>NW_027649786.1:0-122500 GCF_965287045.1 Carcharhinus amblyrhynchos | reverse complement strand
AGTCTGTTGGTCTATCTCTCTATCTATCTGTGTGTGTGTGTGTGTGTGTGTGTGTGTCCCGGCAGTCTGTTGGTCTATCTCTCTATCTATCTATGTGTGTGTGTGTGTGTCCCGGCAGTCTGTTGGTCTATCTCTCTATCTATCTATGTGTGTGTGTGTGTGTCCCGGCAGTCTGTTGGTCTATCTCTCTATCTATCTATGTGTGTGTGTGTGTGTCCTGGCAGTCTGTTGGTCTATCTCTCTATCTATCTATGTGTGTGTGTGTGTGTCCTGGCAGTCTGTTGGTCTATCTCTCTATCTATCTATGTGTGTGTGTGTGTGTCCCGGCAGTCTGTTGGTCTATCTCTCTATCTATCTATGTGTGTGTGTGTGTGTCCCGGCAGTCTGTTGGTCTATCTCTCTATCTATCTATGTGTGTGTGTGTGTGTGTCCTGGCAGTCTGTTGGTCTATCTCTCTATCTATCTATGTGTGTGTGTGTGTGTCCCGGCAGTCTGTTGGTCTATCTCTCTATCTATCTATGTGTGTGTGTGTGTGTCCTGGCAGTCTGTTGGTCTATCTCTCTATCTATCTATGTGTGTGTGTGTGTGTGTCCTGGCAGTCTGTTGGTCTATCTCTCTATCTATCTATGTGTGTGTGTGTGTGTCCTGGCAGTCTGTTGGTCTATCTCTCTGTCTATCTATGTGTGTGTGTGTGTGTCCTGGCAGTCTGTTGGTCTATCTCTCTGGTAAGGGTTGCAGTTCTGACTCCCTCTGTTGACATTCCCTAATTATTGGGGTGATGGATTGTCACTGACAGTACAGCGGGAGTACAGTACAGACCGGGTAACCTAGCTGTAAACTGGATTACCAGGACCAGGCTCTGTAAGGGAGGGACGAGAGTGAATTATCTGGAACTGACTGCAGCACCAGGATTGTTTATCTGTCTGTGCCTGTGGTAGCTGGGTGGTTCAGATCTCATACAGCCGTGTTGGTGTTGCCATCTGTAATGAGAGGTCACATTGCTCAGTCCCTGATCTCTCCAGCACTGGAGAAAGCGATTGTGTCCGTAATTGCTGTGGCCAACTTTCCAGCCACCGGACATTGAATGAGTGAGTTCCCGTCCAGTCCTGAGGCTGTTGTCTGAGGCTCAGCGTCTCTGCTGTAATCGCTTTCAAGGGAGTGTGAATCCAAATTCTATTCTCAACCTGGAAGGGCCATTCGCAAAGGGGCGAGGAGGCTGAAACACAAATCCAACAGTAGATAGAGGCGGACTTTACTCAGCTCACAGCCTGAGTAGGCGAATGAGCAAGCTGTGTGAGCGAGCACCAGCCCTGAAGGGAAGCTTAGAAACTAAGAGCAGGAGTAGGCCCTTCGAGGAGAGTGAAAGGTGAGAAGGGGATGGTGGGTGGGGGGGGAGGCCGCTGCCGAGATCCCGATGGCCTCCCACGGAAAGACCTTAACTGAATCCCTGTGGATCTGATCCAGGCTGTGGTCAGCACTGCTCCCTCGCTGTGCCAGGGACCCGGGTTCAATTCCAGCCTTGGGTCACTGTCTGTGCCGAGTCTGCACATTCTCCCCGTGCCTGCGCGGGTTTCCTCCGGATGCTCCGGTTTCCTCCCACAGTCCAAAAGACGTGCATTGGCCATGTTAAATTCTCCCTCAGTGTACCCGAGCAGGCGCAGGAATGTGGCGACTAGGGGATTTTCACAGTAACTTCATTGCAGTGTTAATGTAAATTTACTTGCGACACTAATAAATAACTTTAAAACTTTATCTGAGGAGTTATGAATAGTGTCACTAAATGCACAAAGCTGCCAGTGAGGAAATGGTGTATTTATTGAAAAACACAGTATACTAGAAACGTGATTAAAAAAGTGCAGCCCTTATTATAAAATCACGCTCTTCATTAAACAGCGGATTCCATTCCTGATCTGGTGACGAAGACTGTGACAGCAGCTCCAATCTCGCTGCCGGAGTTACCAGGGTAAAATGATCTGATGAATCCTCTGGAGAGTCCTGCTTCCCTCGGTGCAATAGCCAACAGGTCACATCATCAAATATCAGCAACACACTGCAAATCCCACCCTCAAGCAGCACAGCGAGAGGCCTGACCTGAACACCAAGGTTTTTAGGTGTCCAGATCACCAACAACCTGTCCTGGTTCCCCCCCCACAATGCTGACACTATAGTTAAGAAAGCCCCACCAACGCCTCTACTTTCTCAGGAGGCTAAGGAAATTTGGCATGTCCGCTACGACTCTCACCAACTTTTACAGATGCACCATGGAAAGCATTCTTCCTGGTTTGTATCACAGCTTGGTCTGGGATCCTGCTCTGCCCAAGACCGCAAGAAACTACAAAAGGTCGTGAATGTAGCCCAATCTGTCACGCAAACCAGCCTCCCATCCATTGACTCTGTCTACACTTCCTGCTGCCTTGGAAAAGCAGCCAGCGTAATTAAGGATCCCCACGTACCCCGGACATTCTCTCTTCCACCTTCTTCCGTCAGGAAAAAGATACAAAAGTCTGAGGTCACGTACCAACCGGCTCAAGAACAGCTTCTTCCCTGCTGCCGTCAGACTTTTGAATGGACCTACCTTTACTTTCTCTACACCCTCGCTGTGACTGTAACACTGCATTCTGCTCTCTCTCCTTTCCTTCCCTATGAACAGTATGCTTTGTCTGTATAGTGCGCAAGAAGCAATTCTTTTCACTGTATCCCAGTACATGAGACAATAATAAATCAAATCAAATCAAATCAATACCATCGCTGTTTGGAATCTGAAATACAAACTACAAAGGTCGGAAAAGCTCGGCAGGTCAGGAGGCATCTGTGGAGAGAGAGAGAATTAAAGGGCAGGGTGATATAGCGCTGGGGGTAAGTGCTGAGAGCTCCCCTACTTACCTGTGCCTGACCCCCCAGACTGAGACCCTGGGGACTGCTCGCAGTTCCAGTCCCGTCCACAGCAGCTTCTGGCGCTGCTGAGGCAGGGCTTCCTGTCGGGTGACGAACTGGGGCATGTGCCCAATGTCAGGGGGGCTTTTGCATATCTCACACCCTCCCTTGCTGGGAGGGGGAGGGGAGGAGGAGGTGATTGGCAGCAGAAAGAGTTGGAAGAATCTGGCCACAGTGAGACGTGGATGCTACACAATAGTGTGAGGCAGAGGTAGTGCTACATTATCTGTGGCCCCCAGTTTCCAATTACACCAGGTCTTATCTTCCTACCTGAGTGGATGATAAAGATACTATGGCACTATTCTGCAAGGTGGCGCAGGGATTAGCTCTACCGCCTCACAGCGCCAGAGACCCAGGTTCAATTCCTGCCTCGGGTCACTGTCTGTGTGGAGTTTGCACATTCTGCCCCGGGTTTCCTCCGGGTGCTCCGGTTTCCTCCCACAGTCCAAAGATGTTCAGGTTAGGTGGATTGGCCATGATAAATAACCCCTTGGTGTCCAAAGATATGTGGGTTAGGTGGATTGGCTATGCTACATTGCCCCTTAGTGTCCAAAGATGTGTAGGTTAGGTGGATTGGCCATGCTGAATTGTCCTTTAGTGTCCAAAGGTGTGTAGGTTAGGTGGATTGGCCATGATAAATTGCCCCTTAGTACCCAAAGATGTGTAGGTTAGGTGGATTGGCCATGCTGAATTGTCCTTTAGTGTCCAAAGGTGTGTAGGTTAGGGTGGATTGGCCATGCTAAATTGCCCCTTAGTACCCAAAGATGTGTAGGTTAGGGGGATTGGCCATGCTAAATTGCCCCTTAGTGTCCAAAGATGTGCAGGTTAGGGGGATTGGCCATGCTAAATTGCCCCTTAGTGCCCAAAGATGTGTAGGTTAGGGGGATTGGCCATGCTAAATTGCCCCTTAGTGCCCAAAGATGTGTAGGTTAGGGGGATTGGCCATGCTAAATTGCCCCTTAGTGTCCAAAGATGTGCAGGTTAGGGGGATTGGCCATGCTAAATTGCCCCTTAGTGCCCAAAGATGTGTAGGTTAGGGGGATTGGCCATGCTAAATTGCCCCTTAGTGCCCAAAGATGTGTAGGTTAGGGGGATTGGCCATGCTAAATTGCCCCTTAGTGTCCAAAGATGTGCAGGTTAGGGGGATTGGCCATGCTAAATTGCCCCTTAGTGCCCAAAGATGTGTAGGTTAGGTGGATTGGCCATGCTAAATTGCCCCTTAGTGTCCAAAGATGTGCAGGTTAGGGGGATTGGCCATGCTAAATTGCCCCTTAGTGTCCAAAGATGTGTGGGTTAGGTGGATTGGCCATGCTAAATTGCCCCTTAGTGTCCAAAGATGTGCAGGTTAGGGGGATTGGCCATGCTAAATTGCACAAATTTATTGGGATATGTCGGGGGGGGCAGGGCCTGGGTGGGAAGCTCTCTCAGAGACTCGGAGATTTTATGGAATTATGGTCTTATCCCTCAACCTACATCTCAGAGAGGCGGATGATCTGGGGTGATTATCATGCCGCTGATTGGAGGAGCTTGCTGCGCACCAATTGGTTGCTGCACATCACAACAGGGACTGCACTACAAACAACCGCCTTATTGGCTGGGATGTAGGGAGCCAATGGAGGGGCAGACTACAAGATGGAGGTCGGGACATGGGACGAGACAGAGTGTGAGAGAGGAAGGAAGGGAGGCACGGAGAGAGAGAAAGCAGGAGGTTTCTCCGTAAGTAGGCAGAGATCAGAGAGGGACAGAGAGACATTGTCTCTGAGGAATTAATTGGATTTGATGAGTTAATACAGTGATGCAGGCTTTGGTGTCATCAGAAATATTTACACAGCGTCAAGTCAAAGTAAACTTGGGGGGTGAGATCACAGATTACACCTGTGACTCATCAACTTTAATATCTTCTCACCATCGATATGTCACTGAAATGGAAACTATCATTTATTAAACGCTAAACGAAGAATTGCAACTTTGACAGTGAGGTGCCTTTTTAAGCGTTAGAATCATAGAATCCCTGGAGAAGGAGACCATTCAGCCCATCGAGCCTACGCTGACACGATCCTACTCTATCCCGTAATGCCACATATTTACACTGCTAATCCCCCCAAGACTAAGGAGCAATTTAGCATGGCCAATCCACCTAACCTACACATCTTTGGACACTAAGGGGCAATTTAGCATGGCCAATCCACCTAACCTACACATCTTTGGACACTAAGGGGCAATTTAGCATGGCCAATCCACCTAACCTACACATCTTTGGACACTAAGGGGCAATTTAGCATGGCCAATCCACCTAATCTACACATCTTTGGACACTAAGTGACAATTACGATGGCCAATCCATCTAACCTACACATCTTTGGACACTAAGGGGCAATTTAGCATGGCCAATCCACCTAACCTACACATCTTTGGACACTAAGGGGCAATTTAGCGTGGCCAATCCACCTAACCTGCACATCTTTGGACACTAGGGGACAATTTAGCATGGCCGATCCACCTAACCGACACATCTTTGGACACTAGGGGACAATTTAGCATGGCCAATCCACCTAACCTACACATCTTTGGACACTAAGGGACAATTTAGCATGGCCAATCCACCTAACCCACACATCTTTGGACACTAAGGGGCAATTTAGCATGGCCAATCCACCTAACCCACACATCTTTGGACACTAAGGGGCAATTTAGCATGGCCAATCCACCTAACTTGCACATCTTTGGACACTAGGGGACAATTTAGCATGGCCAATCCACCTAACCGACACATCTTTGGACACTAGGGGACAATTTAGCATGGCCAATCCACCTAACCTACACATCTTTGGACACTAAGGGACAATTTAGCATGGCCAATCCACCTAACCTACACATCTTTGGACACTAGGGGACAATTTAGCATGGCCAATCCACCTAACCTACACATCTTTAGACACTAAGGGACAATTTATCAAGGCCAATCCACCTAAAATGAACATCTTTGGACTGTGGAAGGAAACCGGAGCAGCCGGAGGAAACCCACACAGATACAGGGAGAAGATGCAAACTCCACTTAGACAGTGACTCAAGGCTGGGAATCGAACCTGAGTCCCTGGTGCTGTGAGGCAGCAGTGCCAACCACTGTGCCACTGTGCCAGTCTATGCTGTATTTAACACTGTATTAACCCCATCAAAGTGTGCTTGTTGGGTGGACTGCATATTTGAATATATTTTTTCTCAGGATATGGGTGCAGTTGTTAACATTCATGTCTAGAGGGCTAGAATACAAGAGCAGGGATGTGCTTCTGAGGCTGTATGAGGCTCTGGTCAGACCCCATTTAGAGTATTGTGAGCAGTTTTGGCCCCCATATCTAAGGAAGAATGTGTTGGCCTTGGAAAGGGTCCAGAGGAGGTTCAACAAGAGTGATCCCTGGAATGAAGAGCTTGTTGTATGAGGAACGGTTGAGGACTCTGGGTCTGTACTCATCGGAGTTTAGAAGGATGAGGGGGGATCTTATTGAAACTTACAGGAGGCCTGGATAGAGTGGACGTGGAGAGGATGTTTCCATGAGGGCGAGACACTAAAACTCAAGAGCGCAACTTCAGTCTAAAGGGACCCTCCTTTAAAACTGACATTAGGAGGAATTTCTTTAGCCAGAGGGTGGTCAATTTGTGGAACTCATTGCCTCAGAGGAGGTCAGGTCATTGAGTGTCTTTGTGACAGAGATAGAGAGGTTCTTGATCAATAAGGGGATCAGGGGTCATGGGTGAAAGGCAGGAGAATGGGGATGAAAATAATATCAACCGTGATTGAACGGAGGATCAGACTTGATGGGCTGTGTGGCCTAATTTACTCCTATATTTTATTGTCTAAGGCCAGTGTCTGTTGTCCTTGAGAACACTCGACCACATTGCTCTGGACTCACATGTAGGCCAGACCAGCTAAGGACAGCAGATTTCTTTCCCAGAAGCGCATTAATGAATTGATTAGACTCTTCTGACCACCACTGGAGTTACAATTACTGAGGCTAGTTTTATATTCCAGATGTAGTTATTGAATTAAAATTCCTCCTGTTGCCATGGTGGGATTTGAACCCATGTCCTCCAGATCATTGGCCTGGGCCTCTGGATTATAGACCACTGCACATCATCCCCGCACCATGGATTTTAACTACTTTGTGCTGGCAGATTGGTGTTCAGGCCTCTTACAGGCCAAGAAATGAAGGGAGATGATATGGGTCAGAATGAGAAACACTTGCCTGCCTTTCAATACCGTTTTTCACACCCCCAGGAGAAGCTCACCAGCACCTCTACCTTCTCAGACGACGAAGGAAATTTGGCATGTCAGCTAAGACATAAGAACATAAGAACATAAGAAATAGGAGCAGGAGTAGGCCATCTAGCCCCTCGAGCCTGCCCCACCATTCAATAAGATCATGGCTGATCTGTCGTGGCTCAGTTCCACATTCCCGCCCTCTCCCCATAACCCTTAATCCCCTCTCTTATCAAAAAGACTCTCACCAACTTTTACAGATGCACCATGGAAAGCATTCTTTCTGGTTGTATCACAGCTTGGTTTGGGCTCCTGCTCTGCCCAAGACTGCAAGGAACTACAAAAGGTCGTGAATGTAGCCCAATCCATCACACAAACCAGCCTCCCATCCATTGACTCTGTCTACACTTCCCGCTGCCTTGGAAAAGCAGCCAGCATAATCAAGGACCTCCCCCACACACCCCGGACATTCTCTCTTCCACCTTCTTCCGTTGGGAAAAAGATACAAAAGTCTGAGGTCACGTACCAACCAACTCAAGAACAGCTTCTTCCCTGCTGCTGTCAGACTTTTGAATGGACCTACCTCGCATTAAGTTGATCTTTCTGTACACCCTCGCTGTGACTGTAACACTACATTCTGCAACTCTCTCCTTTCCTTCTCAATGAATGGTATGCTTTGTCTGTATAGCGTGCAAGAAACAATATTTTTCACTGTACACAGACACAGCAAGATCAATCCCACAGCATCACTGTGACACGGAGAGGATGCAGGCTGGAAAAGAGGCAGAGAGTGAGGGATTGATACATATAGAAGTATATCTGGATTGACTGATGGGGGGAGGAGGGCAGAGGAACAGGAAGAGAACAACAGAAAGAGGCGAAGAGACAGAGAGAGAGAGAAAGACAAAGGAACAGGCAGAGAGAGAGAGAAAATAGGGAGAGATGGCGAAAAACAGACAGAGAGAGACACAGAGAGATAAAGAGAGGAATAACACCTTGGGATAGAGGAGGACAGAGAGAGAGCTGGAGAGAATGAGAATGGAGAGAAAGGCAGAAGGACAGAAATAGAAAGATGGACAGAGGAAGAGAGAGTGATGGAAGGAGAAAGGGAATGGAGAGAAAGGCAGCAAGAGGAACAGAGAGACAGGGCAGAAATGGAGATACTAAAACATAAAATACCATGCAATGCAAACACACATAAAACACAAAGTACACACGCACACGCACATACATACAGGCACGCACATACATACAGGTACGCACACACATACAGGCACGCACACACATACAGGCACGCAATCACAACACAAATAACACACTAAACACACAAAGTGTATACGTGAGGCATGCACAGGCCACATGTAAAACAAGAAGGAGAGACGGGGATAACACTGCAGAGGATCAGGCAGGGAGATAAACCTTGTTTTATTAGCTATGTCATGACATTAATGAGCTGACTAATATTGTCCTGTTGATATATCGCCTTGGAATTTGAAATTGTGAGGCTGTGTGAGTGTATGTATGAATTTGTGTGAGTGTGTGAGCATGTGTGTGTGTGTGAGTGTGTGTGTGAGTGTGTGAGCATGTGTGTGTGTGAGTGTGTGTGTGTGAGTGTGTGAGTGTGTGTGTGAGTGTGTGAGCATGTGTGTGAGTGAGTGAGTGTGTGAGTGAGTGAGTGAGTGTGTGAGTGAGTGAGTGTGTGAATGTGTGTGAATGTGTGTGTGTGAGTGTGAGTGAGTGTGTGTGTGAGTGTGAGTGTGAGTGTGAGTGAGTGAGTGAGTGTGTGTGAGTGAGTGAGTGTGAGTGAGTGAGTGCGTGTATGCGTGTGTGAGTGAGTGAATGAGTGAGTGTGTGAGTGTGAGTGAGTGTGTGTGAGTGAGTGTGAGTGCGTGAGTACGTGTATGCGTGTGTGAGTGAGTGACTGAGTGAGTGTGAGTGAGTGAGTGTGTGAGTGAGTGTGTGTGAGTGAGTGAGTATGAGTGAGTGCGTGTATGCGTGTGTGTGTGTGAGTGAGTGAGTGTGTGTGAGTGAGTGAGTGTGTGTGAGTGAGTGAGTATGAGTGAGTGCGTGTATGCGTGTGTGTGTGTGAGTGAGTGAGTGAGTGTGTGACTGAGTGTGTGAGTGACTGAGTGACTGAGTGACTGAGTGAGTGCGGGTGTGGGGGGGGTGGGTTGGGAATGGGGGGGTGGGTGCAGAATCTCAGATTGCTGATCCACTGCCCTGAACTCTCAAAGGGACAAACATTTCCAATATTTTGTTCGCTCAGCCTGCCCTCCCTCAGCGAACTGCAGCTCCTGACCAACATTCGGAAATAAAGAGAGAAAAACTCTGGCAAGTTTAGCTGCCGAAGATTGAATCAGCTGACGGCTGTGTGGCCTCGAGCGCCCACGCATTAACCCATGACCAGGCCCCCGGGCAGAGTGCCAGGGGTGCAGACTAACACAGGAGGCTCAGATCGGGGGTCCCTGGCAAGTCAGTGCCAGGGTGTATCACCTCAAACTCAAACCACTGGCTTCAGATGGGCTTTCCCTCCCCCACCAACCCCCCCACCTCCCCCCACCCCCCCGACCGGTTCCACGCTTGCTATTTTTACAAACTTTCATCAATGGAGTGGTGCGTTAATAATAAAACCATTGACGTCATGCCGCCTGGGGAAACAAGGATTTAATTCATCAATTGGAATCACATTAAAATAATTAGCTGCAGGTTCCCTCTGAGATCATTAAGGAGTTTGGGTCACTTTTTGGATCCATCCTGCGTCTCCTTCAATCTGGGGAGCTCAGAGGCCTACTGGGACAGGCTTCACTTCAGTGGTTCCATCTGACAAAAACCTTCCAGTGAGTAGGAACATAATCGGAAAGTTTCAGTGGGTCAGACACTGTCCTTTCCCCTCCTCTGGGACTGGGTGGGACAGTGGGTCAGACACTGTCCTTTCCCCCCTCTGGGACTGGGTGGGACAGTGGGTCAGACACTGTCCTTTCCCCCCTCTGGGACTGGGTGGGACAGTGGGTCAGACACTGTCCTTTCCCCCCACTCTGGGACTGGGTGGGACAGTGGGTCAGACACTGTCCTTTCCTCCCCTCTGGGACTGGGTGGGACAGTGGGTCAGACACTGTCCTTTCCCCCTCTCTGGGACTGGGTGGGACAGTGGGTCAGACACTGTCCTTTCCCCCTCTGGGACTGGGTGGGACAGTGGGTCAGACACTGTCCTTTCCCCCTCTGGGACTGGGTGGGACAGTGGGTCAGACACTGTCCTTTCCCCCCACTCTGGGACTGGGTGGGACAGTGGGTCAGACACTGTCCTTTCCCCCCCTCTGGGACTGGGTGGGACAGTGGGTCAGACACTGTCCTTTCCCCCCACTCTGGGACTGGGTGGGACAGTGGGTCAGACACTGTCCTTTCCCCCCCTCTGGGACTGGGTGGGACAGTGGGTCAGACACTGTCCTTTCCCCCTTCTGGGACTGAGTTGAGGCCAAAACATTATCTGATTTTGAGAAGAAAATAGATATCGTTCTTGGGGCCAAGGGATGAAAGGACGTGGGAGGGGGAGGGGGAGTCAGGATTCTGAATTTGATGATCAGCCATGATTGTAATGAACGATGGGGCAGGCTCGAAGGCCTGAATGGCCTCCCCCTGCTTCTATTTTGCGTTTCTCTGGAAGATCTCCTGCTGGTTTGTATTCCCAGCATCTCGGTCTTGATGCTGTGAGTGTTGGATGACGAGACTAATAAGATTCTTATCTCAAAACCATCCATTAAACCGCTGCGACTTTAATTTTCAACACACTCCGTCTTCCCCAGGATCCAGTTACAGAGGCCAGGGATTTGGAGCTGGTGGGGGGGGATTATTCAGGTAACAAAACCTCTACTTACCCTCAAAGAGGGGCGATGGCCTGGTGGTATTATCGCTCGCCTGCTTATTCAGAAACTCAGCTCCTGTTCTGGGGACCCGGGTTCGAATCCCACCGCGGCAGACGGAAGAATTTGAATTCAATCAAAAATATTGATTTATTCGTGTCACAAGTCGCCTTACATTAACACCGCAATGAAGTTGCTGTGAAAATCCCCCTAGTCGCCACACTCGGGCGCCTGCTTGGGTATGCCGAGGGAGAATTTAGCACAGCCAGTGCACCCTAACCAGCACGTCTTTCAGACTGTGGGAGGAAACCGGAGCACCCGGAGGAAACCCACGCAGACACGGGGAGAATGTGCAGACTCTGCACGGACGGTGACTCAAAGCCGGAATCGAACCCGGGTCCCTGGTGCTGTGAAGCAGCAGTGCTAACCAGCCTGCTAACCTTATTTGGAATGAAGACTCTGCTGCTGAAACCAGTGTCGATTGCTGTAAAAACCCATCTGGTTCACTAATATCCTCTAGGGAAGGAAATCTGCAGGAGGCCATTTGTGTGAAAGCATCAACGAAGAATCATAGAATCCATACAGTGCAGAGGGAGGCCATTCAGCCCATCAAATCTGCACTGACCCACTATTTTCTATCTAACCCAGGCTCAATCCCTGTAACCCCACCTATTTACCTCAAACTTGCACATCTTGGGACAATTTAGCATGGCCAATCCTCCTAACCGGAACATCTTTGGACACTAAAGGACAATTTAGTATGGCCAATCCACCTAACCTGCACATCTTTGGACACTAAAGGACAATTTAGTATGGCCAATCCACCTAACCTGCACATCTTTGGACACTAAGGGGCAATTTAGCATGGCCAATCCCGCTAACCGACACATCTTTGGACACTAAGGGACAATTTGGCATGGCCAATCCCCCTAACCTACACATCTTTGGACAGTAAGGGACAATTTAGCATGGCCAATCCCCCTAACCTACACATCTTTGGACACTAAGGGACAATTTAGCATGGCCAATCCACCTAAATTGCACATCTTTGGACACTAAGGGACAATTTAGCATGGCCAATCCACCTAACCTGCACATCTTTGGACACTAAGGGGCAATTTAGCATGGCCAATCCACCTAACCTACACATCTTTGGACACTAAGGGGCAATTTAGCATGGCCAATCCACCTAAATTGCACATCTTTGGACACTAAGGGACAATTTAGCATGGCCAATCCACCTAACCTGCACATCTTTGGACACTAAGGGACAATTTAGCATGGCCAATCCCCCTAACCTACACATCTTTGGACACTAAGGGACAATTTAGCATGGCCAATCCACCTAAATTGCACATCTTTGGACACTAAGGGACAATTTAGCATGGCCAATCCACCTAACCTACACATCTTTGGACACTAAGGGGCAATTTAGCATGGCCAATCCACCTAACCTACACATCTTTGGACACTAAGGGACAATTTAGCATGGCCAATCCCCCTAACCTACACATCTTTGGACACTAAGGGACAATTTAGCATGGCCAATCCACCTAAATTGCACATCTTTGGACACTAAGGGACAATTTAGCATGGCCAATCCACCTAACCTACACATCTTTGGACACTAAGGGGCAATTTAGCATGGCCAATCCACCTAACCTACACATCTTTGAACACTAAGGGACAATTTAGCATGGCCAATCCACCTAAATTGCACATCTTTGGACACTAAGGGACAATTTAGCATGGCCAATCCACCTAACCTACACATCTTTGGACACTAAGGGGCAACTTAGCATGGCCAATCCACCTAACCTGCACATCTTTGGACACTAAGGGACAATTTAGCATGGCCAATCCACCTAAATTGCACATCTTTGGACACTAAGGGACAATTTAGCATGGCCAATCCACCTAACCTACACATCTTTGGACACTAAGGGACAATTTAGCATGGCCAATCCACCTAAATTGCACATCTTTGGACACTAAGGGACAATTTAGCATGGCCAATCCACCTAACCTGCACATCTTTGGACACTAAGGGACAATTTAGCATGGCCAATCCACCTAACCTACACATCTTTGGACACTAAGGGACAATTTAGCATGGCCAATCCACCTAACCTACACATCTTTGGACACTAAGGGGCAATTTAGCATGGCCAATCCACCTAACCTGCACATCTTTGGACACTAAGGGACAATTTAGCATGGCCAATCCACCTAACCTGCACATCTTTGGACACTAAGGGACAATTTAGCATGGCCAATCCACTTAACCTGCATATCTTTGGACCTTGGGCATCTTTGGACATCTTTGTCATCCAATTGCTCTCCCACAGTGCCCCCTTACCCCACAACCCCGATGATTGATACAAATCCTTTGTGAAAATTTCTGATTCCACCTTCCAGGCAATCCCGGAATGCCTCAGTGTGGAAGGAAAACCTCTTCATTCCCCCTTGGCTCTGGCTTTGTTTAGTCAATTGTCACCAGCCTGTGACCCTCTGCTGACCTGGTCCCTCCTGCGCCTCCCCAGTTACCAAGAGGCTGGGGAGTGGGAGGCAGAGGGGGAACGAACTTTGCTGGGGACTGGTGGGCCGAGGTGGGGGGTGGGGGGTGGGGAGGGTCAGCACCGCTGGAGACGGAGAAACAAAGAGCCGATCGAAGGGCTGCTAATATCCTTTATCTGGGTTCCCATGGCAACCCAAGGCAGCCGGCAAATTCTTCCAACCTGTGGGCTGAAGACAAACAGACAGAGTTTTGCCAGCTGATCCAGGGAAAGGGAGAAGGGCTGCCGAGAGGAAGGGAGGGTCGATTCCCTTCCTCAGCGGGAGGCACAGTGGTTAGCACTGCTCCCTCACTGCATCAGGGACCCGGGTTCAACTCCTGGCTTCGGGTCACTGTCTGTGCGGGATATGCACAGTCTCCCCATGCCTGCTTGGGTTTCCTCTGGGTGCTCTGGATTCCTCCCATAGTCCAAAGATGTGCAGGTTAGGTGGATTGGCCATGCTAAATTGTCCCTTAGTGTCCAAAGATGTACAGGTTAGGTGGATTGGCCATGCTAAATTGTCCCTTAGTGTCCAAAGATGTGTGGGTTAGCTGGATTGGCCATGCTAAATTGCCCCTTGGTGTTCAAAGATAATGTAGGTTAGGTGGATTGGCCATGCTAAATTGTCCCTTAGTGTCCAAAGATGTGTAGGTTAGGTGGATTGGCCATGCTAAATTGCCCCTTAGTGTCCAAAGATGGGTAGGTTAGGTGGATTGGCCGTGCTAAATTGCCCCTTGGTGTTCAAAGATATGTAGGTTAGGTGGATTGGCCATGCTAAATTGCCCCTTAGTGTCCAAAGATGGGTAGGTTAGGTGGATTGGCCGTGCTAAATTGCCCCTTGGTGTTCAAAGATATGTAGGTTAGGTGGATTGGCCGTGCTAAATTGTCCCTTAGTGTCCAAAGATATGTAGGTTAGCTGGATTGGCCATGCTAAATTGCCCCTTAGTGTCCAAAGATGGGTAGGTTAGGTGGATTGGCCGTGCTAAATTGCCCCTTGGTGTTCAAAGATATGTAGGTTAGGTGGATTGGCCATGCTAAATTGTCCCTTAGTGTCCAAAGATATGTAGGTTAGGTGGATTGGCCATGCTAAATTGCCCCTTGGTGTCCAAAGATGTGTAGGTTAGGTGGATTGGCCATGCTAAATTGCCCCTTGGTGTCCAAAGATGTGTAGGTTAGGTGGATTGGCCATGCTAAATTGCCCCTTAGTGTCCAAAGATGTGTAGGTTAGGTGGATTGGCCATGCTAAATTGCCCCTTGGTGTCCAAAGATGTGCAGGTTAGGTGGATTGGCCATGCTAAATTGCCCCTCAGTGTCCAAAGTTGTGCAGGTTAGGTGGATTAGCAGAGTGAATGCACAGGGTTACAGGGATCGAGCCTGGGTAAGATACTCTCTCGGAGTGCCGGTACAGATCTCAATGGGCCAAATGGCCTCCTTCTGCACTGTTGGGATTCTGTGCTGTGGGAAATCTCCAACCTTTGCCTAACCTGCGGTGGAAAGAATCTCGAATTTTCCATTGCGTACTCGCGATAAAAAACTTTCCAGAAAGTAAAACTGCAGGGGGGGCTATGCAAATTACAAGCGATTACATTGGACTGTCACCACAGGGGGAGGACGTTCAGCCCCTTGAACCTATCCCCCCCCCCCTCGGTAAGATCAGAGCTAGCCAGTATTCCGAACTCCACTTCCCCACTTTCACTCCATCATCCCTGAGCTCCTTCATTAACCGATTACGGGCAAGTGGGAAACTATCTGCCTGGTATTTAAAATGACTCATTCACCATCTACAAGATGCACTGCAGGAACTCACCAAGGCTCCTTAGGCAGCACCTTCCAAACCCAAGGCCACTTCCATCTAGAAGGACAAGGGAAGCAGATACCTGGGAACATAAGATCATAAGAACATAAGGTCATAAGAACATAAGAAATAGGAGCAGGAGTAGGCCATCTAGCCCTTCGAGCCTGCCCCGCCATTCAATAAGATCATGGCTGATCTGAAGTGGATCAGTTCCACTTTCCCGCTTTCTCCCCTTAATTCCCCTGTCTATCAGAAACCTATCTACCCCTGACTTAAATATATTTAGCGAGGTAGCCTCCACCACTTCAACGGGCAGAGAATTCCAGAGATTCACCACCCTTTGAGTGAAGAAGTTCCTCCTCATCTCCGATCTAAACTGCGCCCCCCCTTTATCTTGAGGCTGTGCCCTCTAGTCCTGCTGTCCTTTCTAAGTGGCACCACCCAGAGGTTCCCCTCCAAACCACTCACCATCCCGACTTGGAAATATATCGGCCATTCCTTCACTGTTGCTGGAGTCACAATCCTGGAGCTCCCTCCCTAACAGCACTGTGGGCGTACCTACGGCAGTGGGTTCAAGAGGGCAGCTCACCACTGCCTTCTCAAGGGGTAATTAGGGATGGGTAATAAATACTGGTCCAGCCACTGACACCCACATCCCATTGGGTATTTTTTAGAAGTGAGTTAACAGCTACTGCCTTTTGTGGGAATGAGTCCCACACTCAGCAGAATGGCCTCAGTGCTGGGGGAGGGGCAGAGATGGAGGAGGAGGGAGTGACAGAGGGAGTGGGGCGGTCGGGAGGGGCACAGACTGAGGGAGAGGGAGTGAGAGAGGGAGTGGGGTGGTCGGGAGGGGCACAGACTGAGGGAGAGGGAGTGAGAGAGGGAGTGGGGTGGTCGGGAGGGGCACAGACTGAGGAGGAGTGCTCTGTTGCTCTCACTCTCTCTCGCTCTGTATCGCTCTCTTGCGCTCTCCGACTCTCTCACTCTCTCTCAGTCTCTCCCGCTCTCTCTGACTCTCTGACTCTCTCTCACTCTCTCTCGCTCTCTCACTCTCTTTCACTCCCTTGCTCTCTCTGATTCTCTCACTCTTTCACTCTCTCTTACTCTCTCACTCTCTCTCACTCTCTCTCACTCTCTCATTCTCCCTCGCTCTCTCTGACTCTCTCTCGCTCTCTCACTCTCTCTCCCACTCTCTCTGACTCTCTGACTCTCTCTCGCTCTCTCTCTCGCTCTCACTCTCTCGCTCTCTCTCACTCTCTCTGACACTGTCACTCTCTCTCGGTCTGTCACTCTGTCTGACTCTCTCTTGCTCTTTCTCTCTCACTCTCTCTCACTCTCCCATTCTTCCTCGCTCTCTCTCTCTCTCACTCTCTCTCCCTCGCTCTCTCTCTCTCCCACTCTCTCTCTTGCTCTCTCTCACTCTCTTATTCTCCCTCGCTCTCTCTCTCTCTCACTCTCTCTCTCCCCTACTCTCTCTCTCACTCTCTCTCTTGCTCACTCGCTGTCTCTCACTCTCTGGTTCTCATTCTCTCTCTCACTCTTTCTCACTCTCTGGCTCTCTCCCACTCACTCATTCTCTTCATTCCTGCCTCTCTGCAGAATGTTAAGCCCAAGAGTAGATTGACTTCATTTGTTTAATATCCCACCTACAGCCCATTGGCTGGGTGGTGATTAATCTGGATGGATCCTGACATCTGTTTGTCTAAGGGTTTGCAGCTGTTATTTTCCATTGATGGAATTTAACATTCATTGCGAATGTTTATAAGAACCTCAGGTCTGCATTCCTGCAGCATTTGAGGTCAACGCATCAAATCTGTGTCTCAGCCGAGCGGCTAAACCTAAATAGTGATCTCTTCCCACTCTCTTTCCAACAATTAATAACAGAAAAAGATTGCAACTTCATTTCACATCTGGCACTTTGCAACAGATTGCCACACTGGTTCTGAACTAACTTTTAACTAACTCGCATCATCTTTACATTGTCCACTGCACCATTGAGTAAACTGCTCTATCAGTTTCAATGCCAGTGTGATGCCAGGAACAGGCACTGCACGCCCCAGTGAGTCAAACAGCTTGTCCCTTTAGTTGTCCGTAACAAACCGAATTCAGAATGCGCTTGCAAAATTCACATTATCTACTGTTTAGGTGTAATTCTGCGATTGGGCAGCACTTATCAGACAATCCTAAGTGTGTCAATAGCCACACTAACAACTGGTTAGCACTGCTGCCTCACAGTAACAGGGACCCGTGTTCAATTCCAGCCTCAGGTGACTGTGTGGAGTTCACACATTCTCCTTGTGTCTGTGTGGGTTTCCTCCGGGTGATCCGGTTTCCTGCCCACACTCCAAAATGTGTAGGTTAGGTGGATTGGCCATGCTAAATTGCCTCCTAGTGTCCAAAGATGTGCAGGTTAGGTGGATTGGCCATGCTAAATTGCCCCTTAGTGTCCAGAGATGTGCAGGTTAGGGGGGTTGGCCATGCTAAATTTTCCCTTAGTATCCAAAGATGTACAGGTTAGGTGGATTGGCCATGCAAAATTGTCCCGTAGTGTCCAAAGATGTGCAGGTTAGGTGGATTGGCCATGCTAAATTGTCCCTTAGTGTCCAAAGATGTGTAGGTTAGGTGGATTGGCCGTGCTAAATTGCACCTTAATATCTAAAGATGTGTTGGTTCGGTGGATTGGCCATGCTAAATTGCCTCTTAGTGTCCAAAGATGTGCAGGTTAGGTGGATTGGCCATGTTAAATTACCCCTTAGCGTCCAAAGATGCGCAGGTTAGATGGATTAGTCATGGTCAATGTGTAAGTTTATGGGGAGTGGGCCTGGGCAAGATACTCTGTCAGAAAGTCAATGTAGAGATATATAAGATTATGAAGGGTATAGATAGAGTAAACAGTGGTAAGCTTTTTCCTAGATTGGAAACACACATTATGAGGGGCCATGGGCTTAGAGTGAGGGGTGGGGGGGCGAGGTATAATTCGGATATTAGAGGAAGGTTTTTCCACACAGAGGGTAGTGGGGGTATGGAATGCTCTGCCAAGTAAGGTGGTGGAGGCAGGCATGCTGGATTTGTTTAAGAGTTACTTAGATAGGCACATGAGCGGGATGGAGATGGAGGGATATAGGAGGCTGTTTTAAAAAAGAATAAAGAGCCTTGGGACGTCCCTGGGAATCAATTGATTCCTATGGACCTTCCAACATATTTTCTGGCTCACTTGTTTTACTTTTGAGCTTCTGGGGATTCCCTTGAATGTTTGCATAAGGATGTGCATGATATTGATGTTTTTCTCTTTTAATCCACAGGGTCCGCCTTGTTGTCCAACGAGGGGCATACACGCGGTGGGTCGTGCAAGGGCTGCTCTTGGATGTTGTTTCGAGAGTAGCCTAGTGCTTCACGTTGTTAGTGTACGCTTAAACTGGACCAGATGCTGGGCAACACGAGAGCTCAGCGACTATCACCGTTTGCTGTGCAGATACATGGATTTGGGTCGGTGTCTGTGGGAGTTTGCGCATTCTCCCCGTGCTTGCATGGGTTTTCTCCGGGTGCTCCGGTTTCCTCCCACACCCCAAAGATGTGCTCCTAGGCTGATTGGCAGTAATAAATTGTCCCTAAATTAGTCTCCCCTCAATTTGATTTCCAATGTGGAGATTAGCATGGACCTGGGTCATGGGTGGAAGAGGGGAGTCACAGTGTTGAAATGGCGGCGTGGGCTCGTTGGGCCGAAGGGCCTGTTTCCTGTGCTGTGTTGTTCTTTGTTCTTTGATTTGATGGGCTGAGTTGTCCCTTCTGCGCTGTAGAGATTCTCTGATTCTATAATTAGTTGAGCTCCTAACAGGCTCGTTTACACTTGCTAACGGAAATACAATCTACGCAGGGACCCATTCTCTGCAAACAACCTCTCAGCATGTTGGACAGCGTGTGTGGAGCTAATGATTCAGTTCTGACTAAGAGCCACCTCGACTCAAAACATTGGCTCTTTTGTCTCCCCACAGATGTTGTTGGACCAGCTGTGATTTTCCAGCATTTTCTCTTTTTGTTCCAGATTGCAGCGTCCGCATTATTTTCCATTTATCGAGTATGTTCCAGACCTGTTCCCTTTCTGAATTACTCAGAATCTCAGCGAGCCCATTGCTCCATGCTGCTCTCTCCAAGGCATGTCTCAGCCAATCGAAACTGCCAACCAAGCAGCACCTTGGGTTCCAGTGGTATAAATCGGTGTCGTTGTTTGAAATTTGGTGTTCCTGCATTTGTCCTGATGAGTGTGAAGTGAGAAACTTTGACAGCCTTTCCCTCTTTCCAGCAAGATTCAAATCCTTACATTCTCTCACCACAGACTGCGGCCAATCTATCCCCTTCCTGCTCCTTGTGTACTCAACTGCTGTCTCTCTCTCTCTTCAACAAAACAACCTGCATCATTTCGCAACTCTAATGTAGCAAACTGGCCCAAGTCACCCCAGAACATTATTCAATGAAATTTGACACTGAACTGGACTGGAAAATATCCGGAGACGGAGAGGTAGGTCTCGAGAAGGACAGGGAAGAGATTCGGTGGGGGGTGCTGAAGCTGGAGCCATTAATATCAGAGACACTCAAGAGGCTGGAGTTAGAGGGACACAGATACCTCGGAGGGAAGTCATTGTGGGGATAGGGAGGGAGATGGCCAGGGAGGGACTTGGAACCAACTTTGATTTGATTTGATTTTGATTTGGTTTATTATTGGGATACAGTGAAGAGTATTGCGCACTATCCAGACAAAGCATACCGTTCATAGAGAAGGAAAGGAGAGAGTGCAGAATTTGAGGACAAAGCATACCGTTCATAGAGAAGGAAAGGAGAGAGTGCAGAATGTACATACAAAGCATACCGTTCATAGAGAGGGAAAGGAGAGAGTGCAGAATGTACAGACAAAGCATACCGTTCATAGAGAAGGAAAGGAGAGAGTGCAGAATGTACAGACAAAGCATACCGTTCATAGAGAGGGAAAGGGGAGAGTGCAGAATGTACGGACAAAGCATACCATTCATAGAGAAGGAAAGGAGAGAATGCAGAATGTACGGACAAAGCATACCGTTCATAGAGAAGGAAAGGAGAGAGTGCAGAATTTGCGGACAAAGCATACCATTCATAGAGAAGGAAAGGAGAGAGTGCAGAATTTGCGGACAAAGCATACTGTTCATAGAGAAGGAAAGGAGAGAGCGCAGAATGTACAGACAAAGCATACCGTTCATAGAGAGGGAAAGGAGAGAGTGCAGAATGTACAGACAAAGCATACCGTTCATAGAGAGGGAAAGGAGAGAGTGCAGAATGTACAGACAAAGCATACCGTTCATAGAGAGGGAAAGGAGAGAGTGCAGAATGTACGGACAAAGCATACCATTCATAGAGAGGGAAAGGAGAGAGTGCAGAATGTACAGACAAAGCATACCGTTCATAGAGAAGGAAAGGAGAGAGTGCAGAATGTACAGACAAAGCATACTGTTCATAGAGAGGGAAAGGAGAGAGTGCAGAATGTACAGACAAAGCATACCGTTCATAGAGAAGGAAAGGAGAGAGTGCAGAATGTACAAACAAAGCATACCATTCATAGAGAAGGAAAGGAGAGAGTGCAGAATGTAGTGTCACAGTCATAGCGAGGGTGTAGAGAAAGATCAACTTAATGCGAGGTAGGTTCATTCAAACGTCTGGAATAAGCTTTTCTTGAGTCGGTTGGTACATGACCTCAGACTTTTGTATCTTTCTCTCAACGGAAGAAGGTGGAACAGGATATTTATGGGGTTTGTGGGTTCCTTGATTGGCTGTTTCTCCGAGGCAGCGGGAAGTGTCAATGGATGGGAAGCTGGTTTGTGTGATGGATTGGGCTCCATTCACGGCACTTTGAGGTGTGTAGAAATTTCTTCTCGCTAAAGGTGGTGAATTTTTGGAATTCCAGACGCGAAGAGGGAAGTGTTGTCAAAGTTTTCACCTTGGATTCAACAGGACAAAGTTGTAAGCCATCGCAACAATTGACACTGCAGGAGAACAGAATGGGTGTCGCTGGCTAGACCAGCATTTGGTGCCCATCCCTAATTGCCCCTTGAGAAGGTGGTGCTGAGCTGCCTTCTTGAACCTCTGTAGTCCCTGAGGTGTAGGTGCACCCACAGTGTGGTTAGGGAGGGAGATCCAGGAATTTGACCCAGCGACAGTGAAGGAACAGCGATACACTTCCAAGTCGGGATGGTGAGTGGTTTGGAGGGGGACCTCCAGGTGGGGGTATTTCCAGGTATCTGCTGCCCTTGTCCTTCCAGATGGAAGTGGTCATGGATTTGGAAGGTGATATCTAAGGAACCTGGCAGGTCAACTCTGATAGGTTGATCTGTTGCCATGGGAAAGGCAGCAGTGAGCTGTAGGTTCCCCAGGGCAATTAAACAAAGGAGCACGGATTAAATATATTCTTTCTATTTGTAGAAAATGGATGTTTATTAATGTAAATTGAATCTGGCAGTGTCAACGAGGCATATTAGGTGCTCAGCTGGCGATCTTCCATCGGATCACTGGGGGAAGGGGGCAGTGTAATAATATCAGCACTGGATTAGTAAGCCAGAGACCCAGGGTACGGTGTTCCTGGGAACCCGGGCTCGAAACCCACCTCGGCAGATGGGGAAATTTGAATTCATAGAATCCCGATAGTGCAGAAGAAGCCAACGCATTTAGCATGGCTAATGCAGCAAACCTACACATCTTTGGGCACTAAGGGGCAATTTAGCATGGCCAATCCACCTAACCTACACATCTTGGGACACTAAGGGGCAATTTAGCATGGCCAATCCACCTAACCTACACACCTTGGGACACCAAGGGGCAATTTAGCATGGCCAATCCACCTAACCTCCACTTCTTGGGACACTAAGGGGCAATTTAGCATGGCCAATCCACCTAACCTCCACTTCTTGGGACACTAAGGGGCAATTTAGCATGGCCAATCCACCTAACCTCCACTTCTTGGGACACTAAGGGGCAATTTAGCATGGCCAATCCACCTAACCTCCACTTCTTTGGACACTAAGGGGCAATTTAGCATGGCCAATCCACCTAACCTATACACCTTGGGACACTAAGGGACAATTTAGCATGGCCAATCCACCTAACCTATACACCTTGGGACACTAAGGGGCAATTTAGCATGGCCAATCCACCTAACCTCCATTTCTTGGGACACTAAGGGGCAATTTAGCATGGCCAATCCACCTAACCTCCATTTCTTGGGACACTAAGGGGCAATTTAGCATGGCCAATCCCCTTAACATGCATATTTTGGGATGCTTAAGGGACAAATTAGCCTTGTCAATCCCCATAACCTGCACATTTTTGGAGTGTTGGTGGAAGCCGGAGCACCTGGAGGAAACCCATGCAGACATGGGGAGAACGTGCTGTCTCCACACTCGAAGCTGGAATTGAACTGGGGTCCCTGGCGCTGTGTGGCAGCAGTACTAACCACTGTGCCACTGTGCTGACACACAGAGAGGATATAAGTTAGAGGCAGAGATAATAGTCGATGAGTTTTTAGTAGTGCCAGTGCCTTACGTAGCGTTAATCAGACAGAAGGTCAACGCTACTGCGGACCGGATGTCAGGACCAAAACATGAACTAATGCTCACCATCACTTCTGGAGCCGTACACATTGAATATACACAGAGCACCTGCGTTAGCTACAGTCCGCAGAGGAATTTAACCTTGGCAAGGCCTCAACCTTCTGGAATATTCCACTGATAGGATCCACATTGAGTTTCCAGCAGTAGATCAGTACTAACTACGCTGATTATAACCCCATTGATGAAACAACACAGCCAAGCCATCTGACAAAGACAAATCACACGGAATAAAGCTTGACCCCGAGTCGCGTACCGACATGTGAAAATGAGGAGTAGACCATTCGGCCCCTCAAGCGGGACAGTTGACAAAGACCTCGGTGCGCGAGGGAAGGCTCTTTGGAGCGCTGGGTGGGTGGGGGGTGGAGGCGGGGGGGGAGGTGTAGGGACCCTGAATTTGCGTTCATCGATGGAGGCGTGGTGGAAATCACGGACGCTCGAGTGGGAGGAATTGGAGGAACGCGGAGGTCTCGGAGGGTCGTGGGGTGGAGGGGGGGGGGTCGCGGGAGATTGCAGAGAGGGACTGCAGCCATTGGGGAAGATAGCATACCCTCACCTTCTCGAGGGGCAGTTAGGGATGGACAACACACATGATGGCGTGGGCCAGTCAAGGCCACGTCCCCAGAAGGAGTAACAAGGGAACACCAGGGAACATTCAGAACAGGAATAGGCCACTCAGCCCATCGAGCCTGTTCAGTCTGGATTTCAACTCCAATTATTCACCTCAGTCCATATCCCTCGGTTCCAGAAATCTATCCGTCTCAGTTACCCTTCAAAGATAGTTTTACTCCGAGGCCTGTACCTGACTCCATTCCTTAAATCATTCTCATTTTGATGCAGTTGTTTTGTCGTCCGAGAAACATAGAAACTAGAAACAGGAGGAGGCCATTTGGCCCATCGCGCCTGCTCCGCCATTCATTTTGATCATCAAATCCAATATCCTGATCCCTCCCCTCCCTCCCATATCCCTCGATCCCTTTCGCCTCCAGAGCGATATCTAATTTCTTCTTGAAATCACACAATGTTTTGGCCTCAACTACTTTCCGTAGGAGTGAATCCCACACATTCCCCACCCTCTGGGTGAGGAAATTTCTCCTCACCTCAGTTCTAAAAGGTTTACCCCTTATCCTCAGACTATGACCCCCTAGTTCTGGACTCCCCCCCACATAGATGATCTGGAGGAGGGAACCGATTGTATGGTGTCGAAATTTGCTGATGACGCCAAGATTGGGGGAACGGCAAATTGTGCGGAGGGTGTGGAGAGTCTGCAGAAGGATCTAGATAGGCTGGGCGAATGGGCCAGGAAATGGCAAATGGAATTTAATGTTGGCAAGTGCGAGGTGGTCCACTTTGGTAGGAATAATGGTAGGAAGGACTATTACTTACGTGGCGAAAAACTGCAACAGGCGACGGTGCAGAGGGACCTCGGGGTCCTTGTGCATGAGTCACAAAAACCCAGCTTGCAGGTGCAGCAGGTGGTCAGGAAGGCGAATGGGATGCTGGCCTTCATAGCGAGGGGGATTGAATATAAAAGTAGGGAGGTCTTGCTGCGGCTGTATAGGGCATTGGTGAGGCCGCAGCTGGAGTACTGTGTGCAGTTTTGGTCGCCGTACTTACACAAGGATATTTTGGCCTTGGAGGGAGTGCAGAGGAGGTTTACTAGGCTGATATCGGAGTTGAGGGGGTTGAGCTATGAGGAGAGGCTGAATAAACTAGGCTTGTACTCGTTAGAGTTTAGAAGAATGAGGGGAGATCTCATTGAGATGTATAAGATGATGAATGGGATGGATAGGATAGAGGTGGAGAGACTCTTCCCGCTCAGAAAGGACAGTAGGACTAGGGGGCACAGCCTCAAGATAAAGGGGGGGCGGTTTAGAACAGAGTTGAGGAGGAACTTCTTCACTCAAAGGGTGGTGAATCTCTGGAATTCTCTGCCCGTTGAAGTGGTGGAGGCTGCCTCGCTAAATATATTTAAGACGCGGGTTGATGGGTTTTTGATAAGCGAGGGGATTAAGGGTTATGGGGAGAGGGCGGGAATGTGGAACTGAGACACGACAGATCAGCCATGATCTTATTGAATGGCGGGGCAGGCTCGAAGGGCCAGATGGCCTACTCCTGCTCCTATTTCTTATGTTCTTATGAACATTCTTTCTGAATCTACCCTGTTAGAATTTTATAAGTTTCTATGAGATTCCCCTCTCACTCTTCTAAAGTCCAGTGAATATAATCCTAACCCAGTTAGTCTCTCCTCATATGACAGACCTGCCATCCCAGGATTAGAGTAAGGTTTATTTATTAATCACAAATAACGTTAACACTGCAATGAAGTTACTGTGAAATTCCCCTAGTCGCCACATTCCGCCGCCTGCTCAGGTCACTGTGACCTAACCGGCACACCCTTCAGACTGTGTGGGAGGAGACTGGAGAACCTGGAGGAAACCCACGCAGACACAGGGGGAGAACGTGCAAACTCTGCACAGGCAGTGACCCAAGCCGGGAATCGAACCTGGGACCCTGGCGCTGTGAGACAGCTGTGCCAACCACTGTGTCATTGTGCCATCCCAGGAATCAGCCTGGTAAACCTTCGCTGTGCCCCCTCTATAGCACAGGCATCCTTCAGCAGATAAGGAGACGAAAACTGCACACAATACTCCAGGTGTGACCTCACCAACGCCCTATAATGTCCTGATAAAGACATTATAAATACATTGTAAAGGGATTGGTTTACCTCTGAGCAGAATGCGCTACAGATCTGTCGTCTTCAACTTTCCACCTTTGTACACCTGCTCAATAAGTGAATCCACAGCGTGTGGATCTACTCAACATGACTGTGCTGCCCCCCTGAAATCAGTCAGACATCAGCACTGCACTCCCTTCGAACCCCAATATATCCTTTCAAATCCTGAGGGAGTGCTGACAGGGAGCAGGAGCCCAAACCAAGCTGTGATACAACCAGAAAGAATGCTTTCTATGGTGCATCTGTAAAAGTTGGTGAGAGTCGTAGCGGACATGCCAAATTTCCTTAGTCTTATGAGAAAGTAGAGGCGTTGGTGGGACTTTCTTAACTATAGTGTCGGCACTGGGGGGGGGGGGGGGGGGACCAGGACAACTTGTTGGTGATCTGGACACCTAAAAACTTGAAGCTCCCGACCCTTTCTATTCCATTCTTGTTAATGTAGACAGGGACATGTTCTCCTTTTGCTTCCTGAGGTTGATGACAATCTCCTTGGTTTTGTTGACATTGAGGGAGAGATTATTGTTTCCGCACCAGTTCATCAGATGTGTAGGTTATAGGGATTAGCGGGGGGGTTGGGGTTACGAAGATAGGGCCTGTGTAAGATGCTCTTTTGGAGTGTCGGTGCAGACTGGATGGGCAGAAAGGCCTCCCTCGGCACTGCAGGAATCCCCTGATTCGATGGTTGAACTGAGCGAGAGCTGGGTGAACCTGCACCTCCGTCCTCCCTCCACATGGTGGAGCCATTGCTCCAGGACAAGGCAATCAGCCAATCCTTCAGGGCCTTTATTGGTTCCTGGCACAGGATTGGACACCTGTTGGGGCAGGTGACAACACCCTTGGCCAAAGAGGAGGCTTTGACAGGGCTCTTGGTAGGAGAGAGAGAGATGGAAAGGTGGAGAGGGAAGGGTGGGTCTTGAGAGCTTGGGTGGGAACCCAGTCACAAAGGCACCAGTTGTGCAGTGCTTAGTGTGTGGGATGGACAAGAGGCTGGAATTGGGGGAGTGCGGGTGTCTTGGGGGGGGACGGTGTGGAGTCTGGAGGAGATTCCAGAGTTCAGGAGGAGCCATGGAGATGGACATTGAGAATTGGCTTTTCAACCTAAACTGTGAGGAGTGAGTGAACTCCAGAGAGACTCCGAGACCCGGCACTGGACAGTTATTAAACCGTAAGGAATCATCAAATCTATTTTCATTGACAGGGAGCAGATTATCTCAAAGAAAACTCTTGTGCCAAGTTTATACTCTCTCAGACACTAATCAGATGACTCAAACTGGCAGAGCTTTGTTTGAAAGATGTTTCATTGCCCCCACAGAATCAAAGAGCCACAGAGGTCCACAATGTAGAAAAAGGCCCTTCAGCCCATCGCGTCTGCGCTGGTCAAAGACAAACCACCCAGTACTCTAACCCAATCTTCCCTCACAGGATTGTGGGGTGGCACGGTAGCACAGTGGGTTAGCACTGCTGCTTCACAGCTCCAGGGTCCTGGGTTCGATTCCCGGCTCGGGTCATAAGAACATAAGAACATAAGAAATAGGAGCAGGAGTAGGCCATCTAGCCCTTCGAGCCTGCCCCGCCATTCAATAAGATCATGGCTGATCTGTCGTGGCTCAGTTCCACTTTCCCGCCCTCTCCCCATAACCCTTAATCCCCTCTCTTATCAAGAACCCATCAACCCGCTTTTTAAAAATATTTAGCGAGGCAGCCTCCACCACTTCAACGGGCAGAGAATTCCAGAGATTCACCACCCTTTGAGTGAAGAAGTTCCTCCTCAACTCCGTTCTAAACCGCCTCCCCTTTATCTTGAGGCTGTGCCCCCTAGTCCTACTGTCTTTTTTGAGCGGGAAGAGTCTCTCCACCTCTATCCTATCCATCCCATTCATCATCTTATACGTCTCAATGAGATCTCCCCTCATTCTTCTAAACTCTAACGAGTACAAGCCTAGTTTATTCAGCCTCTCCTCATAGCTCAACCCCCTCAACTCCGGTATCAGCCTAGTAAACCTCCTCTGCACTCCCTCCAGGGCCAAAATATCCTTGCGCAGGTGCGGCGCCCAAAACTGCACACAGTACTCCAGCTGCGGCCTCACCAATGCCCTATACAGCTGCAGCAAGACCTCCCTACTTTTATATTCAATCCCCCTCGCTATGAAGGCCAGCATCCCATTCGCCTTCCTGACCACCTGCTGCACCTGCAAGCTGGGTTTTTGCGACTCATGCACAAGGACCCCGAGGTCCCTCTGCACCGTCGCCTGCTGCAGTTTTTCGCCACGTAAGTAATAGTCCTTCCTACCATTCTTCCTACCAAAGTGGACCACCTCACACTTGCCAACATTAAATTCCATTTGCCATTTCCTGGCCCAGTCACCGTCTGTGTGGAGTTTGCGCATTCTCCTCGTGTCTGTGTGGGTTTCCTCCGGGTGCTCCGGTTTCCTCCCACAGTCCAAAGATGTGCAGGTTAGGTTAATTGGCCGTGCTAAAAATTGCCCCGTTAGTGTCCAGAGATGTGTAGATTAGTGGATATAATATGTAAGGATATGGGGGTAGGGCCTGGGTAGATTGTGTCCAGTGCAGACTCGATGGGCTGAAGGGCCTCTTTCTACACTGCAGGGTCCTATGATTCTATGATCATAGAACCCCTACGGTGCAGAGGAGGCCATTCTGTCCATCGCTTCTGCACTAACTCTCTGTCAATGTACCTTACCCAGGCCCTCTCCCCCACCATATGTCTCTAAACCCAAACATTTAGCATGGCCAATCCCCCTAACCCGCACATCTTTGGACTGTGGGAGGAAACCGGAGCCCCCGGAGGAAACCCACGCAGACACGGGGAGAATGTGCAAACTCCACACAGACAGTGACCCGAGCCGGGAATTGAACATGAATCTCTGGCATAGCGAGGCAGCAGGGTGAACGACTGTGCCACAGAGCCTTGGCATCGCAAGTGCATATCTAAGTAGTTCTGAAATGTTATGAGGATTTCTGCCTCTGTCACCCTCTCAGGCAGTGAGTTCCAGACTCCCATTACCCTCTGGGTGAAAAAGGTTTAGCCCCTTGGTTCAGTGATCACTAAGGGCAAACATTCCTTCCTGTCCACTCTATCCATGCTCCTCATAATTTTACACATCTCATGTCCCCCCTCAGTCCCCTCTGCTCCATGGAAAATAAGCGCGGAGTCTGCATGTTCTCCCCGTGTCTGCGTGGGTTTCCTCCGGGTGCTCCGGTTTCCTCCCACAGTCTGAAAGACGTGCTGGTTAGGGTGCATTGGCCGTGCTAAATTCTCCCTCTGTGTACCTGAACAGGCGCCCGAGTGTGGCAACCAGGGGATTTTCACAGTAACTTCATTGCGGTGTTAATGTGAGCCTACCTGTGACACGTAAATAAACTTAAAATTAATCGCTGAATCTCCCGCTATCGACAGCCTGGGAGTTACCACTGACCAGAAACACAGCTGGACTATCATAGAAATAGTGTGGTCCAATACCCTGATCCCTTTACCCCCATTTTCTATTTTAGAATCTACATTTACTTCTTAAAGTTGATTTATTAGTGTCAAAAGTAACACCGCAATGAAGTTACTGTGAAAATCCCCTAGTCGCCACACTCCAGCGCCTGTCCAGGTACACCGAGGGGGAGTTTTAGCACATAACCAGCAATGGTGACTAGTGGAGTGCCCCAGGGGTTGGTGCTGGGGCCTCAGCTTTTTACCATTTATATAGATGATCTGGAGGAGGGAACCGAGTGCAGGGTGTCAAAATTTGCTGGTGACACCAAGATTGGGGGAACGGCAAATTGTGCGGAGGGTGTGGAGAGTCTGCAGAAGGATCTAGATAGGCTGGGCGAATGGGCCAGGAAATGGCAAATGGAATTTAATGTTGGCAAATGTGAGGTTGTCCACTTTGGTAGGAATAATGGTAGGAAGGATTATTACTTACGGGGCGAAAAACTGCAGCAGGCGACGGTGCAGAGGGACCTCGGGGTCCTTGTGCATGAGTCGCAAAAACCCAGCCTGCAGGTGCAGCAGGTGGTCAGGAAGGCGAATGGGATGCTGGCCTTCATAGCGAGGGGGATTGAATATAAAAGTAGGGAGGTCTTGCTGCAGCTGCATAGGGCATTGGTGAGGCCGCAGCTGGAGTACTGTGTGCAGTTTTGGTCACCGCACTTACGCAAGGATATTTTGGCCTTGGAGGGAGTGCAGAAGAGGTTTACGAGGCTGATACCGGAGTTGAGGGGGTTGAGCTATGAGGAGAGGCTGAATAAACTAGGCTTGTACTCGTTGGAGTTTAGAAGAATGAAGGGAGATCTCATTGAGACGTATAAGATGATGAATGGGATGGATAGGATAGAGGTGGAGAGACTCTTCCCGCTCAAAAAAGACAGTAGGACTAGGGGGCACAGCCTCAAGATAAAGGGGGGGCGGTTTAGAACGGAGTTGAGGAGGAACTTCTTCACTCAAAGGGTGGTGAATCTCTGGAATTCTCTGCCCGTTGAAGTGGTGGAGGCTGCCTCGCTAAATATTTTTAAGAAGGGGGTTGATGGGTTTTTGATAAGAGAGGGGATTAAGGGTTATGGGGAGAGGGCGGGAAAGTGGAACTGAACCACGACAGATCAGCCATGATCTTATTGAATGGCGGGGCAGGCTCGAAGGGCTGGATGGCCTACTCCTGCTCCTATTTCTTATGTTCTTATGTTCTTCTGTCTTTCGGTCTGTGGGAGGAGGCACCCGGAGGAAACCCACACAGACACGGGGAGGATGTGCAGACCCCAGGCAGACAGTGACCCGAGCCGGGAATCGAACCCGGGTCCCCGGCGCTGTGGGGCAGCAGATCTCGCCACAGTGCCACCGACGGGGTAAGTACGTGGGGTTACGGGGAGAGGGCCTGGGTAAGATGGGCCGTCAGAGAGTCAGTGTAGACTCGATGGGCTGAATGGCCTCCTTGCGGGGAATCTCTGCTGGATAACCACTGTGCCACTGTGCCTCCCTCCCTCTCCCCTTCCTTCCTCACTCTTTCTCTTTCTCTCGATCTAGCTGTCTTTCTGCTCTCCCCAGCCGCCCTCTTCCCCTCCTCACCTCCTTTCACTCTCGCCTACGAGCGCAGCGTGGCACAGAGGGCAGTACCCTCCCCTTTCAGTGGGCAGGGACGAGATTGAGTTTCGGTGGTGCGGGGGTTAAGCTAACCAGACACCTGTCCTCAGCCCGTCCCCCACCTCCCCCCCTCTCTCCATTCCCCTTCCCCAGCCCTTTCAGCCACAGGGCCCCCAGTCTAGGTCACGGTTCCTGTTAGCTGAAGCAATGTGCATCTTGCTCGCTTCCTGGTAAACAGGAGGCGTCGATGCCCCCGTTTCCTGTTGACTGGTTTGCTCACTCACCTTCTCAAAACAAAATAAAGTTAATTACCTTCCCGGAAAGGTGCCACGGCCTCTTGTACCTTCTCCCCTCCTCCACAGGTCATTGGAGTCCCCACTGTTTATCCAGCACAGTGCAGAGCGAGGCCATTCAGCCCATCGGGTCTGCACTGACCCTCCGACTCTCCCAGGCCCTCTCCCTGTAACCCCACATGTTTACCCCGTTGACGGCGCTGTGGTTAGTGCTGGTGCCTCACAGCGTCACAGACCTGGGTTCGATCCCCGGCTTGGGATCACGGTACAGAGTCTGCATGTTCTCCCCGTGTCTGCGTGGGTTTCCTCCTGGTGCTCCGGATTTAACATGGCCAATCCACCTAACCTGTACATCATTGGACACTAAGGGGCAACTTTTCATGGGCAATCCACCTAACCTGTACATCTTTGGACACTAAGGGACAATTTAGCATGGCCAATCCACCTAACCTGTATATCTTTGGAGACTAAAGGGCAATTTAGCATGGCCAATCCACCTAACCAGCACATCTTTGGAGACTAAAGGGCAATTTAGCATGGCCAATCCACCTAACCTACACATCTTTGGACACTAAGGGGCAATTTAGCATGGCCAATCCACCTAACCTACACATCTTTGGACACTAAGGGGCAATTTAACATGGCCAATCCACCTAACCTGCGCATCTTTGGAGACTAAGGGGCAATTTAGCATGGCCAATCCACCTAACCTACACATCTTTGGACACTAAGGGGCAATTTAGCATGGCCAATCCACCTAACCTACACATCTTTGGACACTAAGGGGCAATTTAGCATGGCCAATCCACCTAACCTACACATCTTTGGACACTAAGGGGCAATTTAACATGGCCAATCCACCTAACCTGCACATCTTTGGAGACTAAGGGGCAATTTAGCATGGCCAATCCACCTAACCTACACATCTTTGGACACTAAGGGGCAATTTAGCATGGCCAATCCACCTAACCTACACATCTTTGGAGACTAAGGGGCAATTTAGCATGGCCAATCCACCTAACCTGCACATCTTTGGACACTAAGGCACAATTTAGCATGGCCAATCCACCTAACCTGCACATCTTTGGACACTAAGGCACAATTTAGCATGGCCAATCCACCTAACCTGCACATCTTTGGACACTAAGGGACAATTTAGCAAGGCCAATCCACCTGACCTGCACATCTTTGGATACTAAGGGACAATTTAGCATGGCCAATCCACCTAACCTGCACATCTTTGGACACTAAGGGACAATTTAGCAAGGCCAATCCACCTAACCTGCACATCTTTGGACACTAAGGGACAATTTAGCAAGGCCAATCCACCTAACCTGCACATCTTTGGACACTAAGGCACAATTTAGCATGGCCAATCCACCTAACCTGCACATCTTTGGACACTAAGGGACAATTTAGCAAGGCCAATCCACCTAACCTGCACATCTTTGGACACTAAGGGACAATTTAGCAAGGCCAATCCACCTAACCTGCACATCTTTGGACACTAAGGGACAATTTAGCAAGGCCAATCCACCTAACCTGCACATCTTTGGAGATTAAGGGACAATTTAGCATGGCCAATCCACCTGACCTGCACATCTTTGGGCTGTGGGAGGAAACCAGAGCACCCGGAGGAAACCCACGCAGATAGAGGGAGAAAGTGCAAACCCTATGGGTGGCACAGTGGTTAGCACTGCTGCCTCACAGCGCCAGGGAACTGAGTTTGATTCCCGGCTTGGGTCACTGTCTGTGTGGAGTTTGTATGTTCTCCCCATGTCTGTGTGGGTTTCCTCCGGGTGTTCCGGTTTCCTCCCATAGTCCAAAGATGTGTAAGTTTGGTTGATTGGCTGTGCTAAAATTGATTCTAGTGTCAGGGGATTAGCAGGGTAAATATGTGGGGTTAGGGCTTGGGTGGGATTGCGGTCAGTACATACTCGATGGGCTAAATGGCCTCCTCCTGTACTATCAGGATTCTATGATTCCACACGGACAGTGCCCAAGCCGGGAATCGAACCCGGGTCCCTGGCGCTGTGAGGCTGCTGTGCTAACCACTGTGCCACCGTGCTGCTGGGAATCGAACCCAGGCCCCTGGCGCTGTGAGGCTGCAGTGCTAACCCACTGTGCCACCGTGCTGCCGGGAATCGAACCCGGGTCCCTGGCGCTGTGAGGCAGCAGTGCTAACCCACTGTGCCACCGTGCTGCCGGGGACTCGAACCCAGGTCCCTGGCGCTGTGAGGCTGCAGCGTTAACCACTGTGCCACTGTCCTGCCAAAGTTTGACAAAGGGGAAATTGTTCCCATTAGCTAATGTACAAGGCCCCCAGAGAACACAGATGTAAGGCTGTAAGCAAGGGAGTGGAATGTAAGTATTAATATTTCTTTCCACAGTCGGTGGTAACGATCAAGAACTCACTGCCCACGAGGGTGGTGACAGTGGAGACGGTGGAGGATTTCAAAGGGAAATTCTGATGGATTTGTAAATACTGTGGCTACCCGAGCAGGTCAGAGGCTGGGAATCCTGCAGCGAGTAACTCACCTCCTGACTCCCCCAGAGCCTGTCCACCACCTACAAGGCACAAGTCAGGAGTGTGATGGGAATACCCCCCACTTGCCCGGCTTTGGTGCTACCCCCTTCCACAGACATCCACTCCCTCCACCACAGATGACACAAGTGTGTACCATCTCCACGATGCCCCGCAGCAACTCACCAAGTCTCCTTAGGCAGCACCTTCCAAACCCTCGAGCACTTCCATCTAGAAGAACAAGGGCAGCAGATACTTGAGATTGCTGCCGTCTGGAGGTTAGGGGACATGGAGTTGGGGGTAGGGTGTTAGCGTGGATAGAGGATTGGTTGTCAAATAGGAGGCAGAGAGTGGGGGTCAATGGGTGCTATTCGGATTGGCGGTTGGTGACTAGTGGAGTGCCCCAGGGGTTGGTGCTGGGGCCTCAGCTATCTACCATTTATATAGATGATCTGGAGGAGGGAACCGAGTGTATGGTGTCGAAATTTGCTGATGACACCAAGATTGGGGGAACGGCAAATTGTGCGGAGGGTGTGGAGAGTCTGCAGAAGGATCTAGATAGGCTGGGCGAATGGGCCAGGAAATGGCAAATGGAATTTAATGTTGGCAAGTGTGAGGTGGTCCACTTTGGTAGGAATAATGGTAGGAAGGACTATTACTTACATGGTGAAAAACTGCAGCATGCGACGGTGCAGAGGGACCTCGGGTTCCTTGTGCATGAGTCGCAAAAACCCAGCCTGCAGGTGCAGCAGGTGGTCAGGAAGGCGAATGGGATGCTGGCCTTCATAGCGAGGGGGATTGAATATAAAAGTAGGGAGGTCTTGCTGCAGCTGTATAGGGCATTGGTGAGGCCGCAGCTGGAGTACTGTGTGCAGTTTTGGTCGCTGCACTTACGCAAGGATATTTTGGCCTAGGAGGGAGTGCAGAGGAGGTTTACTAGGCTGATGCTGGAGTTGAGGGGGTTGAGCTATGAGGAGAGACTGAATAAACTAGGCTTGTACTCGTTAGAGTTTAGAAGAATGAGGGGAGATCTCATTGAGACGTATAAGATGATGAATGGGATGGATAGGATAGAGGTGGAGAGACTCTTCCCGCTCAGAAAGGACAGTAGGACTAGGGGGCACAGCCTCAAGATAAAGGGGGGACGGTTTAGAACGGAGTTGAGGAGGAACTTCTTCACTCAAAGGGTGGTGAATCTCTGGAATTCTCTGCCCGTTGAAGTGGTGGAGGCTGCCTCGCTAAATATTTTTAAGACGCAGGTTGATGGGTTTTTGATAAGAGAGGGGATTAAGGGTTATGGGGAGAGGGCGGGAATGTGGAACTGAGCCATGACAGATCAGCCATGATCTTATTGAATGGCGGGGCAGGCTCAAAGGGCTAGATGGCCTACTCCTGCTCCTATTTCTTATGTTCTTATTATGTTCTTATGTTCTCCTCCAAGTCATTTGCCATCCTAACTTGGAAATGTATCGCCACTGTCTCTGCGTCAACATGGTGGATCTCCCGCCCTAACAGCGCTGTGGGTGTACCTACACCTCAGGGACTGCAGCGGGTTCAAGAAGGCAGCTCACCACCACCTTCTCAAGGGGCAATTAGGGATGGGCAATAAATGTTGGTCGAGCCAATGACATGAATCAATTAGTAATAACCTTAAGGAAATAGACTTGCTGAGTCACAGGGATGGAGTTGGGGAATGGAACTACATTTTTGATTTGATTTATTATTGTCACACGTATTAATATACAGTGGAAAGTATTGTTTCTTGCACGCTATACAGACAAAGCATACCGTTCATAGAGAAGGAAAGGAGAGAGTGCAGAATGCAGTGTTACAGTCAAAGCTAGGGTGTAGAGAAAGATCAACTTAATGTAGGGTAGGTTCATTCAAAAATCTGATGGCAGCAGGGAAGAAACTGTTCTTGAGTTGGTTGGTGCGTGACCTCAGACTTTTATATCTTTTTCCCAATGGGAGAAGGTGGAAGAGAGAGTGTCCGGGGTGCGTGGGGTCCTTAATGATGCTGGCTGCTTTTCCCCAAGGCAGCGGGAAGTGTAGACAGAGTCAATGGATGGGAGGCTGGTTTGTGTGATGGATTCACGATCTTTTGTAGTTCCTTGCGGTCTTGGGCAGAGCAGGAGCCCAGACCAAGCTGTGATACAACCAGGAAGAATGCTTTCTATGGGGCATCTGTAAAAGTTGGTGAGAGTCGTAGCGGACATGCCCAATTTCCTTAGTCTTCTGAGAAAGTAGAGACGTTGGTGGGGCTTTCTTAACTACAGTGTCCGTGGGGAGGAATCGATCTTCCGAAGTAGCATGAATTTGATGGAGCGAATGGCCTCCCCCCCCCCCCCCCCCCCCCCCCATGTTATACTGTCCATGATGAGTCAATAGACGGGATTCTCCAGTTTTGCCCATGGTGGGAACCATTGGGAGAATGGGAAATTTGGTGAAACTTTCCGGGACACTGGAAAATCGCGTCCGCCAGCCAGGATGGGAAATCTCGGAGCGTGATTCTATGACGCTGGAAATCGTGGTGACACGGTGCAGGTTTACAGATAGGGACTGTGTGTACCGCTCGCTCTGCGCCCCTGGTCCTGGATGGATTTCCGCCTTGGAGCAGGTTTGAGAGGGTGCCTGGGGTTGTGGTTTGCAGAGCTTGTCGCTGTGGAAGGCAGTGAGACTCATCCCATAATACTCTCCTGCTCCGCAAAAAAAAAAGCCCAAACAAAAGTGGCAAAATGCAGACTATGTATTGAGAGACAATGGGGTCCAGAACTGACCTACTTCACAGCACAGTACCAAGGAATCTCTCTCCGTGTTCACACGCTATGTCCAACAACACAGAAATGGTATCCATTTCTCCCACCTCCTCTGGCAGGCACTTACCGCCCTCTGTGTAAAAAACTTGTCTCTCAAATCTCCTTTAAACAAGTTGTTTATTTATTAGTGTCACAAGACAGCGTACATTAACAGTGCAGTGAAGTGACTGTGAAAATCCCCCTGGTCGCCACACTCCGGCGCCTGTTCGGGTACACTGAGGGAGAATTTGGCACAGCCAATGTACCCTAACCAGCACATCTTTCGGAGGGAACCCACGCAGACATGGGGGGAATGTGCGAGCTCTGCACAGAGAGTGACCCAAGCCGGGAATCGAACCCCAGTGCCTTGGGGCTGTGAGGCAGCAGTGCTAACCACTGCGCTGCCGTGCCGCCCCCCCCCACTTTCCCCCTTTAACCTTGAACCTATATCCGCTAGCCATTGACTTTTCTACCTTGACTTTCTCTCTCCCTCCCTCTCTCTATCTCTCTCTTTTGTATTTTATAAAGTCCAGATAACAGAGATATTGGAAAGTTAGTGGGGACAATGGCGACCTGCAAATGTAAGGATTAGCATTTTAATATCGATGTACTGCCCAACGAGAAGGTGATATAGGATGGCGAGCACGGATGCGGGGGGAGAGACAGTTAAACGGGATTTGCTGCAATGAGATGGAATACAAGCATATTGACTCAGCTGGGGTTTACAGAGAGTTTAAGATGTCACATACACATAGCAGTAAGTGCCGATGTGGCCAAATCACAGGATTTCTTCAAGTTTAGTATTGATGACTCACCCCGATACCTCTCACTCCCACATCTCCCTGCGATGAAGGTTATATTGTGTCTGGACCTCTGCTTCTAATCTGATACGCCATAATCACAACTACAAGCTCAGTACAGCCAGCTGCACACAGATGCGCTACGCACAGGCGAAGGACATTCAGCCCACTGGAAATCCTATCCCTTTAGATCTTCTTCCCTCAATCTGACAACATCAGCCAAAAACCTATTCATTCCCACTCAGGGTTCACCCCCAGTGTTCACTCCCACAATACTTATCACCACTAATTTCCAGCTCCAGCACACTCATCCTCTTGTCTTTAATCCTTTGATTTGATTTATTATTGTCGCACCTATTCGCATACAGTGAAAAGTATTGTCTCTTGCATGCTATACAAAGCATACCGTTCATAGGGAAGGAAAGGAGAGAGTGCAGAATGTAGTGTCATAGCTAGGGTGTAGAGGAAGATCAACTTAGTGCGAGGTAGGTCCATTCAAAAGTCTGACGGCAGCAGGGAAGAAGCTGTTCTTGAGTCGGTTGGTACGTGACCTCAGGCTTTTGTATCTTTTTCCCAACGGAAGAAGGTGGAAGAGAGAATGTCCGGGGTGCGTGGGGTCCTTAATTATGCTGGCTGCTTTTCCCGAGGCAGCAGGAAGTGTAGACAGAGTCAATGGACGGGAGGCTGGTTTGGGTGATGGATTGGGCTACATTCACGACCTTTTGTAGTTCCTTGCGGTCTTGGGCAGAGCAGGAGCCCAGATCAAGCTGTGATACAACCAGAAAGAATGCTTTCTATGGTGCATCTGTAAAAGATGCTGAGAGTCGTAGCTGACAGGTCAAATATCCTTAGTCTTCTGAGGAAGTAGAGGCGTTGATGGGGCTTTCTTAACTATAGAACCAGGACAGGGTGTTGGTGATCTGTACATCTAAAAACTTGAAGCTCTTGACCCTTTCTACCTCGTTCCCGTTGATGTAGACAGGGACATGTTCTCCTTCACGCTTCCTCGAGTCAATGACAGTCTCCTTCGCTTTGTTGACATTGAGAGAGAGATTATTGTTGCCGCACCAGTTCACCAGATTCTCTATCTCATTCCCGTACTCAGTCTCATCAGTGTCTGAGACCTGACCCATTACAGTGGTGTCATCAGCAAACTGGAAATCAAACTGGAGGGGAAATTAGCCGCATAGTTATCAGTGTGCAAGGAGGATAGCAGGGGGCTGAGAACACAGCCTTGTGGGGCAGCGGTGTTGAGGATGATTATGGAGGAGGTGTTATTGCTGTCCTTACGGATTGTGGTCTGTGCGTTAGGAAGTTCAGGATCCAGTCGCAGAGGGAGGAGCCGTGGTCCAGACCACGGAGTTTGGAGATGAGTTTCGTGAGGATCTATCTCAGTGAGGATCTATCTCAGTGTGGATCTATCTCAGTGAGGATCTATCTCAGTGAGGGTCTATCTCAGTGAGGATCTATCTCAGTGAGGATCTATCTCAGTGTGGATCTATCTCAGTGTGGATCTATCTCAGTGAGGATCTATCTCAGTGAGGATCTATCTCAGTGTGGATCTATCTCAGTGAGGATCTATCTCAGTGAGGATCTATCTCAGTGTGGATCTATCTCAGTGAGGGTCTATCTCAGTGAGGATCTATCTCAGTGAGGATCTATCTCAGTGAGGGTCTATCTCAGTGAGGATCTATCTCAGTGAGGGTCTATCTCAGTGTGGATCTATCTCAGTGTGGATCTATCTCAGTGAGGATCTATCTCAGTGAGGATCTATCTCAGTGAGGATCTATCTCAGTGTGGATCTATCTCAGTGTGGATCTATCTCAGTGATGGTCTATCTCAGTGAGGATCTATCTCAGTGAGGATCTATCTCAGTGAGGATCTATCTCAGTGAGGATCTATCTCAGTGTGGATCTATCTCAGTGTGGATCTATCTCAGTGATGGTCTATCTCAGTGAGGATCTATCTCAGTGAGGATCTATCTCAGTGAGGGTCTATCTCAGTGTGGATCTATCTCAGTGTGGATCTATCTCAGTGAGGGTCTATCTCAGCGAGGATCTATCTCAGCGAGGATCTATCTCAGCGAGGATCTATCTCAGCGAGGATCTATCTCAGCGAGGATCTATCTCAGTGTGGATCTATCTCAGTGTGGATCTATCTCAGTGTGGATCTATCTCAGTGTGGATCTATCTCAGTGTGGATCTATCTCAGTGTGGATCTATCTCAGTGAGGTTCTATCTCAGTGTGGATCTATCTCAGTGAGGATCTATCTCAGTGAGGGTCTATCTCAGTGAGGATCTATCTCAGTGAGGGTCTATCTCAGTGTGGATCTATCTCAGTGTGGATCTATCTCAGTGAGGATCTATCTCAGTGAGGATCTATCTCAGTGTGGATCTATCTCAGTGAGGATCTATCTCAGTGAGGATCTATCTCAGTGTGGATCTATCTCAGTGTGGATCTATCTCAGTGTGGATCTATCTCAGTGATGGTCTATCTCAGTGAGGATCTATCTCAGTGAGGATCTATCTCAGTGAGGGTCTATCTCAGTGTGGATCTATCTCAGTGTGGATCTATCTCAGTGAGGGTCTATCTCAGTGAGGATCTATCTCAGCGAGGATCTATCTCAGCGAGGATCTATCTCAGTGTGGATCTATCTCAGTGTGGATCTATCTCAGTGTGGATCTATCTCAGTGAGGATCTATCTCAGTGAGGATCTATCTCAGTGTGGATCTATCTCAGTGAGGTTCTATCTCAGTGTGGATCTATCTCAGTGAGGATCTATCTCAGTGTGGATCTATCACAGTGTGGATCTATCTCAGTGAGGATCTATCGCAGTGAGGATCTATCTCAGTGTGGATCTATCTCAGTGTGGATCTATCTCAGTGTGGATCTATCTCAGTGAGGATCTATCTCAGTGTGGATCTATCGCAGTGTGGATCTATCTCAGTGAGGATCTATCGCAGTGAGGATCTATCGCAGTGAGGATCTATCTCAGTGTGGATCTATCTCAGTGTGGATCTATCTCAGTGTGGATCTATCGCAGTGTGGATCTATCTCAGTGTGGATCTATCTCAGTGAGGATCTATCTCAGTGTGGATCTATCTCAGTGTGGATCTATCTCAGTGAGGATCTATCTCAGTGAGGATCTATTGCAGTGTGGATCTATCGCAGTGTGGATCTATCTCAGTGTGGATCTATCTCAGTGTGGATCTATCTCAGTGAGGATCTATCTCAGTGAGGGTCTATCTCAGTGAGGATCTATCTCAGTGAGGATCTATCTCAGTGTGGATCTATCTCAGTGTGGATCTATCTCAGTGTGGATCTATCTCACCGTGGATCTATCTCAGTGAGGATCTATCTGAGTGTGGATCTATCTGAGTGTGGATCTATCTGAGTGTGGATCTATCTGAGTGTGGATCTATCTCAGTGAGGATCTATCTCAGTGAGGATCTATCTCAGTGAGGATCTATCTCAGTGAGGATCTATCTCAGTGTGGATCTATCTCAGTGTGGATCTATTTCAGTGTGGATCTATCTCAGTGTGGATCTATCTCAGCGAGGATCTATCTCAGCGTGGATCTATCTCAGCGTGGATCTATCTCAGCGTGGATCTATCTCAGCGTGGATCTATCTCAGTGTGGATCTATCTCAGTGAGGATCTATCTGAGTGTGGATCTATCTCAGTGTGGATCTATCTCAGTGTGGATCTATTTCAGTGAGGATCTATCTCAGCGAGGATCTATCTCAGTGTGGATCTATCTCAGTGTGGATCTATCTCAGTGTGGATCTATCTCAGTGTGGATCTATCGCAGTGTGGATCTATCTCAGTGAGGATCCATCTCAGCGTGGATCCATCTCAGCGTGGATCTATCTCAGTGTGGATCCATCTCAGTGTGGATCCATCTCAGTGTGGATCCATCTCAGTGTGGATCCATCTCAGTGTGGATCTATCTCAGTGTGGATCTATCTCAGTGAGGATCTATCTCAGTGAGGATCTATCTCAGCGAGGATCTATCGCAGTGTGGATCTATCTCAGTGTGGATCTATCGCAGTGTGGATCTATCTCAGTGAGGATCTATCTCAGTGTGGATCTATCACAGTGTGGATCTATCTCAGTGAGGATCTATCTCAGTGAGGATCTAAGTGGGGATCTATCTCGGTGTGGATCTATCTCAGAGTGGATCTAAGTGGGGATCTATCTCGGTGTGGATCTATCTCGGAGTGGATCTATCTCAGTGAGGATCTATCTCAGTGAGGATCTATCTCAGCGAGGATCTATCTCGGTGTGGATCTATCTCAGTGTGGATCTATCTGAGCGTGGATCTATCTCAGTGAGGATCTATCTCAGTGTGGATCTATCTCAGTGAGGATCTGTCTCAGTGTGGATCTATCTCGGTGTGGATCTATCTCGGTGTGGATCTATCTCGGTGTGGATCTATCTCAGCGAGGATCTATCTCAGCGAGGATCTATCTCAGTGAGGATCTATCTCAGCGAGGATCTATCTCAGCGAGGATCTATCTCGGTGTGGATCTATCTCAGTGTGGATCTATCTGAGCGTGGATCTATCTCAGTGTGGATCTATCTCAGTGTGGATCTATCTCAGTGAGGATCTGTCTCAGTGAGGATCTATCTCGGTGTGGATCTATCTCGGTGTGGATCTATCTCGGTGTGGATCTATCTCAGCGAGGATCTATCTCAGCGAGGATCTATCTCAGCGAGGATCTATCTCAGCGAGGATCTATCTCAGCGAGGATCTATCTCAGTGCGGATCTATCGCAGTGTGGATCTATCTCAGTGAGGATCTATCTCAGTGTGGATCTATCTCAGTGTGGATCTATTGCAGTGTGGATCTATCTCAGTGCGGATCTGTCTCAGCGAGGATCCGTCTCAGTGAGGATCCGTCTCAGTGAGGATCTGTCTCAGTGTGGATCTATCTCAGCGTGGATTATCTCAGCTTGGATCTATCTCAGTGTGGATATATCTCAATGTGGATCTCTCTCTGTGAGGATCTATCTCAGTGTGGATCCATCTCAGTGTGGATCCACACCAGTGTGGATATATCTGTGTGGATCTATCTCAATGTGGATCTATCTCAGTGTGGATCCACACCAGTTTGTATCTATCTAACATGCACATCTTTTGACATTAAGGAGTGATTTAGCATGGCCCATCCCCCTAACCTGCACATCTTTGGACTGTGGGAGGAACACAGATATTTCAGAGGGTGGACCGGGTTTGGGGGGGTGGGCATGGCGGGTGTACAGAGGTTGGGAGAGGAAAGGACGGGAAGGAAGCTGTAAGCAAGATGAGATTTCTAAAACTGAGTCACAAACTGGATGGCAAATAGAATGATAAAATCCCTACAGTGCAGAAAGAGGCCATTCAGCCCATCAAGTCTGCATCAACAACAATCCTACCCAGGCTCCATCCCTGTAACCCCACGTATCTGTCCTGCTAATCTCCTTGATGTTAAGGGACAATTTAGCATGGCCATCCCCCTACAGTGCACATCTTTGGACACTAAGGGCCAATTTAGCATGGCGAATCCACCTAACCTGCACATCTTTGGACACTAAGGGGCAATTTAGCATGGCCAATCCCCCTACAGTGCACATCTTTGGACACTAAGGGCCAATTTAGCATGGCCAATCCACCTAACCTGCACATCTTTGGACACTAAGGGGCAATTTAGCATGGCCAATCCACCTAACCTGCACATCTTTGGACACTAAGGGCCAATTTAGCATGGCCAATCCACCTAACCTGCACATCTTTGGACACTAAGGGCCAATTTAGCATGGCCAATCCACCTAACCTACACATCTTTGTACACTAAGGGCCAATTTAGCATGGCCAATCCACCTAACCTGCACATCTTTGGACACTAAGGGCCAATTTAGCATGGCCAATCCACCTAACCTGCACATCTTTGGACACTAAGGGCCAATTTAGCATGGCCAATCCACCTAACCTGCACATCTTTGGACACTAAGGGGCAATTTAGCATGGCCAATCCCCCTAACCTGCACATCTTTGGACACTAAGGGCCAATTTAGCATGGCCAATCCATCTAGCTTGCACATCTTTGGACACTAAGGGGCAATTTAGCATGGCCAATCCACCCTAACCTGCACATCTTTGGACACTAAGGGCCAATTTAGCATGGCCAATCCATCTAGCTTGCACATCTTTGGACACTAAGGGGCAATTTAGCATGGCCAATCCCCCTAACCCGCACATCTTTCAACTGTGGGAGGAAACCGGAGCACCCGGAGGAAACCCATGCAGAAACGGGGAGAATGTGCAGACTCCACACAGACACTCACCCAAGCTGGGAATTGAACCCGGGTCCCGGGCGCTGTGAGGGAGCAGTGCTGACCACCATGCCACCGATGGTGGTTCCTGAATAAGACCTGGAGGGAGTCGGGATGTGGGTCTCGCGGCGCTGAGAGAGCAGGGACTGGGGTGACCTCCAGGTGAGCGGACTGCCGGAGAGGTGGTCACGTAGCGATGGAGGTGGGTGCTGGGGTCTGTGGGGAGCGAGCAGGAGGGGGTTCAAACAGGGCATCCACGGGCATTGCCAGCCTTGAGATCGCCGGTTCTGTGTGTGGGTTGACAGTGTAAGGAAACCATTGTGCAATTGAGCTGTGGGGAACATTTCCTGCAAGGTATCAGCTCGATTTGCACCTGATACCTGCCTGTTTCAGTAAATGCGGCTCCGGCTGAGAGAGATTTCCTGTAAACACACATCGATATCTCTATCAACATCCTCCCGCAAGGTCACGCTACCTGTCCCCCCCCCCACACACAGGCCAATCAGCCCTACACTCTCCACCAATGCTCACCTTGCTCCACACCACCCCCCCAACAGTCTAATGTCACCTTCAAATCAATCAATTTCATAATTCCCTCCATAAAGATCTTTCACCTGGGCGACACAGTGGCGCAGTGGTTAGCGCTGCTGCCTCAGGGATCCAGGTTCGATTCCCGGCTTGGCTCACCCTCCGTGCGGAGCCTGCACCTTCTCCCCGTGTCTGCCTGGGTTTTGTCCGGTTTCCTCCCACAGTCTGAAAGATGTGTTGGTTAGGTGCCAAAGTCTCCCTCGGAGTGTGGCGACGAGGGGATTTTCACAGCAGCTTCATTGAGGTGTTAATGCCAACCTTACTTGTGGTACTAATTAAATAAACTTTAACGAACAGCATCAGCTCATCTAAGAAACCACAAAAGACAAACAGTATACTTTGCAATTCATAGAATTATAGAATCCCCACAGTGCAGAAGGAGGCTGTCCAGCCCATCGAAACGGCACCGACCACAATCCCACCCAGGCCCTACCCCCATAATCCCTTCCATTTATCCAAGATTATCTCCCTTACACTTTAGGTAATTTTGCATGGCCAATCCACCTAACCTGCACATCTTTGTACAAAGAATAATACAGCACAGGAACAGGCCCTTCGGCCCTCCAAGCCTGCACCGAACATATGTTCCCAACTAGACCATCTGTTTGTATCCCTCTATTCCCTATGTACTGTGGGAGGAAACCGGAGCATCCAAAGGAAACCCACGCAGATATGGGGAGAACGTGGAGACTCCAGGTAGACAGTCTCCCAAGCCGGGAATTGAACCCGGGTCCCTGGCGCTGTGAGACTGCAGTGCCAACCACGGTGCCTCCGTACCACTCTAACCATGGTATTTTTTTTTTCTTCATCTGTATCTAATCTTTGTCTGGCGTGTGTTGAATGCATGAGAAGTGTTTTTTAAACATTGGGTACAGTGTGGGATAATAGTAATCTTTTCTGTGCTTTTGAACTCACAGATAGCTTGCTGCTGGAATTATTTGAGGGGAGGGAAATAGACACAAACTCAGATACTGAAGCAGACCATGTTCAAATCCAACAAGATCTGGACAATATCCAGGCTTGGGCTGACAAGTGGCAAGTAACATTCACACCACACAAATGCCAAACAATGGTCTTCTGGGTGGTATGGTGGCACAGTGGATAGCATGGCTGTCTCACAGCAGCAGGGACCTGGGTTCAATTCCCAAGGCACAAGACAGGAGTGTGATGGGAATACTCCCTGGATGGGTGCAGCTCCAACAACACTCAAGACACCAGGAAGGCGAATGGGATGCTGGCCCTCATAGCGAGGGGGATTGAATATAAAAGTAGGGAGGTCTTGCTGCGGCTGTATAGGGCACTGGTGAGGCCGCAGCTGGAGTACTGTGTGCAGTTTTGGGCGCCGCACTTACGCAAGGATATTTTGGCCTTGGAGGGAGTGCAGAGGAGGTTTACTAGGCTGATACCGGAGTTGAGGGGGTTGAGCTATGAGGAGAGGCTGAATAAACTAGGCTTGTACTCGTTAGAGTTTAGAAGAATGAGGGGAGATCTCATTGAGACGTATAAGATGATGAATGGGATGGATAGGATAGAGGTGGAGAGACTCTTCCCGCTCAGAAAGGACAGTAGGACTAGGGGGCACAGCCTCAAGATAAAGGGGGGGCGGTTTAGAACGGAGTTGAGGAGGAACTTCTTCACTCAAAGGGTGGTGAATCTCTGGAATTCTCTGCCCGTTGAAGTGGTGGAGGCTGCCTCGCTAAATATTTTTAAGAAGCGGGTTGATGGGTTCTTGATAAGAGAGGGGATTAAGGGTTATGGGGAGAGGGCGGGAAAGTGGAACTGAGCCACAACAGATCAGCCATGATCTTATTGAATGGCGGGGCAGGCTCGAAGGGCTAGATGGCCTACTCCTGCTCCTATTTCTTATGTTCTTATGTTAAATCTGCTTCCCCTTATTTTGAGGCAATGCCCCTAGTTCTAGTTTCACCCGCCAGTGAAAACAACTTCCCTTGATTCCATCTTATCTATTCCCTTCATAATATTATATGTTTCTATAAGATCTCTCCTCATTCTTCCGAATTCCAATGAGTTTCGAGTCAATCTCTCCTCAAAAGCCAACCCTCTTAACTCCGATCAGCTCGTGAATCTCCTCTGCAATCCTCCAGTGCCAGTTTATCCTTTCTCACAGTGCTCCAGATGTGGCCTCACCAGCACCTTATACAGCTGCAACATAACCTCGCTGTTTTTAAACTCCATCCCTTTAGCAATGAAGGACAAAATTCCATTTGCCGCCTTCATTACCTGCTGCACCTACAAACCAACTCCTTGAGACTCGTGCACAAGGACGCCCAGGTCCCTCTGCACAGCAGCATGTTGCAATTTTTTAACCATTCAAATAATAGTCCATTTTGCTGTTATTCCCACCAGGCACTTACCAACATCGTACTCCATCTGCCAGACCCTCGCCCACTCACTTAGCTTATCTCTACCCCTTTGCAGACTTTCAGCATCCTCTGCACACTTTGCTGTCCCACCCATCTGAGTGTCATCTGGGAATTTTGACACACTACACTTGGTCCCCGACTCCAAATCATCGATGTAAATCGTAAACAATTGCAATCCCAACACTGATCTCTGAGGCAGACCACTAGTCACTGATCGCCAAGGAGAAAAACACCCATTTACCCCCCACTCTTTGCTTTCTGTTAGTTAACCAATCCTCTATCCATGCTAATACACTCCCTGTAACACTGTGCACCTTTATCTTATGTAGCAGTCTTTGGTGCAACACCTTCTGGAAATCCAGACACACCACATCTACAGGTTCCCCACTGAACATGTAATGTTCTCAAAGAATTCCACCAAATTAGTCAAACATGACCTGCCTTTCATGCTGCATCTTATCAATGGGACCATTTATATCCAGATGTCTCGCTATTTCTTCCTTGATGATAGATTCAAGCATTTTCCCTACTATAGAAGTTAAGCTAACCGGCCTATAGTTACCCACCTTTTGTCTACCTCCTTTTTTAAACAGTGGCACCACATTTTCCGATCTGCGGAAACCACCCCAGAGTCCAGCGAATTTTGGTAAATTACCACTAGTGCATTTGCTATTTCTCCCACCATCTTTTTTAGTACCCTGGGGTACATTCCATCAGGGCCAGGAGATTTGTCTACCTTTAGCTCCACTAACTTGCCCAACACTGCCTCTTTCCTGATAATGATAGTTTCTATGTTGCCATAGCCTTCCCGTCATCAATTTCTGGTATATTATTTCTGTCTTCCACTGTGAAGACCGACACAAAATATCTGTTCAGTGCCTCAGCCATTTTCTCACTTCCAGTTATTACATCCCCCCTTCTCGATCTCTAAAGGACCAGTATTTACTTTCGCCACTCTTTTTCGTTTTACATATTTGTAGAAACTTTTGCTATCTGTTTTTATATTCAGAACCAGTTTACTCTCGTAATCCACCTTACTTTTCTTTATTGCTTTTTTTGTGGCTTTCTGCTGACCTTTAAAGATTTCCCAATCATCTCACTAATCTTTGCCACTTCATATGCATTTTCTTTCAATTTGATAACCTCCTTTATTTCTTTAAGAACATAAGAACATAAAAAATAGGAGCAGGAGTAGGCCATCTAGCCCTTTGAGCCTGCCCCGCCATTCAATAAGATCATGGCTGATCTGTCGTGGCTCAGTTCCACATTCCCGCCCTCTCCCCATAACCCTTAATCCCTTCGCTTATCAAAAACCCATCAACCCGCGTCTTAAAAATATTTAGCGAGGCAGCCTCCACCACTTCAACGGGCAGAGAATTCCAGAGATTCACCACCCTTTGAGTGAAGAAGTTCTTCCTCAACTCCGTTCTAAACCGCCCCCCCTTTATCTTGAGGCTGTGCCCCCTAGTCCTACTGTCCTTTCTGAGCGGGAAGAGTCTCTCCACCTCTATCCTATCCGTCCCATTCATCGTCTTATATGTCTCAATGAGATCTCCCCTCATTCTTCTAAACTCTAACGAGTACAAGCCTAGCTTATTCAACCTTTCCTCATAGCTCAACCCCCTCAACTCCGGTATCAGCCTCGTAAACCTCCTCTGCACTCCCTCCAAGGCCAAAATATCCTTGCGTAAGTGCGGCGCCCAAAACTGCACACAGTACTCCAGCTGCGGCCTCACCAATGCCCTATACAGCTGCAGCAAGACCTCCCTACTTTTATATTCAATCCCCCTCGCTATGAAGGCCAGCATCCCATTTGCCTTCCTGACCACCTGCTGCACCTGCAAGCTGGGTTTTTGCGACTCATGCACAAGGACCCCGAGGTCCCTCTGCACCGTCGCCTGCTGCAGTTTTTCGCCACGTAAGTAATAATCCTTCCTACCATTATTCCTACCAAAGTGGACCACCTCGCACTTGCCAACATTAAATTCCATTTGCCAGTTCCTGGCCCATTCGCCCAGCCTATCTAGATCCTTCTGCAGACTCTCCACACCCTCCGCACAATTTGCCGTTCCACCAATCTTGGCGTCATCAGCAAATTTCGACACCATACACTCGGTTCCCTCCTCCAGATCATCTATATAAATGGTAAATAGCTGAGGCCCCAGCACCGATCCCTGGGGCACTCCACTAGTCACCAACCGCCAATCCGAATAGCACCCATTGACCCCCACTCTCTGCCTCCTATTTGACAACCAATCCTCTATCCACGCTAACACCCTACCCCCAACTCCATGCCCCCTGACCTTCTGCAATAACCTCTTGTGAGGTACCTTGTCAAACGCCTTCTGAAAATCAAGAAAGACCACATCCACCGGCTCTCCTCTATCCACCGCCCTAGACACATCCTCATAGAACTCCAATAAATTTGTCAGACACGACTTCCCCTTAACGAAACCGTGCTGCGTCTGCTCTATCAAGCAATTCCCCTCAAGATGCCTCGCTATTTCCTCCTTGATGACGGATTCTAACATTTTACCTACAACAGACGTTAAACTAACCGGCCTATAATTCCCTGCCTTTTGCCTGCCACCCTTCTTAAACAACAGTGTAACATTAGCCGTTTTCCAATCTTCCGGCACTTCCCCGGAATCCAGCGATGTTTGGAAAATAACCACCAAGGCATCCGCTATCACCTCCGCCATTTCTTTCAGAACCCTCGGATGCATTCCATCCGGTCCTGGGGACTTGTCCACAATCAACCCCTCCAGTCTGTCGAGCACTGCCTCTCTAGTAACAATAATGTCATTAAGACCCTCCAGTCCTACCATCTTTCCATCGCTAACACCTGGCAAATTATTCACGTCCTCCTCCGTGAAGACAGAAACAAAAAAGTTATTCAGGACCTCAGCCATATCCCCATCCCCTACCACTAAGTCCCCCCTCTCATCCTCTAAGGGTCCAACGTTCACCCTAGCCAGCCTCTTCCTTTTTATATATTTATAAAAACTCTTGCTATCCTTTTTTATATTAAGCGCTAGCCCAGCTTCATAGTTTCTCCTACCCTTCTTTATCAACTTCTTTGTCAATCTTTGTTGATATTTAAACCTCTCCCAATCCTCTTCTCGCCCACTACTCTTAGCTACTCTAAATTCCTCCGCTTTTAGTTTAACACTTTCCTTCACCTCCTTCGTTATCCACGGCTTATTACCTCTCCTCCTACGGTCCTTTTTAACCATCGGAATAAATTTCTGCTGAGCACCAAGAAAGATCTCCTTAAAGATCCTCCACTGCTCCTCAGTCAGACCTACCTTCCAACGCGCTCCCCCAGTCCACATTCGCCAATTCTTCTCTCATCCTACCGTACTCCCCTCTGTTCAAACAAAGGACGCGTGTCCGGGAACCCACTTTCTCCTCCTCCATCTGCACCAGAAACTCCACCATACATTTCCCAATCGTCTCACTAATCTTTGCCACTTCATATGCATTTTCTTTCCATTTGATAACCTCCTTTATTTCTTCAGATATCCATGGCAGATTATCTCTTTTTCTCCAGCCCTTCCTTATCGCGGGTATGTACTTTTTCTGAGCAGTGTGAAAGATCAAAGATATACAAAAGCAGCCGTGTGTACTACCTACAAGATGCACTGCAGGAACTCACCAAAGATCCTTAGATAGCACCTTCCCAACCCAGGACCACTTCCACCTTGGAGGACAAGGGCAGCAGATACCTGGAAACACCATCCCCCCCTGGAGGTTCTCCTCCAAGCCACTCACCATGCCGACTTGGCTGTTCCTTCGCAGTCACTGGGGGTCAAAATCCCAGGATTCCTTCCCTTAACGGCATTGTGGGTCAACCCAGGGCACGTGGATTGCAGCAATTCAGGAAGGCAGCTCACCTTCTCAAGGGGCAAGTTGGGATGGTCAATAAATGCTGGTCTAGCCAGCGACGCTCACTTCCTACGGACAAATTAAAAATAATACCCATTGATCATGGACAGTGAGAAACCAGACCAAACTCCTTCCGTGGGATAGGGTCGATGCTGAGAGAATGGCCGGAATGGGAACTCGAGCGGGGGATGGTGGGCCACAGAACGGTCCGTTGACTTTGGGTGGGATTTTATGGTTTTGGGATGAGTGAGGCCATGAAATCCCGCCCGGGGGATGGGGATTCTAAAGCATGGGGGGTACAATCTCAGGTTGGGGGGGGGGGTGGGGGGAGGGAGCGATAATTTAGGATCGGGAGCAGGAGGAATTTCTTCATTCAGAGGGTTCGCATCTTTGGAATTCTCTACTTGAGGGGTGGGGTGGGGTGGGGCGTGGTGGGGGGCGGGGAGGCGGTAGATGTTCCATCCCATTGGATACATTTCAGGCAGGATTCAGCCTCTCAGCCGATTGATACGGAGTGAGCGGGAAAGTGGAGTTAGACCTTCGGAGCAGACAGGATCGGCAAGGTTTTTCGGCCTCTCAGCCCTGTGTTCCCCAATGCAGGAGGTGATGTATTGTTTGCTAATGGAGGGATTCTCCAGTCTCGCTGCCGTCAATGGGAATTCCCCATGACGTCACCCCCCTAGGCCGGCGGGACTGGAAAATCCCGCCGGCATGAATCATTGAGTCATAGTCATAAAAATTTGGAAATAGTCCCTTCAGCCCAACTTGTCCATGCTGCCCTGTTTTTTAATCCCTAAGCTAATCCCAACTGCCCGCATTTGACCCATATCCCTCTATACCCATCTTACCCATGTAACGCTTTTTAAAAGACAAAATTGTACCCGCCTCTACTACTACCTCTGGCAGCTTGTTCCAGACACTCATCACCCCTCTGTGTGAAAAAATTGCCCCTCTGGACCCTTTTCTATCTCTCCCCTCTCACCTTAAACCTATGCCCTCTAGTTTTAGACTCCCCTACCTTTGGGGAAAAGATATTGACTATCTAGCTGATCTATGCCCCTCATTATTTTATAGACCTCTATAAGGTCACCCCTCAGCCTCCTACGCTCCAGAGAAAAAAGTTCCAGTCTATCAAACTTCTCCTTATAATTCAAACCATCAAGTCCTGGTAGCATCCTACTAAATCTCTTCTGCCCTCTTTCTAGTTTAATAATATCCTTTCTATAATAGGGTGACCAGAATTGCACACAGTATTCCAAGTGTGGCCTTACCAATATCTTGTACAACTTCAACAAGACGTCCCAACTCCTGTATTCAATGTTCTGATCGATGAAACCAAGTATGCCGAATGCCATTCTGTCCACCTGTGACTCCACTTTCAAGGAACTATGAACATGTACCCCTAGATCTCTTAGATCCCTAGATCTTGCCCTACCATTCACTGAGTAAGTCCTACCCTGGTTCAATCTACCAAAATGCATCACCTCGCGTTTGGCTAAACTAAACTCCATCTGCCATTCGTCAGCTCAACTGATCAAGATCCCATTGCAATCGGAGATAACTTTCTTCACTGTCCACCATGCCACCAATCTTGGTGTCATTTGCAAACCATGCCTGCTAAATTCTCATCCAAATCATTAATCTAAATAAAGTGGACCCAGCACTGATCCCTGAGGCACACCGCTGGTCACAGGTCTCCAGTTTGAAAAACAACTGTCTACAACCACCTTCTGGCTTCTGTCACCAAGTCAATTTTGGATCCATTTAGATACCTCACCCTGGATCCCACGTGGTTTAACCTTATGCAACAATCTACCATGCGGTACTTTGTCAAAGTCCATGTAGACAACATCAACTGCACTGCCCTCATCTACCTTCTTGGTTACCCCTTTAAAAAACTCAATCAAATTTGAGAGGATGTGGTGCCAATCAAGTGGGGCTGCTTTGTCCTGGATGGTGTTGAGCTTCTAACATAAGAACATAAGAAATAGGAGCAGGAGTAGGCCATCCAGACCTTCGAGCCTGCCCCGCCATTCAATAAGATCATGGCTGATCTGAAGTGGATCAGTTCCACTTTCCCACTTTCTCCCCTTAATTCCCCTGTCTATCAGAAACCTATCTACCCGTGACTTAAATATATTTAGCGAGGCAGCCTCCACCACTTCAACGGGCAGAGAATTCCAGAGATTCACCACCCTTTGAGTGAAGAAGTTCCTCCTCAACTCTGATCTAAACTGCCCCCCCCCTCCTTATCTTGAGGCTGTGCCCTCTAGTCCTGCTATCCTTTCTAAGCGGGAAGAATCTCTCTACCTCTACCCTATCCATCCCCTTCATTATCTGATACGTCTCTATAAGATCCCCCCTCATCCTTCTAAACTCCAACGAGTACAGACCCAGTCTATTCAATCTCTCTTCATAATCCAACCCCCTCATCTCCGGTATCAGCCTAGTGAACCTCCTCTGCACTCCCCCCAAGGCCAAAATATCCTTGCGCAAGTGCGGCGACCAAAACTGCACACAGTACTCCAGCTGCGGCCTCACCAGTACCCTGTACAGTTGCAGCAAGACCTCCCTGCTTTTATATTCTACGCCCCTCGCTATAAAGGCCAGCATACCATTCGCCTTGAGTGTTGTTGGAGCTGCACCCATCCAGGCAAGTGGGGAGTATTCCATCACACTCCTGACTTGTACCTTGTATTAAGCCTCACAACACCAGGTTATAGTCCAACAGGTTTATTTGGTAGCAAATGCCAAATAAACCTGTTGGACTTTAACCTGGTGTTGTGAGACTTCTTACTGTCTTTACCCCAGTCCAACGCCAGCGTCTCCACACCGAGCCTTGTAGAGAGTGGATAGATTGAATGGCGGAACAGGCTCTGGCCCCATCTTACTGCCTGTACGCTCATCGACGCTATCTCATTAGTGGAATTGTCAATCCTCTGGACGTTAACAGGGCAGTGTGTTAAAGTGCAGCAGCGCTGGGGAGGGTAAGGGTTTGGTAGAAATGTGTTAATCTTTCACAGTGATTCCTGCTTCAGCCCCTTGTGAGGGGGGGTGGGGTAACGATGGTAGAGAGAGGGCAGAGCTGGCAGGGAGGGGTAATAAAATGGGCAGGGCGGGGGTAGGGGATAGGCACACGGCGGGAGGGGGGGGTCGGTGGAGGGTGGATGCAAGCGAGATTAACACTGATTCACAACAAAAGGAAACCAAATGCTGAATCATGTGAGGGGTTGTTGGAAAGTCCAGTGGGCGGGACAGCCAGGAACAGTGGCTTTGAGAAACTATAGCCGAGGGAGAGAGCAGTTACAGTGTGTTTAACCCTCCGAGACCTGGTACAACACTGAGAGAGAGAGAGAGAGAGAGGGCACTGAGAGAGGAGTTACAGAGAGTCTAACCGTCCCAGCGCCGTGTCGGCTCAGTAACACAGCTGAGAGAGGAGTTACAGAGAGTCTAACCGTCCCAGCGCTGTGTCAGCTCAGTAACACAGCTGAGAGAGGAGTTACAGAGAGTCTAACCGCCCCAGCGCTGTGTCGGCTCAGTAACACAGCTGAGAGAGGAGTTACAGAGAGTCTAACCGTCCCAGCGCTGTGTCGGCTCAGTAACACAGCTGAGAGAGGACTTACAGAGAGTCTAACCGTCCCAGCGCTGTGTCGGCTCAGTAACACAGCTGAGAGAGGAGTTACAGAGAGTCTAACCGTCCCAGCGCTGTGTCGGCTCAGTAACACAGCTGAGAGAGGAGTTACAGAGAGTCTAACCGTCCCAGCGCCGTGTCGGCTCAGTAACACAGCTGAGAGAGGAGTTACAGAGAGTCTAACCGTCCCAGCGCCGTGTCGGCTCAGTAACACAGCTGAGAGAGGAGTTACAGAGAGTCTAACCGCCCCAGCGCCGTGTCGGCTCAGTAACACAGCTGAGAGAGGACTTACAGAGAGTCTAACCGTCCCAGCGCCGTGTCAGCTCAGTAACACAGCTGAGAGAGGAGTTACAGAGAGTCTAACCGTCCCAGCGCCGTGTCGGCTCAGTAACACAGCTGAGAGAGGAGTTACAGAGAGTCTAACCGTCCCAGCGCTGTGTCGGCTCAGTAACACAGCTGAGAGAGGAGTTACAGAGAGTCTAACTGTCCCAGCGCCGTGTCGGCTCAGTAACACAGCTGAGAGAGGAGTTACAGAGAGTCTAACCGCCCCAGCGCCGTGTCGGCTCAGTAACACAGCTGAGAGAGGAGTTACAGAGAGTCTAACCGTCCCAGCGCCGTGTCGGCTCAGTAACACAGCTGAGAGAGGAGTTACAGAGAGTCTAACCGTCCCAGCGCCGTGTCGGCTCAGTAACACAGCTGAGAGAGGAGTTACAGAGAGTCTAACCGCCCCAGCGCTGTGTCGGCTCAGTAACACAGCTGAGAGAGGAGTTACAGGGCGTCTAACCGTCCCAGCACCGTGTCGGCTCAGTAACACAGCTGAGAGAGGAGTTACAGAGAGTCTAACTGTCCCAGCGCTGTGTCGGCTCAGTAACACAGCTGAGAGAGGAGTTACAGGGCGTCTAACCGTCCCAGCACCGTGTCGGCTCAGTAACACAGCTGAGAGAGGAGTTACAGAGAGTCTAACCGTCCCAGCGCTGTGTCAGCTCAGTAACACAGCTGATAGTGAGAGAGAGAGAGGAGAGACTCACTTTGTAAACGATTCTGACGTCAGTGTTCTACTCTCTGACAGAAGATTCACACTGTGAATGACTCACAGACTGTAAGTATCGCAGTGTCACTTTGTCTGGTGTGTGTGTGCACCTCGCATCGGCAACAGAGGACGAGTGGAGAACACAAGAGGATGTCTGTTTCGCACAAGGGAGCGAGTGGTCAAAGTTCCAGCCTGGCCACCGTGCTCTGCACCGTCTTACTGACCCTGGCACTATCTGTGCCCACCACCACCCTGCTGGTCATCTACCTCCGGTGTGGGAACCAGCCCACCGTCCTGCAACAGGTCAGTGAGAAGGGAGAGAAGTTGGGAGCCTGTGAAACAGTCTACTCAGCACTTAAAGGGACAGTGTTTGGAGGGAGGAGGGTGCAAAGAAATATTTTGGAAAAGGAGAGTCTGATGGGGAAAGGGTGCAACAATTCTGGTCACGATTCCGATAGGAAGGATGTTCATTAAACTGGAAAAGGTGAAATAAAAGAAATTTACAAGGATGTTACTGGGACCAGAGATTTGAATTCTAAGGAGAGGAGGTGCCGCACTGTCACAGTGCTGAGGGGGTGCCGCACTGTCACAGTGCTGAGGGGGTGCCGCACTGTCACAGTGCCGAGGGGGTGCTGCACTGTCACAGTGCTGAGGGGGTGCCGCACTGTCACAGTGCTGAGGGGGTGCCGCACTGTCAGCGGTGCTGAGGGGGTGCCGCACTGTCACAGTGCTGAGGGGGTGCCACACTGTCACAGTGCTGAGGGGGTGCCGCACTGTCACAGTGCTGAGGGGGTGCCGCACTGTCACAGTGCTGAGGGGGTGCCGCACTGTCACGGTGCTGAGGGGGTGCCGCACTGTCACGGTGCTGAGGGGGTGCCGCACTGTCACAGTGCTGAGGGGGTGCCGCACTGTCACGGTGCTGAGGGGGTGCCGCACTGTCACGGTGCTGAGGGGGTGCCGCACTGTCACGGTGCTGAGGGGGTGCCGCACTGTCACAGTGCTGAGGGGGTGCCGCACTGTCACAGTGCTGAGGGGGTGCCGCACTGTCACAGTGCTGAGGGGGTGCCGCACTGTCACAGTGCTGAGGGGGTGCCGCACTGTCACAGTGCTGAGGGGGTGCCGCACTGTCACAGTGCTGAGGGGGTGCCGCACTGTCACAGTGCCGAGGGGGTGCCGCACTGTCACAGTGCCGAGGGGGTGCTGCCCTGTCACAGTGCCGAGGGGGTGCTGCCCTGTCACAGTGCTGAGGGGGTGCTGCACTGTCACAGTGCTGAGGGGGTGCCGCACTGTCACAGTGCTGAGGGGGTGCTGCACTGTCACAGTGCCGAGGGGGTGCTGCCCTGTCACAGTGCTGAGGGGGTGCCGCACTGTCACAGTGCTGAGGGGGTGCTGCACTGTCACAGTGCTGAGGGGGTGCTGCACTGTCTTTCTCTCTCTCTCTCTCTCTCCCTCTCCCTCTCTGTTTCTCTCTCCACTCTCCCTCTCCCCCTCTCTCTCTCTCCCTCCCTCTCTTTCTCTCTCTCCCCCTCTCCCCCTCTCCCTCTCTCCCTCTCTCCCTCTCCATCTCTCTCTCTCCCTCTCTCTCCCCCTCTCTCTCCTTCTCTGCCCCCCTCTCTCTCCCTCTCCCACTCCCTCGCTCCCTCTCTCCACTCTCTCTCCCCCTCTCCCTCTCTCCCATTCTGTATCTCCCTCTCTCCCTCTCCCTCTCTCTCTCTCTCTGAGATGTTCCATTGACACTGGGACGGGAAGTTTCCCTCAGGCTTTGGGGAAGTGTGGGGGTGGGGAGAGGGGTGGGGGTTATGGGCCAGTTACAGTCAGTTCAGCCACAACCTTATTGGACAGCAGAGCAAGCTGGAAGGGCCAAATGGCCTCCTTTTTCTCCGAATCCCTCCCTTGGAATCTCATTGTTCCTGTTCCTGTGAATGAAACAGAGGCAACTGAGTTGGCATGGTGGGTCTGAGTGTCACAGTGGTTAGCACTGCTGCCTCACAGCTCCAAGGACCTGAGGGTTCGAGTCTAGCCTCGGGTCACTGTCTGTGCGGAGTTTGCACATTCTCTCCACGTCTGCGTGAGTTTCCTGAGCGCTAGGCAGACAAAGCATGCTGTTCATAGAGTACATGGGAGAGAAGGAAAGGAGAGGGTGCAGAATGCAGTGTTACAGTCACAGATATAGTGCAGAGAAAGAGCAACTTAATGCGAGGTAGGTTCACTCAAAAGTCTGACAGCGGCAGGGAAGAATCTGGTCTCGGTACGTGACCTCAGACTTTTGTATCTTTTTCCCGACGGAAGAAGGTGGAAGAGAGAATGTCCGGGGTGCGTGGGGTCCTGAATTATGCCGGCTGCTTTTCCCCAAGGCAGCAGGAAGTGTAGACAGAGTCAATGGACGGGAGGTTGGTTTGGGTGATGGATTGGGCTACATTCACGACCTTTTGTAGTTCCTTGTGGTCTTGGGCAGAGCAGGAGCCCAAACCGAGCTGTGATACAACCAGGAAGAATGCTTTCTATGGGGCATCTGTAAAAGTTGGCGAGAGTCGTAGCGGACATGCCAAATTTCCTTAGCCTGCTGAGAAAGTAGAGGCGCTGGTGGGGCTTTGAAAGGGGCAAAATCCCTCAGCTCATTCTGAACGGTGTCTGGACGTCCACCTCAAGCGTCGTGACCTGTCGGGTCGTAGACGCAATGCAGGAGGGTGGAGTTAGGCTGGATTCATCTGTGGGCCAGCACAGGCACAAGGGGGCTGAGTGGCCTCGTGTGAATTTTCGATTGAGTTTATCAAACCAGAGAATCTTTGATTTTGACTTTTTGGTTGACTCTTCATTCCACCTTCAGAGCGATGCGTGCAAAACTGCAAGCTCTCTTTGCACCCCTTTTCAAACAGCAATCTTTAGTTTCTACATGAACTGAGTAATCCCCCTCACCTCCCACCCCCCCCACCTCTTTCTTTAGAGATTGAGTTACTCCGGGGCGCCAACACAGAAATCACAGCCAGTCGGAACTCTGAGATCTCTGTCGCAAGTCTAACAGCTCCAGACAGAAGCTGCCAATCCTTCCAACATCAAGCGATAGTGCCACGCTCACCAGCAATCACACCCCGCACCAGAACCGTAGGGAAGGGAATCTGCCGTCCTTACCCGTACCTGCCCTATGTGTGACTCCAGAGCCACAGCGATGTGGTTGACTCTCAACTGCCCTGGGGGATTGGCAACAACTGTTGACCACCCAGCGACGCCCGTGTGGCACCACTCAATAAGCAAAAACCGTTCAGAAGCCACAGGGAGAAAATTGAGAAAAGCAAACGTAAGGTTTACCGGCGTTAGTTAGTTTGAAAGAGTTGCCCTGATATATCTCAGGTGGCACAGTGGTTAGCGTGGCTGTCACAGGGACCCCGGTTTGATTCCCAACTTGGGTTACTGTTTGCATGTTCTCCCCGTGTCTGCGTGGGTTTCCTCCACGTGCTCCAGCTTCCTCCCACAGTCCAAAGATGTGCTGGTTAGGGGGATTGGCCATGCTAAATTGCCCCTTAGTGTCCAAAGATGGGTAGGTTAGGTGGATTGGCCATGCTAAATTGCCCCTTAGTGTCCAAAGATGTGCAGGTTAGGGGGATTGGCCATGCTAAATTGTCCCTTAGTGTCCAAAGATGTGTAGGTTAGGGGGATTGGCCATGCTAAATTGTCCCTTAGTGTCCAAAGATGTGTAGGTTAGGTGGATTGGCCATGCTAAATTGCCCCTTAGTGTCCAAAGATGCGTAGGTTAGATGCATTGGCCATGCTAAATTGCCCCTTAGTGTCCAAAGATGTGCAGGTTAGGTGGATTGGCCATGCTAAATTGCCCCTTAGTGTCCAAAGATGTGCAGGTTAGGGGGATTGGCCATGCTAAATTGTCCCTTAGTGTCCAAAGATGTGTAGGTTAGGGGGATTGGCCATGCTAAATTGTCCCTTAGTGTCCAAAGATGTGTAGGTTAGGTGGATTGGCCATGCTAAATTGCCCCTTAGTGTCCAAAGATGCGTAGGTTAGATGCATTGGCCATGCTAAATTGCCCCTTAGTGTCCAAAGATGTGCAGGTTAGGTGGATTGGCCATGCTAAATTGCCCCTTAGTGTCCAAAGATGTGCAGGTTAGGTGGATTGGCCATGCTAAATTGCCCCTTAGTGTCCAAAGATGGGTAGGTTAGGTGGGTTGGCCATGCTAAATTGCCCCTTAGTGTCAGGGAGATTAGCAGTGTGAGTACATGGGGTTATGGGGATAGGGCCTAACATAAGAACATAAGAACATAAGAAATAGGAGCAGGAGTAGGCCATCTAGCCCTTCGAGCCTGCCCCGCCATTCAATAAGATCATGGCTGATCTGTTGTGGCTCAGTTCCACTTTCCCGCAGAAGGATCTAGATAGGCTGGGCGAATGGGCCAGGAAATGGCAAATGGAATTTAATGTTGGCAAGTGTGAGGTGGTCCACTTTGGTAGGAATAATGGTAGGAAGGACTATTACTTACGTGGCGAAAAACTGCAGCAGGCGACGGTGCAGAGGGACCTCGGGGTCCTTGTGCATGAGTCGCAAAAACCCAGCCTGCAGGTGCAGCAGGTGGTCAGGAAGGCGAATGGGATGCTGGCCTTCATAGCGAGGGGGATTGAATATAAAAGTAGGGAGGTCTTGCTGCAGCTGTATAGGGCATTGGTGAGGCCGCAGCTGGAGTACTGTGTGCAGTTTTGGGCGCCGCACCTGCGCAAAGATATTTTGGCCTTGGAGGGAGTGCAGAGGAGGTTTACTAGGCTGATACCGGAGTTGAGGGGGTTGAGCTATGAGGAGAGGCTGAATAAACTAGGCTTGTACTCGTTAGAGTTTAGAAGAATGAGGGGAGATCTCATTGAGACGTATAAGATGATGAATGGGATGGATAGGATAGAGGTGGAGAGACTCTTCCCGCTCAGAAAGGACAGTAGGACTAGGGGGCACAGCCTCAAGATAAAGGGGAGGCGGTTTAGAACGGAGTTGAGGAGGAACTTCTTCACTCAAAGGGTGGTGAATCTCTGGAATTCTCTGCCCGTTGAAGTGGTGGAGGCTGCCTCGCTAAATATTTTTAAGAAGCGGGTTGATGGGTTCTTGATAAGAGAGGGGATTAAGGGTTGGGTGGGATTGTAGTCTCCTTCTGCACTGTAAGTGCTCTATGATTTTATGCTTCACTGAGCAGGGAATTCCACAGATTCACAACCCTTTGGGTAAAGAATTTCCTCCTCGACTCAATCTTAAATCTGCTCCCCCTTACTTTGAGGCCATGCCCCCTAGTTCCAGTTTCACCCGCCAGTGGAAACAGCTTCCCTGCTTCTATCTCATCTGTTCCCTTCATCATCTTATATGTTTCTATAAGATCTCCCCTCATTCTTCTAAATTCCAGTGAGTATAGCCCCAGTCTACTCAGTCTCTCCTCACAAGCCAACCCCTTCAACTCCGGAATCAACCTAGTGAATCTCCTCAGCGTCCCCTCCAGCACATCCTTTCCGGAGTAAAATTTCATTTCGGTCTCAAGTCCACGTCCCTGAGCATTTTTCATAACTGTTCCAATGAAAAATCCATCTGCTCCTTAAATTTGTTTAGTGCTCTGATGTCCAGTCTGGAGTAGAGAATTATGCAGAGATCTGACAACCCTCTCAGTGAAATAATTCCTCTTAATTTCTGTTTGCCTAAACCTCTAGCATCTCATCCCAGAACATTGCTACGTATTTAAGTGGTTGTATGATTGCTGTAAGAGCCAATCACATGATTTGACAGTGATGTCATTAGGGTGTTGCACAGACTCTTGTTTAGTTTCAGTTTGTACTCTGAGCAGGAACCAGCTGCGTCAATAAAGCTACATGTGCAAAACATGGGGGTGATATTCCCTTCCCAGCAGGGGCCATTCCGCAGGCTGCCCTCTGGGGAACACAGCTTCTGTGTCTCTCCACCAGCTGCTCAGTACTGACCCTCTGACAGTGCAGCACTCCCTCAGTACTGACCCTCTGACAGTGCGGCACTCCCTCAGCACTGACCCTCTGACAGCGCGGCACTCCCTCAGCACTGACCCTCTGACAGTGCGGCACTCCCTCAGCACCAACCCTCTGACAGTGCGGCGCTCCCTCAGCACTAACCGTCTGACAGTGCGGCACTCCCTCAGCCCCGACCCTCTGACAGTGCGGCACTCCCTCAGCACTGACCCTCTGACAGTGCGGCACTCCCTCAGCCCCGACCCTCTGACAGTGCGGCACTCCCTCAGTACTGACCCTCTGACAGTGCGGCACTCCCTCAGCACTGACCCTCTGACAGTGTGGCACTCCCTCAGCACTGACCCTCTGACAGTGTGGCACTCCCTCAGTACTGACCCTCTGACAGTGCGGCACTCCCTCAGCACTGACCCTCTGACAGTGCGGCACTCCCTCAGCACTGACCCTCTGACAGTGCGGCACTCCCTCAGCACTGACCCTCTGACAGTGCGGCACTCCCTCAGCACTGACCCTCTGACAGTGCGGCACTCCCTCAGCACTGACCCTCTGACAGTGCGGCACTCCCTCAGCACTGACCCTCTGACAGTGCGGCACTCCCTCAGCACCGACCCTCTGACAGTGCGGCACTCCCTCAGCACTGACCCTCTGACAGTGCGGCACTCCCTCAGCACTGACCCTCTGACAGTGCGGCACTCCCTCAGCACTGACCCTCTGACAGTGCGGCACTCCCTCAGCACTGACCCTCTGACAGTGCGGCACTCCCTCAGCACTGACCCTCTGACAGTGCAGCACTCCCTCAGCACTGCAACAAGTGTGACCGCCTGGAATATTGTGTCTAGTGTGAGGTTTTGTGACTCTTTTTCGACGGAAGAAGGTGGAAGAGAGAATGTTTGGGGGGGGGGGTGCGTGGGATCCTTAATAATACCCTTTCATGTGATGGAGAGGGAGGGAGACGGGGAGGAGGTGTCAGCGCCAGTTAGTTTCTCGTCTCGCTACACTGGGAGGGGGAATCCCTAGTCTACCTGTGAAATGATGCCAAGTCCATGATTAGCCCCTGGTAGAGTTAAAGGTGAGGTTGACGCGATAAATCTCAACGTGGGTGGGAGGATGGATTTGCAATGGGTTCAGAACACGCACCCTCCTCCTTCCTTGCCCCCACTTTCGGCACTCCCACAAACTCTCACCCCCAACCCTCTGAGCTCCAGCCCTGCAGACTTCCTGCCCAGACCCGATCTTGGGTTTCCACCTCCCTCTTGCTTGCATTGTCTGACCTAAATTGCATGCGGTCACACTGTTTACTCGTTCACACTGACAGAACACGGTAAACAAGGTTTGTCTGTGGCAGTGAACCTGCCGTCTGAACAAAATCCGGCCCACAGCCCTGGTTATAAACACAGAACAATATCTCCGTCAGCCAATTCCCTCCTACAAAGCAGATCACCACTACCATCCCCGATGGCCCTGTTCCCCCTCTGGGTGGGACAGTGGGTCAGACACTGTCCTTTCCCCCACTCTGGGACTGGGTGGGACAGTGGGTCAGACACTGTCCTTTCCCCCCCCTCTGGGACTGGGTGGGACAGTGGGTCAGACACTGTCCTTTCCCCCCCTCTGGGACTGGGTGGGACAGTGGGTCAGACACTGTCCTTTCCCCCCCTCTGGGACTGGGTGGGACAGTGGGTCAGACACTGTCCTTTCCCCCCCTCTGGGACTGGGTGGGACAGTGGGTCAGACACTGTCCTTTCCCCCCCTCTGGGACTGGGTGGGACAGTGGGTCAGACACTGTCCTTTCCCCCCCTCTCTGGGACTGGGTGGGACAGTGGGTCAGACACTGTCCTTTCCCCGCCTCTGGGACCGGGTGGGACACCTTTGGACACTAAGGGGCAATTTACCATGTCCAATCCACCTAAATTGCACAGCTTTGGAATGTGGGAAGAAATCGGGACACCTGGAGGAAACCCACGCAGACACGGGGAGAATGTGCTGACTCCAGACAGACAGTGACTCGAGGCAGGAATCGAACCCGGATCCCCGGTGCTGTGAGGCAGCAGTGCTAACCACTGTGCAATAAAAGCCGGTTTGGCCCACACCCCATGGTAGAATGAATAAAACTCTTTGAAAGATCCCCATCAGTTCATCTTTTGACCTTCTAAAGGTCAACAAGACGTCCCAGTTGACATGAGTTGCCCTGACCACTTGACCTCTGTAGGGTCACTGCTGGCCATGCGCTATCAGATTCCCGGATATGGGATAGGACTGAGCAAGTTTTCTCTGGAGAAATGCAGGAATGGAGGGAAAAAAACCCCAGTCCTGTATCCGTTGGCAAGGAAACCATTCAGACCGTAACACCTCCCCTTTGTTCCAGCTTCCTCAAAGTGAGTGTGAGAGGCCCAACCTACCCGTTGGAAATTCCCAGAAGCACCTGTTCAGGCAAGCCCGTTCCCCGCTCCGGATCATTCCAGCTCACTCAGCAGTGATCAAATCCACCCAGCGACACAGAATAAATGACAAAGCAACTTCAAAGAGGTTAAACATAGACAGAAGTCCGTCCCACCCTGCAGGGGAGACAAAACAACCCGATGGATCAAGGCTGAGGTCATCACTCACAACTCCGATCGGGAATTCTGGGGAATTTTTCGAATCTGAGATCATAAATCCAATTGCAAACGGAACAATTTTCCTCGGAAAGTGATGACGTTTTTGATTTGGTTCGATTTATTACTCCATAGCATCTCTCCAGAGGAGAAGGAGGCCATTTGGCCCATCGAGTCTGCACTGACCACAATCCCACCTCGGCCCTACCCCGTAACCTCACATATTTACCCTGCTAATTCCCCCAGAGAACAATTTAGCATGGCCAACCTCCCTAACCAGCATATCTTTGGGCGCAAAGGGGTAATTTAGCATGGCCACTCCACCGAACCTGCACATTTTTGGACACTAAGGGGTAATTTAGCATGGCCAATCCATCTAACCAGCACATCTTTGGACACTAAGGGACAATTTAGCATGGCCAATCCCCCTAACCTGCACATCTTTGGACACTAAGGGGCAATTTAGCATGGCCAATCCATCTAACCTGCACATCTTTGGACACTAAGGGACAATTTAGCATGGCCAATCCACCTAACCTGCACATCTTTGGATAATAAGGGGCAATTTAGTACGGCCAATCCCCCTAACCTGCACATCTTTGGACACTAAGGGACAATTTAGCATGGCCAATCCCCCTAACCTGCACATCTTTGGACACTAAGGGGCAATTTAGCATGGCCAATCCATCTAACCTGCACATCTTTGGACACTAAGGGACAATTTAGCATGGCCAATCCACCTAACCTGCACATCTTTGGATACTAAGGGGCAATTTAGCATGGCCAATCCACCTAACCTGCACATCTTTGGACACTAAGGGGCAATTTAGCATGGCCAATCCACTTAACCTGCACATCTTTGGACACTAAGGGGCAATTTAGCATGGCCAATCCACCTAACTTGCACATCTTTGGATACTAAGGGGCAATTTAGTACGGCCAATCCCCCTAACCTGCACATCTTTGGACACTAAGGGACAATTTAGCATGGCCAATCCACCTAACCGGTACATCTTTGGACACTAAGGGGCAATTTAGCATGGCCACTCCACCTAACCCACACATTTTTGGATAAATCCCAGGTTCAAATCCCACCATGGCAGCTGGTGGACTGAATAAAAATATGGAAACAGTGAGTGTGACCATGAAACCACAGGCAGTTGTTGTAAAAACCTATTCAACATGTTGGGTTTTATTGGTCAGAACATTGAATACAGGAATTGGGACGTCTTGTTGAAGTTGTACAAGACATTGGTAAGAATACTGTGTATAGTTCTGGTCACCCTATTATAGAAAGAAGAGACTTCTGGATGAGTACATGGGATTGAGGGTTATAGATAGGCCTCGTAGGTAGGGATATGATCAGCGCAAATTGTGGGCCGACGGGCCTGTTTGTGCTGGAGTGTCCCATGTTCAATGTTCCATAATATTATTAAACTAGAAAGAGTGCAGAAAAGATTTACTCGGATGCTACCGAGACTTGGAGGTTTGAGTTATAAGGAGAGGCTGGATAGACTGGGACTTTTTTCTCTGGAGCGTAGGAGGCTGAGGGGTGATCTTGTAGAGATCTATAAAATAATGAGGGGCACAGATCAGCTAGATAGTCAATATCTTTTCCCCAAAGGTAGGGGAGTCTAGCAAAGGTTTAAAGTGAGAGGGGAGAGATACAAAAGAGTCCAGAGGGACAGTTTTCTCACACACTGAGTGTCTGGAACAAGCCACCAGAGGTAGTAGTAGAGGTGGGTACAATCTTCAGTGGAGTGGGTACAGAGTTTAGATAGTTACATGGGTAAGATGGGTATAGAGGGATATTGGCCAAATGTGGGGAATTGGGAATAGATTAAGGGTTAAAAACTGGGGGTAATGGACAAGTTGGTCTGAAGGACATGGTTCCATGCTGTAAATCTCTATGAATGGATGGTCATTAGTGAGGAGGGGGCAGTAGTGATTAGTGGGGGTCAGTGAGGAGGGGGCAGTAGTGAGGGTCAGTGAGGAGGGGGCAGTAGTGACTTCTGTAGTTGTTTCATTGGTTTTAAATTGTAAATATTGATATACATGTTGCAGTGTGATGGGAAATAATTAATTCTTTTTCTCTCTCTCGGTGTCCCCGCTCCCCCACAGATCACCTCCAATTCTTCCTCCTTGAGCGAATACCTTGGTAAGTGTGTGAATATTCTGTGTCCCCAAACCCTCCGAGCGAGGGATCTCTGTCTGGTCTGACTCACTCTCTTCCCGGGAGCGAGGTGTCCCTGACTGAGGGGTGATTGTCCCTCACAAACTGAGAACACGTTTCCCGGGATTTGCTCCCTCGATTTGGTGAGTGCTTGGAGCCTGGATTTCTCTCTTGGTGTCCCCCTTCATCCGATTAACTCTGGACACTTAAAACTGCAGTTTGGTCGGAGAAGAAGTCCCATGCTTGCAATAATAGGAAGGCAGGTTATTATTTGAACGGGGGTAAATTGAGGGAGGCGGATACTCAGCGAGACCTTGGATCCTCATGCATCAGTTACTGAATGTAAGCACGCAGGTACAGCAGGCAGTGAAGAAGGTAAATGTTAGCCTTCATAGTGAGAGGATTGGAGTACAGGGATAGGGATGTATTGCTGCAATTGTACAGGGCATTGGTGTGTCCACACCTGGAGTATTGGGTGCAGTTTTGGTCACCTTATCTGAGGAAGGATGTCCTTGTTATAGAGGGAGAACAGCGAAGGTTTACCAGGCTGATTCCTGGGATGGCAGGTCTGACATATGAGGAGAGACTAAATCGATTAGGATTATATTCACTGGAAATTATGAGTGAGAGGAGATCTCATGGAAAATTCTAACAGGATTGGACAGGATTGATTCAGAAAGTAAGGTTCGTGGTTTTGGACAGTGTTTAGCTGTGCTGTCTCACAATGTGGGTATGCCGGCGTTGGACTGGCGTAAACACAGTAAAAAGTCTGACAACACCAGGTTTTAGTCCAACCTATTTATTTGATAATAGACTCACAAGCTTTCGGGTTAGCCTCTTCGTCAGGTGAATGGAGAGTTCTGGCCTCAGACAGAGCATATAAAGCACAGACAGTTTAGAGATTACTGATTAGAATGCGAATCCTTACACCTAACCTGCTGTTCAAGACCTGAAGAGGCTGATAATGTGAGTGGAAGGAGCACTGATCACAGGTTAAAGAGATGTGTATTGTCTCCAGACAGTACAGTAAGTGAGGTTTTGCAAACCCAGGCAAGTCACGGGGGTTACAGATAGTGCGACATGAACCCAAGATCCCTGTTGAGACCGTCCTCATGTGTGTGGAACTTGGCTATCAGTCTCTGTTCAGCGACTCTGCGCTGTCGTGTGTCGTGAAGGCCGCCTTGGAGAATGCTTACCCGAAGGTCAGAGGCTGAATGCCCGTGACCACTGAAGTGTTCGCCAACAGGAAGAGAGGTTTGCAAAACCTCACTTACTGTACTGTCTGGAGACAATACACATCTCTTTAAACTGTGATCAGTGCTCCTTCCACTCACATTATCAGCCACTTCAGGTCTTGAACAGCAGGTTAGGTGTAAAGATTCGCATTCTAATCAGTAATCTCTAAACTGTCTGTGCTTTATATGCTCTGTCTGAGGCCAGAACTCTCCATTCACCTGACGAAGAGGCTGTCCCCTCGAAAGCTAGTGAGAATATTATCAAATAAATAGGTTGGACTAAAACCTGGTGTTGTCAGACTTTTTACTGTCTCACAACGCCAGGGATCCGGGTTAAATTCCTGCCTTGGGTCGCTGTCTGTGTGGAGTTTGCAATTCTCCCCGTGTCTGCGTGGGTTTCTTCCGGGCGCTCCGGTTTCCTCCCCACTCCAATGATGTGTATGTTAGGTGGATTGGCCATGCTAAATTGTCCCTTAGTGTCCAAGGATGTGTAGGTTAGATGGATTGACCATGCTAAATTGCCCCTTAGTGTCCAAAGATGTGCTGGTTAGATGGATTGGCCATGCTAAATTGCCCCTTAGTGTCCAAAGATGTGCTGGTTAGATGGATTGGCCATGCTAAATTGTCCCTTAGTGTCCAAAGATGTGCAGGTTAGGGGGATTGGCCATGCTAAATTGTCCCTCAGTGTCCAAAGATGTGCAGGTTAGGTAGATTGGCCATGCTAAGTTGTCCCTTAGTGTCCAAAGATGTGCAGGTTAGGTGGATTGGCCATGCTAAATTGTCCCTTAGTGTCCAAAGATGTGCAGGTTAGGGGGATTGGCCATGCTAAATTGTCCCTTAGTGTCCAAAGATGTGCAGGTTAGGTAGATTGGCCATGCTAAATTGTCCCTTAGTGTCCAAAGATGTGCAGGTTAGGTGGATTGGCCATGCTAAATTGTCCCTTAGTGTCCAAAGATGTGCAGGTTAGGTAGATTGGCCATGCTAAGTTGTCCCTTAGTGTCCAAAGATGTGCAGGTTAGGTGGATTGGCCATGCTAAATTGTCCTTTAGCGTCCAAAGATGTGCAGGTTAGGTAGATTGGCCATGCTAAATTGCCCCTTAGTGTCCAAAGATGTGTAGGTTAGGTGGATTGGCCATGCTAAATTGCCCCTTAGTGTCCAAAGATGTGCAGGTTAGGGGGATTGGCCATGCTAAATTGTCCCTTAGTGTCCAAAGATGTGCGGGTTAGGTGGATTGGCCATGCTAAATTGTCCCTTAGTGTCCAAAGATGTGCAGGTTAGGTAGATTGGCCATGCTAAATTGTCCCTTAGTGTCCAAAGATGTGCAGGTTAGGGGGATTGGCCATGCTAAATTGTCCCTTAGTGTCCAAAGATGTGCGGGTTAGGTGGATTGGCCATGCTAAATTGTCCCTTAGTGTCCAAAGATGTGCAGGTTAGGTAGATTGGCCATGCTAAATTGTCCTTTAGCGTCCAAAGATGTGCAGGTTAGGTGGATTGGCCATGCTAAATTGTCCTTTAGCGTCCAAAGATGTGCAGGTTAGGTAGATTGGCCATGCTAAATTGCCCCTTAGTGTCCAAAGATGTGTAGGTTAGGTGGATTGGCCATGCTAAATTGCCCCTTAGTGTCCAAAGATGTGCAGGTTAGGGGGATTGGCCATGCTAAATTGTCCCTTAGTGTCCAAAGATGTGCGGGTTAGGTGGATTGGCCATGCTAAATTGTCCCTTAGTGTCCAAAGATGTGCAGGTTAGGTAGATTGGCCATGCTAAATTGTCCCTTAGTGTCCAAAGATGTGCAGGTTAGGGGGATTGGCCATGCTAAATTGTCCCTTAGTGTCCAAAGATGTGCGGGTTAGGTGGATTGGCCATGCTAAATTGTCCCTTAGTGTCCAAAGATGTGCAGGTTAGGTAGATTGGCCATGCTAAATTGTCCTTTAGCGTCCAAAGATGTGCAGGTTTGGTGGATTGGCCATGCTAAATTGCCCCGAGTGTCAGGGAAACTAGGAGAGTAAATATGTCGGGTGTTGGGAAGAGGGCCTTGGTGGGATTGTGGTCAGTGCAGACTCGATGGGCCGAATGGTCTCCTTCTTGTAAGGATTCCATGTTTCTCTGATTCCCACCTCACTCCTTTGTTAATGACCCGTGGGTCTGAACCCTCTCTGTTCTGAGGAGAGTATAATGCAGCGCTGAATGGGTTAATGACCGACTGGGAGCAGTTTATCAGGTTTGTGAGTAATTCTGATGCGGAGGTCCCGGTGATGGGCTGGGGTAAAACACAGTGAGAAGTCTGGTGTTGTGAGACTTCTTATCATGAAAAATTAAACAGGAAAAAACAGCACTGTGTGGCTGACACAGACAATGAGTGTCGAATGTTGTGTTATTATCCTGAGCATTAGGTGTGAACCTGTTTATAAAAACCCTGTTCCGATGCCTGGGGCACGGCTTCAGCAGCTGTGTTTATCCTGCTGAATGTGGTTAAAGTGTTTATGACTCTCTGACTTGCCACAATGCAGAGTTTGACCTGACTGAAATGATTGTTAATTTTGCAGTGCACCTTGACAGTGATCTGTTAACTTGCTGCCACAGGGCAGAGTTTATCTGTAGTGATATCTGTGTGAATCCCTCATTAACCAGTGACACTCTGTGTGCGTGTGTGTATACATTTGTTTGTGGGTGTGTGTATGTATGGGATTGTGTTTCTGTGTGTGTTTGTGTCCTTGTATATGTGTCTGTGTGTTTACATGTGTGTGCATGTGTGTTTGTGCATGCGTGATTGTGTTTTGTGTGTGCATCTGTGTGTGTGTTTCTGTGTGTGTGTGGTTTGTGCGTTTGTGTGTCTCTCCGTATGTGTGCATGCATGTGTTTGTGTGTGTGTGTCACTGTGTGTATGTGCATCTGTGTGTGTCTGTGGGTGTGTGTCTGTGTGGTTGTGTGTGTGTATGTGTGTGTACATGTGTGTGTACATGTGTGTGTGTATGTCTGTGCGCGTGTGTTTGTGTGTGTGTCTGTGCATGTGTGTTTGTGCGCCTGTGTGTGTGCGTGTTTGTGTGTGCATGTGTTTGTGTGTGCATGTGTGTGTGTGTATGCATGTGGTTGTGTGTGTCTGTGCACGTGTGTGTGTGTGTTTGTGCATCTGTGCATGTGTGTGTGTTTGTGCATCTGTGTGTGTGTCTGTGCACGTGTGTGTTTGTGCGACTGTGTGTGTGCCTGTGTGCGTGTGTGTTTGTGTGTCTGTGTGTGTGTGTTTGTGTGTACATGTGTTTATGTGTTTGTGTGTGCATGAGTTTGTCTATGTGTGTGTGTGTATGCATGTGTTTGTGTGTGCCTGTGCACGTGTGTGCCTGTGCACATGTGTGTGTGCCTGTGCACGTGTGTGTGTGCCTGTGCACATGTGTGTGTGCCTGTGCATGTGTGTGTGTGTGCCTGTGCACGTGTGTGTGACTGTGTGTGTTTATTGTATTGCAGGGGACACAGGCAGTATCACTGAACAAAGTCCGGGGAGAGACAGTAAGAAGCCAGCCGCACATCTCACTGGTAATTACAAACCACTTTCTCAAGATGTGAGCAGCTTTCCTCCCCCCTCACTGCCGCTCGGTTTAGGAAAGCTGACTCGAAGCGGAACACGAGATGAGACAGCAAATAGTAAAGAACATTGAGAAAGGACGAGGGTGAGGGGGAGCTGTGGGGAGAGGGCTGACATTTCTTATAGAGGCACTGAGGTAACACTGGGCAGAGGGTCAGTGAGCGACACTCACACACACACACACACACACACACACTGACACACACACACTGACACACACACACTGACACACACACACTGACACACACACACACACACACACATACACTGACACACACACACACAGACACACACACACTCACACACACACACTCACACACATACACTGACACACACACACTGACACACACACACACACACACACATACACTGACACACACACACACAGACACACACACACTCACACACACACACTCACACACTCACACACACTCACACACTCACACATACACACACTCTCACACACATACACACACACACTCATACACACACACACACAGACACACACACACTGACACACACACACACACACACTGACACACACACACTAACACACACACACACAGACACACACACACTGACACACACACACACACACACTGACACACACACACTAACACACACACACACAGACACACACACACTCACACACACACACTCACACACTCACACACACTCACACACTCACACATACACACACTCTCACACTCATACACACACTCACTCACACACACACACACACACTCACACACACACACTCACACACACACACACACTCACACACACAAACACTCACGCACATACACACACACATGCACACAAACACACACACTTACACACACACACACATGCACACAAACACTCACACACACTTACACACTCACGCACACACACACACACACTCACACACACAAACACTCACACACATACACACACATGCACACAAACACACACACACTTACACACACACACACATGCACACAAACACTCACACACACTTACACACTCACACACACACACACACTCACACACACACACTCACTCACACACACATACACACACACACACACACTCACACACACAAACACTCACACACACTTACACACTCACGCACACACACACACACTCTCACACACATACACACACATACACGTACACACACACACACTCACACACATACACGTACACACGTACACACACACGCTCATGCACACACACACTTACACACTCACACTCACATACACACACACTCACGCACACACACACGCACATACACACACATACATACACACACACACTCACGCACACACACACGCACACACACACATACATACACACACACACTCACACACACACTCTCACACACACTCACACACACACTCTCACATACATGCATACACATGCACACACGCACACACACACGATCACACACACTCACACACACACATACACTCTCACACACACACATACACTCTCACACACACACACGATCACACACACTCACACACACACATACACTCTCACACACACATGCACACACACGCACATACACATAAACACACACACACACTCACACACTCACACTCACATACACACACACTCACGCACACACACACGCACATACACACACATACATACACACACACACTCACGCACACACACACGCACACACACACATACATACACACACACACTCACACACACACTCTCACACACACTCACACACACACTCTCACATACATGCATACACATGCACACACGCACACACACACGATCACACACACTCACACACACACATACACTCTCACACACACACATACACTCTCACACACACACACGATCACACACACTCACACACACACATACACTCTCACACACACATGCACACACACGCACATACACATAAACACACACACACTTGCTCACACTCACACATACACACACACACTCACTCACACGCACACACACTCACACACACACACTCTCACGCACATACACACACACACACTCTCACACACACTCGCACACTCACAATCTCTCACACACACGCATGTACATGCACACATTCATACTCACACTGGCACATGCACTCACACACACACACACACACACACACATTCTCTCACATACACACACACACCACATACATCCTCACTCACACACACTGGGAAGATCCCACACACCAATCCCCACTGCCCTCACGACCGAGGCCTTTCCCTGTTTATATTAACCCAGCCTGGGAACGCTCCTGGTTCGATCTTGCCAACACATTTCCTGGGCGGTGTTCATCTCTCTCAGGTCACTTGCCAGAAACATCCCCCAGCTAGAGCCCCCCACTCCCCTCCCTCCCCCGTACACCGACACGGTTACACCTCACAATAAAACACTGGCCCGAACAGATTAGCTCTGTCCTGGGCTGGACAAACTCAAATGCAGTGAGGGTTACGGTTAAGGTTGGAGTTTGTTTGGGGACCAGATTTGATTTATTATTGTCGTATGTATTAGCCTACAGTGAAAAGTATTATTTCTTGTATGCGAAACAGACAAAGCATACCGTTCATAGAGAAGGAAAGGAGAGGATGCAGAATGTAGTGTTACTGTCATAGCGAGGGTGTAGAGAAAGATCAACTTAATGCGAGGTAGGTCCATTCAAAAGTCTGACAGCAGCAGGGAAGAAGCTGTTCTTGAGTCGGTCGGTACGGGACCTCAGACTTTTGTATCTTTTTCCCGATGGAAGAAGGTGGAAGAGAGAATGTCCGGGGTGCGTGGGGGGTCCTTAATGATGCCGGCTGCTTTTCCCCGAGGCAGCGGGAAGGGTACAGGAAATCAGTGAGGATTTTTTAAGTTTATGTTACCCCGTGACAGCGTGTGGTCAGACCGATGAGACTAATTTCCTCCCCCCTGGGCCTTACCCCCAAGATTCCCCACAGAAAGAGTGGCAAAATGGGGAAAGTCAGGAAACTGGTCCAAACTGGCCTGGTATACTTTAAAACTGGTACACTAGTGAAATGGGGAAATGGGAATACCGACCCAGAAGGATATTTATACATTTAAGAAGTGGTGAACCACCATTCTGTAAGGATGGGGGCCTACAGGAAGTCAGTGAGGATGGGGGTCTACAGGAAGTCAGTGAAGATGGGGGCCTACAGGAAGCCAGTGAGGATGGGGGCCTACAGGAAGTCAGTGAGGATGGGGACCTACAGGAAGTCAGTGTGGATTGGGGTCTACAGGAAGTCAGTGTGGATTGGGGTCTACAGGAAGTCAGTGGGGATTGGGGTCTACAGGAAGTGAGGATTGGGGTCTACAGGAAGGCAGTGGGGATTGGGGCCTACAGGAAGTCAGTGAGGATTGGGGTCTACAGGAAGTCAGTGTGGATTGGGGCCTACAGGAAGTCAGTGGGGATTGGGGTCTACAGGAAGTGAGGATTGGGGTCTACAGGAAGTCAGTGAGGATTGGGGTGTACAGGAAGTCAGTGAGGATGGGGACCTACAGGAAGTCAGTGAGGATTGGGGTCTACAGGAAGTCAGTGTGGATTGGGGTCTACAGGAAGTCAGTGGGGATTGGGGTCTACAGGAAGTGAGGATTGGGGTCTACAGGAAGTCAGTGTGGATTGGGGTCTACAGGAAGTCAGTGGGGATTGGGGTCTACAGGAAGTCAGTGGGGATTGGGGTCTACAGGAAGTCAGTGTGAATTGGGGTGTACAGGAAGTCAGTGCGAATTGGGGTCTGCAGGAAGTCAGTGTGGATTGGGGCCTACAGGAAGTCAGTGGGGATTGGGGTGTACAGGAAGTCAGTGGGGATTGGGGTCTACAGGAAGTCAGTGTGGATTGGGGCGCTACAGGAAGTCAGTGTGGACTGGGGTCTACAGGAAGTCAGTGGGGATTGGGGTCTACAAGAAGTCAGTGTGGATTGGGGTCTACAGGAAGTCAGTGAGGATTGGGGTCTACAGGAAGTCAGTGTGGATTGGGGTCTACAGGAAGTCAGTGTGGATTGGGGTCTACAGGAAGTCAGTGAGGATTGGGGTCTACAGGAAGTCAGTGGGGATTGGGGTCTACAGGAAGTCAGTGGGGATTGGGGTCTACAGGAAGTCAGTGGGGATTGGGGTCTACAGGAAGTCAGTGGGGATTGGGGTCTACAAGAAGTCAGTGGGGATTGGGGTCTGCAGGAAGTCAGTGTGAATTGGGGTGTACAGGAAGTCAGTGGGGATTGGGGTCTACAGGAAGTCAGTGGGGATTGGGGTCTACAGGAAGTCAGTGGGGATTGGGGTCTACAAGAAGTCAGTGGGGATTGGGGTCTGCAGGAAGTGAGGATTGGGGCCTACAGGGAGTCAGTGGGGATTGGGGTCTGCAGGAAGTGAGGATTGGGGCGCTACAGGAAGTCAGTAGCGTTTGGGGTCTACAGGAAGTGAGCTTGGGAGGCTACAGGAAGTCAATGAGGATTGGGGCCTACAGGAAATCAGTGAGGATGGGGGCCTACAGGAAGTCAGTGAGGATTGGAGCCTACTGGAAATCAGTGAGGATTGGGGTGTACAGGAAGTCAGTGAGGATTGGGGCCTACAGGAAGTGAGGATTGGGGTGTACAGGAAGTCAGTGAGGATTGGGGCCTACAGGAAGTCAGTGAGGATTGGGGTCTACAGGAAGTCAGTGAGGATGGGGGCCTACTGGAAATCAGTGAGGATTGGGGTGTACAGGAAGTCAGTGAGGATTGGGGTCTACAGGAAGTGAGGATTGGGGTGTACAGGAAGTCAGTGAGGATGGGGGCCTACAGGAAGTGAGGATGGGGGCCTACAGGAAGTCAGTGAGGATTGGGGTGTACAGGAAGTCAGTGGGGATTGGGGCCTACAGGAAGTGAGGATGGGGGCCTACAGGAAGTCAGTGGGGATTGGGGTGTACAGGAAGTCAGTGGGGATTGGGGTCTACAGGAAGTGAGGATGGGGGCCTACAGGAAGTCAGTGGGGATTGGGGCCTACAGGAAGTGAGGATTGGGGCCTACTGGAAATCAGTGAGGATTGGGGTGTACAGGAAGTCAGTGGGGATTGGGGTGTACAGGAAGTGAGGATTGGGGTGTACAGGAAGTGAGGATTGGGGTGTACAGGAAGTCAGTGTGGATTGGGGTCTACAGGAAGTCAGTGTGGATTGGGGTCTACAGGAAGTGAGGATTGGGGTGTACAGGAAGTCAGTGTGGATTGGGGTCTACATGAAGTCAGTGTGGATTGGGGGCCTACAGGAAGTCAGTGGGGATTGGGGTGTACAGGAAGTCAGTGGGGATTGGGGTCTACAGGAAGTCAGTGAGGATTGGGGTCTACAGGAAGTCAGTGGGGATTGGGGTCTACAGGAAGTCAGTGGGGATTGGGGTCTACAGGAAGTCAGTGGGGATTGGGGTCTACAGGAAGTCAGTGGGGATTGGGGCCTACAGGAAGTCAATAAGGATTGGGGCCTACAGGAAGTGAGGATTGGGGCCTACAGGAAGTCAATGAGGATTGGGGCCTACAGGAAGTCAGTGGGGATTGGGGGCCTACAGGAAGTGAGGATTGGGGCCTACAGGAAGTGAGGATTGGGGTGTACAGGAAGTCAGTGAGGATTGGGGCCTACAGGAAGTCAGTGAGGATTGGGGCCTACAAGAAGTCAATGAGGATTGGGGCCTACAGGAAGTGAGGATGGGGGCCTACAGGAAGTCAGTGAGGATTGGGGCCTACAGGAAGTCAGTGAGGATTGGGGCCTACGGGAAGTGAGGATTGGGGTCTACAGGAAGTGAGGATTGGGGTGTACAGGAAGTGGGGGTTTGTGCATTGAGGGTGAATCTGGTATCTCTTACGGGTTGGAGCACTTTCCCTTTGATCTGATCACATTGTTTCTCCTCCTCTCCCCCGTTCCCCAGGTATCTACCACCCTTCCCTGAAGGACAGTGAAGAGCCTGATGCTCACCGCACCCTGGAATGGGAGTCGATCCGAGGGATGGCCTTCACCAAGGACTCGGTGCGGTACCTGGGTCGCTCGCTGGTCATCCCGGCCCGGGGCCTGTACTACGTCTACTGCCAGGTGGGCTTCCGGGGGAGCCATTGCAAGAACCAGCCCATCACCCTCTACAACCGGGTCTATCGTCGGCACGACTCCTACCCTGAGCCCCTGCTGCTGCTGAGCGGCACCGAGACCGTGTGTGGCAAGAACCACAACCGCGGCACCTGGTACACCACCCTGGGCCAGGGGGCCGTGGTGGAGCTGGAAAGGGACCACCAGCTCTTTGTCAACGTCAGTAACCCCCACCTGGTGGACTACCTGGACGGGAAAACATTCTTTGGTGTCATCAAGATCTGAAGTCACCTCCGAGGGAGAGGGGGTGGGGTGGGGGGAGGTGGGGGGAGGGGGATTTTATTTTTTTTTAAACAGATGTATATTTATATAGCGCCGTCAGCCTCCTCGGAAGCAGCGCTCGGAGCCAAACCTGATCGCCGGTCACTCGTTAGCAGGGGGTTGGTCCGAACGTTTTGGCCGCAGATGAGGCGGGTGTCTGAGAGGAGAAGGGTGAGGTCAGAATTTTGTGTTGCTCGGGGATTGTGGGGTGTGGGGGACCGCGCGGGAAGCTATCAGATATCCCGTCGTCGCACTCCCGCGCTATACTCCTGTTGGCACAAGAGCGAAATGCCAGAGCCATAAGAGAGTACCGACCGATTTAATGATTCTGTCTTGGGGGGTGGTGGAGGGGGTACGTTTTATTGCAATGGGACTCTTTGTCAGAATAGACATGTTTAGGAGCAAGACTAGGCCTTGGAGCCTGCTTCACTATTTGTTTAGTCACGTTTCTCTTCTGTATTTGCTCGCGGGTCACGGGCGACACTGGCTGGCCAGCACTTGTTGCCCATCCTGACATGCCAGAGGGCAGCTGAGAGTCAACCCCTTTGCTGTGGATTTGGGGTCACACGTAGGCCGCACCAGGGTAAGGTTGGCAGATTTCCTCCCCTAAAGGACCCTGGTCACCATTAGATTTTTAATTCTAATTTTTTAAAAAAAAATTGAATTCAAGTTTCACCATCTGCTGTGGTGGGATTCGAACCCGGGTTCCTGGAGCATTGTTCTAGTCGACGTGATTGGTTTTGAGTGAGTGAAATGGGGGTCAGGGTGGGGGCGAGAAGGTCTGTGGCAGGGCGGAGTGGGGCAAGGCCCAAGAGAGTGGATAGGGGCAAATAAAGTAGGGAAGAGGAGGCTCGAGGGGGTGCAAATGGCAGGCTGTCGACGAAGGAACGTCGCTTCCGAAAGCTTGTGGGTTTATTATCAAATAAACTGGTTGGACTTTAACCTGAGACTTTTTGCTAGGCTGTTAGAGAATGAAGGAAGTGAGCCAGAGAAAATAAAATCCAGCAAAGAGAAATTAAAATGGTTGCGGAGGGGGGAGGGAGGAGGTTACAATCTAAAGCTGTGGCATGCAGTGTGGAGCATCAGCAGGGCTACAGTGTGGCCAGTTGAAAGGCAAGGTGTCCCTCAAGCTCGTGACAGCATGGAGGCAGACCGAGGGCAGAGAGCTGAGAGAGAGAGAGCAAGGCGGAGAGTTAAAATGGCAAGGACGTTTGTATGTTAGGTTGACTAGCCCACCAGCACCTGGCACCGTGCAGGGTTCCCTCATCGCTGCACTGAGGCTGGGATTGTTGTCTCGTGTCGCTGAAGTGGGGCTATGAATTTTACAACTTTCTAATTTTGAGTCCAGATTCCTGGCCTCAGGAATCCAGGTCGTTCGCAATAATAGTTCGGGTACGGCAAGGAGCCAGCTCGTTTTCCTGTTGTCTCCTAGGAATTTTGTTTTTTTTTTGCGAGTTTTTTTATTATAATAATAAATCCACTCTGAGATCTGCCCCTCCCATTGTCTGGACTTCCTCCAATGTATCTCTCGGAATCAGTCACAAATGGTGTTCAGTATGGAAGGACAATGCTGGGACCTCGAACCTGTGGAGCACAGGTGGTGGTGGCAGGAATGGGAAGTTTGGTTTTAATGAAAACCTCTGGGGAATTTTACTAAACTAACCCTCTGAGTTCGGAATGCACAGGAGCAAGGGGAATGTGATCCGACATTCCGCTGCCCTTCAATGCTTTCTGCTGACGTTAACAGGGATAGGATTGGGTAAAATCCACCTCATCCCGTCTGCTTCCCAGTGGGATTAGCAGCTGTAAATTGCCTCCACTTTGAGTTTGGCAATTTTCTTGGGTGTGTGGGATTGGTTCCATGGAGTGTTGTTGCCAAGTCCAATTGGTTACATTGTCCGTTCTTCCTTAACCCTGATTGGTTACAGTTTCCATTCTTCCTTAACCCTGATTGGTTACAGTGTCCATTCCTTCTTAACCCTGATTGGTTACAGTGTCCATTCTTCCTTAACCCTGATTGGTTACAGTGTCCATTCTTCCTTAACCCTGATTGGTTACATTGTCCATTCTTCCTTAACCCTGATTGGTTACAGTGTCCATTCTTCCTTAACCCTGATTGGTTACAGTGTCCATTCTTCCTTAACCCTGATTGGTTAAGTGTTCATTCTTCCTTAACCCTGATTGGTTACAGTGTCCATTCCTTCTTAACCCTGATTGGTTACAGTGTCCATTCTTCCTTAACCCTGATTGGTTACATTGTCCATTCTTCCTTAACCCTGATTGGTTACAGTGTCCATTCTTCCTTAACCCTGATTGGTTAAGTGTTCATTCTTCCTTAACCCTGATTGGTTACAGTGTCCATTCCTTCTTAACCCTGATTGGTTACAGTGTCCATTCTTCCTTAACCCTGATTGGTTACATTGTCCATTCTTCCTTAACCCTGATTGGTTACAGTGTCCATTCTTCCTTAACCCTGATTGGTTACAGTGTCCATTCTTCCTTAACCCTGATTGGTTACATTGTCCATGCCTTCTTAACCCTGATTGGTTACATTGCCCATTCTTCCTTAACCCTGATTGGTTACATTGTCCATTCCTTCTTAACCCTAATTGGTTACAGTGTCCATTCTTCCTTAACCCTGATTGGTTACATTGTCCATGCCTTCTTAACCCTAATTGGTTACATTGTCCATTCTTCCTTAACCCTGATTGGTTACATTGTCCATTCCTACTTAACCCTAATTGGTTACATTGTCCATTCTTCCTTAATCCTGATTGGTTACATTGTCCATTCCTTCTTAACCCTGATTGGTTACAAATCTACAATCCTTCCACCACAGACACAAAGGATGGGATTTTCCCGCTATGATTCCCGTGGCAGTCGGGACACAAAGCATGCAAAGATCCATTGACCTCGATCGAGATACTCTGGCCTTGGGGGTGAGTGAGCCCACAGTAACAGCCGTGTGTACCATCTACAGGATGCACTGCAGCAACTCACCGAGGCTCCTTAGACAGCACCTTCCAAACCCAGGACCCATCTCAAAGGACAAGGGCAGCAGATACCTGGGAACACCACTACCCGGAGGTTCCCCTCCGAGTCACTCACCATCCCGACTTGGAAATATACCGGCCGTTCCTTCACTAACGCCGGGGTCAGAATCCCAGAGCTCCTTCCCTAACAGTGCCGTGGGTGTACCTACACAGTTAGAAGCCTCACAACGCCAGGTTAAAGTCCGACAGGTTTACTTGTAGCAAAATCCACCTACACCTCAGGGACTGCAGCGGGTTCGAGATGGCAGCTCCTTCTCAGGGGGGGCAATTAGGGATGGGCAATAAATGCTGGACTAGCCAGCGACCCCCCACATCCTGTAAATGAATAAACAGATAGAGGGAGATGAAATAAGGAGGGTGTGGGTGTGTATAAATGTGGGCCTGGAGCAGCTTTACAAAGTCTTTGAGCCTTTGTATTATCTTCCTGTGCGAGAGTGTACGCAGAAACCCAGCCAGCTGACCTTATCTTGATCAGATACTATTCTGCATATTGTTCACCCACTTTGACAGCACACGCCAGACTTGTATATCTCACAACGGTGACAGAATATCACCGCATTTGCCTCGGCGTTGGTGCTGCTTTCGACCTCAAGCTATGAGTTTGTAAATAAAGACATTTCCGTAACGCTGTTTAGCATTCTTCGAAATTTAACCTGAACTGACAGCGTGGAGGATATTATTAGTACATTTTAGCTCTGTCTTTTTGGTCCGGTATAGACATTATTTGGCACTGCTTAAACTTTGGAATCAGCAATGTTTAAACATTGTTAGACGCTGTTTTAATGTTGTCTCTTTTTAGCCATTCCTGTAGCGCTGTTTAGCACCTTGCAGACATTATGTGACAGCTGTTCGATATTGCGTGGCAATTTTGAACCATTATGTTTGACATTCTTGGCACCTTTTTACATATTATTTGAAACATCTTCGCCATTATTTAGCTCTCTACAGCGTTGCCACATTTTCACAGAATCCTACAGAAGGAGGCCACTCGGGCCATCGAGCCTGCACCGCCCACAATCCCACCCAGGCCCTATCCCCGTAAACCCCATGCATTTACCTGAGCTGATCCCCCCGGATGTTAAGGGGCAATTTACCATGGCCGATCCACCTAACTTTGGACTGTGGGGGAAAACCCAGAGGAATCTGGGATTGTCCCTCACTGAGCGTGTTATCCGACAATCGGAATACCATTCTATGATTCCGTGAACTCTCTCGTGATGGAGTATTGACAAGATTGCCCTTTTGATATTCACATCCAATCTTTAGGAGATGGGGGGGATGGGGATAGACTTTAAACAGTATCACCCAACCCCCCCCCCCAATCCCCCCCAATCCCCCCCAATCCCATCATCTCCTCAAGGGTTTAGTCATAATTCCTCAACTCCGATGTTCCCGAGGTGGGAACGCAGGCTGAAGACTGTGCGGAATGGGCAGTATCGCGGTAACCGCCCCCACCCACGCTACCCTCCCCTGCCCCCACCCCTCCGCCACCCCCCCACCCCCCACCAACCCACCCCCCCACCCCCCACCACCCACTCCCCCCACCCCCCCACCACCCACTCCCCCCACCCCCCCCACCACCCACTCCCCCCACCCCCCCACCATCCCCCACCACCTCCACCCCCCCCACCACCCCCCCACCCCCCCAACCACCCCACCACCCCCCCACCCCCCCAACCACCCCCCCACCCCCCCAACCACCCCCCCCAACCACCCCCACCCCCCCACCCCCCCAACCACCCCCACCCCCCCCACCCCCCCCCAACCACCCCCCGCAACCACCCCCCCACCACCCCCCCCAACCACCACCCCAACCACCCCCCACCACCCCCCCCACCACCCCCCCAACCTACCCCAACCCACCCCACCCCTCCCCACCACCCCCCCAACCTACCCCAACCCACCCCACCCCCCCCAACCTACCCCACGCCCCCCCCACCACACCCCCCCGCCACACCCCCCCCCCACCACACCCCCCCCCCCCACCACCCCCCCACCCATACTGATCTCGCCGGCTAGACCACTGCATCCCCGCAGGCTGTGCTAGCCCCTCAAACTCCCAATCAATCCTTCCCTCCATCCTGATCCGTCTTTCTCTTGCTCTAGCTGCTAGAGAGATGCTGGCAGGGAGATCGGTACGGTGGGGTGGGGTGGGGTGGGGGGAACTGGCATCTCTGTAGATTGTCCGTGCCAGATGGAATTCAATGTGGAAAAGTGTGAGCTTACTCACTTGGGAAGGAGGAGTGGAGGCAGAGACTATTTTCCCAACGGGGAAATGCTTGGGAAATCTGAAGCACAAAGGGACTTGGGAGTCAAGATTCTCTTAAAGTTAACGTTCAGTTAGGAAGGTAAATGCAATGTTAGCATTCATGTCGAGAGGGCTGGAATACAAGAGCAGGGATGTACTCCTGAGGTTGGATCAGGCTCTGGTCAGACCCCATTTGGAGTATTGGACCTAAGGAAGGATGTGTTGGTCTCGGAAAGGGTCCAGAGGAGGCTCACAAGAACGATCCCTGGAATGAAGAGCTTGTTGGATGAGGAACGGTTGAGGACTCTGGGTCTGTACTCATTGGAGTTTAGAAGGATGAGGGGGGGATGTTATTGAAACTTACAGGGCACTGCGAGGCCCGGATAGAGTGGATGTGGAGAGGATGTTTCCACGAGTAGGAAAAACTCGAACCAGAGGGAACAACCTCAGGGTAAAGGGACAATCCTTTAAAACAGAGATGGGGAGGGATTTCTTCAGCCAGAGAGTGGGGAATCTGTGGAAGTCTTTGCCACAGATGGGGCCGGGTCACTGAGTGTCTTTAAGACAGAGATAGATAGGTTCCTGATTAATACGGGGATCAGGGGTTATGGGGAAAAGGCAGGAGATGGGGATGAGAAAAATATCAGCCATGATTGAATGGCGGAGCAGACTCGATGGGCCGAGTGGCCTAATTCTGCTCCTATGACTGGGATTCTCCGACCCCGCCTGTGGTTATCCAGTCCCGCCGCTGCGAATGAAGAATCGGCTGAGTGCTAAATTATCCATTCCCGCTGACAGTGGAAGCAGTGATGTGAGAGATTGGGGAATTCCAGCCTGTGCGACTGTGAACTCCTGTCCACCAGCTTGGAAAGGCTGACAGGAAAATCTCTCCTTCTCGCTCGTTTGTAAGATATCTTTAAGGAGGTGTTAGTTTGTATAATTCAGTGTGGGACTGGAAAGGTCATGCCTGAAACGTGGCTGCTGTAAATTCAGCAGAGAGTGGATGGTTATTGAGACAAACTGCTTGGTTATTCTTAATGCCACACACGTTACTCAGTGTGCCTCACTCAGGTTACTATAGAATTATCGATATGAATGAATAAACTGCATCGTAACAACTGTTAAACTACTGGTGTGAAATTAATTCAAAATGCACTCACGCACACACACGCACACACACTCACTCACTCACTCTCTCACACACACACGCACGCTCACTCTCTCTCACACACACACACACACACACACACTCTCTCACACACACACACGCACACTCACTCTCTCACACATACACGCACGCTCACTCTCTCACACACACACACGCTCACTCTCTCACACACACACGCACACTCACTCTCTCACACACACACGCACACTCACTCTCCCACACACACACACGCACTCTCACTCTCTCACACACACGCACGCACGCTCACTCTCTCACACACACACGCACGCTCACTCTCTCTCACACACACACGCACGCTCACTCTCTCACACACACACGCACGCACACTCACTCTCACACACACGCACGCACACTCACTCTCACACACACGCACGCACGCTCACTCTCACACACACGCACGCACACTCACTCTCACACACACGCACGCACACTCACTCTCACACACACGCACGCACGCTCACTCACACACACGCACGCACGCTCACTCTCACACACACACACGCACGCTCACTCTCACACACACACACGCACGCTCACTCTCTCACACATACACGCACGCTCACTCTCTCACACACACACACGCTCACTCTCTCACACACACACACGCACACTCACTCTCCCCCACACACACACGCACTCTCACTCTCTCACACACACACACACGCTCACTCTCTCACACACACACGCACGCTCACTCTCTCACACACACGCACGCTCACTCACTCTCTCACACACACGCACGCACGCTCACTCTCTCACACACACACGCACGCTCACTCTCTCTCACACACACACGCACGCTCACTCTCTCACACACACACGCACGCACACTCACTCTCACACACACGCACGCACACTCACTCTCTCACACACACACGCACGCTCACTCTCTCACACACACACGCACGCACACTCACTCTCACACACACGCACGCACACTCACTCTCACACACACGCACGCACACTCACTCTCACACACACGCACGCACACTCACTCTCACACACACACACGCACGCTCACTCACTCTCTCACACACACGCACGCACACTCACTCTCACACACACGCACACACACTCACTCTCACACACTCACGCACACTCACTCTCACACACTCACTCTCACACACACGCACGCACACTCACTCTCACACACACACGCACGCACACTCACTCTCACACACACACGCACGCACACTCACTCTCACACACACGCACGCACACTCACTCTCTCACACACACACGCACGCACACTCACTCTCTCACACACACACGCACGCACACTCACTCTCACACACACACAGACACACGCACTCACTCTCACACACACACACACACACTCACACACACACAGACACACGCACTCACTCACACACACACACACACACACACAGACACACGCACACACTCACTCACTCTCACACACACACAAGCACACTCACTCACTCTCTCACACACAGACTCTCTCACATGCACACATTCATTGTCTCTCACACACACATTCACTCACTCATGCACACACTCAGTCACTCTCTCATGCACACACACACTCTCACACATGTATACACTTACTCTCTCAAACACACACACTTTCTCTCTCACTCACTCACACACACAGACACCTGATGGAACTGTTGTTTGGGGACCAGGATCTCAAACCCCGGATACCGGTACAGGAGCGATGAGACCATCGCTGGCTGGGCCGGCATTTATTGCCCATCCCTAGTTGCCCTTAGAGGGCAGTTGAGAGACAACCAGACTGCTGTGGCTCTGAAGTCACATGTAGGCCAGACCAGGTAAGGACGGCAGATTTCCTTCTCTAAAGGGGGTCACCAATGAACGAGAAGGGTTTTCCAGACAACGGTTTCACAATCAGTAGATTCTTATTTTTTTATTGAATTCAAATTCCACTAGCTGCTGTGGCGGGATTCGAACCCGGGTCCCCGGAACGTTCACTGAGTTTAATAGTCTAGCGCTAATACCACTGGGCCATCGCCTCCCCCAGTGTTCCTGAATGTTCTGGAGACTCGGACCTCTTACAACAGGCATCTCAGAGCACCCGGTAACAACTGTGAGTGAAGCCCTTGCAGGAACTTCCAGATACAGTGGCAGGGAGGGTGACTCCCTCACAGTGTCCTCCCATCCGCCTAACAGCGAGGGGGCCCCAAATCACTCAGTGCCACTGAGCGAGACGTGAACTCGGTAAATCTCAAAGGTGTTGGCTATGAGGAGAGGTTGAATAAACCAGGGTTGTTTTCGCTATCCCTACACTAATCCCTCTAACCTACCCATCCCTGGACACTAAGGGGCAATTTCTTGGCATTCCCAATCAATCTAACCCATACACCTTGGGGAAGAAACCAGAGTATCCAGAGGAAACCCACGCAGACACGAGGAGAATGTGCAAACTCCACACAGGCAGTGACCCGAGCCGGGAATCGAACCCAGGACCCTGGAGCTGTGAAGCAGCAGTGCTAACCCACTGTGCTACCGTGCCCCTCCCCAGGTGGAAGAGTGTTTATTTAATTCAGTCAGGGCATCATGGTCAGCACAGGTTCGGAGGGCCGAAGGGCCTGTTCCAGTGCTGTACTTCCCTTTGTGTAACGGGGTGGGGGGGGGGAGAGCTGTACACAATACTGCGGGCGCGGCCCTGTACAGCTAAAGGACGGGTTCCTTTCCTTCGTGCGTACAGCAGGCTCCCGAAGCAAATACACGGCTCAGAACTCAGTCCCGGCAGCAGACAACCAGGAGGTCAGAGGCGACACTCCTCAAACCGCCCCCACCCACTGTTCTCCCTGAAGAGGTGGGACATCCCCACTGGGAATTTTTTTGGCCGGAGGGCGATGAAAATGGAGAAGGGTGCGTGAGGAAAGCACGGAACACATCGAGAGACTCCATTGGGAACTTGCAGAGGCAAAAATCGAGGGGAAAAAACATAAACTTCCAAAGAACCCAAACACCAAATTCTTCTCACCCCAGGTCAGGCACTGGGCTAAGGGTCACACACACGTTTATAAGATTGTATTAAACTCCCTCCTTAGCTCACCTATTCATGCATCTCCTGTGAGCTAGATATTGGTGAGGGGGGGCGAAGCTATATTAAAATTGTGGCTCCCTCCTCAAAACCTCTCATTAAACTAGAAGCAGGAAGTGGCCATCCAGCCCTTCAAACCTGCCCCACCATTCATTTTGACCATCTCAGATCATCAAATTCAATATCCTGATCCTCCCCTCCCCCCGTATCCCTTTAGCCCCCCCGCTCCCAGTGTTATACCTAATTTCTTCTGGAAATCACACAAGGGAACTCACAAGGTGGCCCAGTGGGTTAGCACCGCTGCCTCACGGCGCCAGGGACCCGGGTTCGATTCCGGCCTTGGGTCACTGTCTGCGCGGGGACTGCACGTTCTCCCCGTGTCTGCGTGGGTTTCCTCCGGGTGCTCCTGTTTCCTCCCGCAGTCTGAAAGACGCGCTGGTTAGGGTGCATTGGCCGTGCTAAATTCTCCCGAACAGGCGCCGGAGTGTGGCGGCTAGGGGAATTTCACAGTAACTTCATTGCAGTGTTAATGTAAGCCAACTAGTGACTAATACCTAACCTTTAAATTTTGGCCTCAACTACTTTCTGTGGGAGTGAATCCCACACATTCCCCACCCTCTGGGCGAGGAAATTTCTCCTCCCCTCAGTTCTAAAAGGTTTACCCCTTATCCTCAGACTATGACCCCCTCGTTCTGGACTCCCCCACCATCGGGAACATTCTTTCTGAATCTACCCTGTTAGAATTTTATAAGTTTCTATGAGATCCCCTCTCACTCTTCTAAACCCCAGTGAATATAATCCTAACCCACTTAATCTCTCCTCATATGACAGACCTGCCATCCCAGGAATCAGCCTGGTAAACCTTCGCTGTTCTCCCTCTATAACAAGGACATCCTTCCTCAGATAAGGTGACCAAAACTGCACCCAATACTCCAGGTGTGGACACACCAATGCCCTGTACAATTGCAGCAAAACATCCCTATCCCTCTACTCCAATCCTCTCGCTATGAAGGCTAACATTTACCTTCTTCACTGCCTGCTGTACCTGCGTGCTTACATTCAGTAACTGATGCACAAGGACTCCAAGGTTTTGTCCAATCTACAAATATGAGGATTGTCATTTGAAAATGTTGGGAGCTTTTAACTGTCACACAGTGTAAACAGCTACCACGCGCTTTTTCAAAACTAATCCATTTTAAATTTCCCCACAGTCTTTCTGCATTACTAACATTGTAAATATATTTATAGTCACACACCTACATCTTTGTATATTTCTTTGTGTCTGGGTTTATTTTTAAACCCTAGTCTCGGTGGTTTAATCTCAGGTTTGTCCACATAACAGGGACTTCACAATACATTGTGAAAATACCCCGGATATATTTTTATGATAATACAGTCAAGAATTCCCTTCAGGGGAACTTGTGGTCTCGTGGTAGCTTCCTCTCTTTTAAAGTTTACTTATTAGTCATTAGTCGGCTTACATTAACACCGCAATGAAGTTACTGTGAAAATCCCCTAGTTTCCACACTCTGACGCCTGTCCGGGTACACTGAGGGAGAATTTAGCCAATGCATCTAACCAGCATGTCTTTCGGACGGCGGGAGGGAACCGGAGCACCCGGAGGAAACCCACGCAGACACGGGGAGAATGTGCAAACTCCGCACAGACAGTGACCCAACCCGGGAATCGAACCCAGGACCCTGGCACTGTGAAGCAGCATTGCTAACCAGTGGCCCCCCCCCACCCTCCTCTTGTTTCCCTCACCCAGTCGCAGCTTCTTTCTTTCACACACTGTTTAAATTCTCCCCACCCTTTGCACCCCAACATGTTACACTGTCACCAAACACACCCCAGCTCTCCAATGGATCCCCAGTTGAATTCCTGCATTTACTGTAGCTCCCACAGTAATATCACCCGTTACTATTAACGGTACACCCACCCCCACCCCCCCACACAAACCACGCCCACACACACTCCCCGCACAAACTCACACACACACACACACACACCCGCACAAACTCACACACATACACACACCCGCACAAACTCACACACACACTCCCTGCACAAACTCACACACATACACACACCCGCACAAACTCACACACACAATCCCCGCACAAACTCACACACATACACACACCCGCACAAACTCACACACACACTCCCCGCACAAACTCACACACATACACACTCCCCGCACAAACTCACACACATACACACACCCGCACAAACTCACACACACACTCCCTGCACAAACTCACACACATACACACACCCGCACAAACTCACACACACACTCCCTGCACAAACTCACACACATACACACACCCGCACAAACTCACACACACACTCCCTGCACAAACTCACACACATACACACACCCGCACAAACTCACACACACACTCCCTGCACAAACTCACACACATACACACACCCGCACAAACTCACACACACACTCCCCGCACAAACTCACACATATACACACACCCGCACAAACTCACACACACACTCCCCGCACAAACTCACACACATACACACACCCGCACAAACTCACACACACACACACTCCCCGCACAAACTCACACACACACACACTCCCCGCACAAACTCACACACACACACACACCCGCACAAACACACACACACACACTCCCCGCACAAACTCACACACACACACACTCCCCGCACAAACTCACACACACACACACTCCCCGCACAAACTCACACACACACACACTCCCCGCACAAACTCACACACACACACACTCCCCGCACAAACTCACACACACACACACACCCGCACAAACTCACACACACACACACTCCCCGCACAAACTCACACACACACACACTCCCCGCACAAACTCACACACACACACACACCCGCACAAACTCACACACACACACACTCCCCGCACAAACTCACACACACACACACTCCCCGCACAAACTCACACACATACACACACCCGCACAAACTCACACACACACCCCCGCACAAACTCACACACACACACTCCCCGCACAAACTCACACACACACTCCCCACACAAACTCACACACATACACACACCCGCACAAACTCACACACACACACACTCCCCGCACAAACTCACACACACACACACTCCCCGCACAAACTCACACACACACACACACCCGCACAAACTCACACACACACACACTCCCCGCACAAACTCACACACACACACACTCCCCGCACAAACTCACACACAGACACACACCCGCACAAACTCACACACACACACACTCCCCGCACAAACTCACACACACACACTCCCCGCACAAACTCACACACACACACACTCCCCGCACAAACTCACACACACACACACTCCCCGCACAAACTCACACACACACTCCCCGCACAAACTCACACACACACACCCCTGCACAAACTCACACACACACACACCCCCGCACAAACTCACACACACACACACCCCCGCACAAACTCACACACACACACACCCCCGCACAAACTCACACACACACACACCCGCACAAACTCACACACACACACCCCCGCACAAACTCACACACACACACACACCCGCACAAACTCACACACACACACACCCGCGCACAAACTCACACACACACACACCCGCACAAACTCACACACACACACCCCCGCACAAACTCACACACACACACCCCCGCACAAACTCACACACACACACACACCCGCACAAACTCACACACACACACACCCGCGCACAAACTCACACACACACACACACCCGCACAAACTCACACACACACACCCCCGCACAAACTCACACACACACACCCCCGCACAAACTCACACACACACACACACCCGCACAAACTCACACACACACACACCCGCGCACAAACTCACACACACACACACCCCCGCACAAACTCACACACACACACACCCGCACAAACTCACACACACACACCCCCGCACAAACTCACACACACACACACACCCGCACAAACTCACACACACACACACCCGCGCACAAACTCACACACACACACACCCGCACAAACTCACACACACACACCCCCGCACAAACTCACACACACACACCCCCGCACAAACTCACACACACACACACACCCGCACAAACTCACACACACACACACCCGCGCACAAACTCACACACACACACACACCCGCACAAACTCACACACACACACCCCCGCACAAACTCACACACACACACACACCCGCACAAACTCACACACACACACACCCCCGCACAAACTCACACACACACACACACCCGCACAAACTCACACACATACACACCCCCGCACAAACTCACACACACACACACACCCGCACAAACTCACACACACACACACACCCGCACAAACTCACACACACACACACACCCGCACAAACTCACACACACACACACCCGCGCAAACTCACACACACACACACCCCCGCACAAACTCACACACACACACACACACCCGCACAAACTCACACACACACTCCCCGCACAAACTCACACACACACACCCCCGCACAAACTCACACCCGCACAAACTCACACACACACACACACCCGCACAAACTCACACACACACCCCCGCACAAACTCTCACACACACACACCCCCGCACAAACTCACACACACACACTCCCCGCACAAACTCACACCCGCACAAACTCACACACACACCCGCACAAACTCACACACACACACACCCCCGCACAAACTCACACACACACACCCCCGCACAAACTCACACACACACACACACCCGCACAAACTCACACACACACACCCCCGCACAAACTCACACACACACACACACCCGCACAAACTCACACACACACACACCCCCGCACAAACTCACACACACACACACCCGCACAAACTCACACCCGCACAAACTCACACACACACACACTCCCCGCACAAACTCACACCCGCACAAACTCACACACACACACACCCCCGCACAAACTCACACACACACACACACCCGCGCACACACACACACACACACACTCCCCGCACAAACTCACACCCGCACAAACTCACACACACACACACTCCCCGCACAAACTCACACCCGCACAAACTCACACACACACACACCCCCGCACAAACTCACACACACACACACACCCGCACAAACTCACACACACACACCCCCGCACAAACTCACACACACACACACACACCCGCACAAACTCACACACACACTCCCCGCACAAACTCACACACACACACCCCCGCACAAACTCACACCCGCACAAACTCACACACACACACACACCCGCACAAACTCACACACACACCCCCGCACAAACTCTCACACACACACACCCCCGCACAAACTCACACACACACACACACCCGCACAAACTCACACACACACACTCCCCGCACAAACTCACACCCGCACAAACTCACACCCACACCCGCACAAACTCACACACACACACACCCCCGCACAAACTCACACACACACACCCCCGCACAAACTCACACACACACACACACCCGCACAAACTCACACACACACACCCCCGCACAAACTCACACACACACACACACCCGCACAAACTCACACACACACACACACCCGCACAAACTCACACCCGCACAAACTCACACACACACACACTCCCCGCACAAACTCACACCCGCACAAACTCACACACACACACACCCCCGCACAAACTCACACACACACACACACCCGCACAAACTCACACACACACACACCCGCACAAACTCACACCCGCACAAACTCACACACACACACACTCCCCGCACAAACTCACACCCGCACAAACTCACACACACACACACCCCCGCACAAACTCACACACACACACACACCCGCGCACACACACACACACACACACTCCCCGCACAAACTCACACCCGCACAAACTCACACACACACACACTCCCCGCACAAACTCACACACACACACACCCGCACAAACTCACACACACACACACACCCCCGCACAAACTCACACACACACACCCCCGCACAAACTCACACACACACTCCCCACACAAACTCACACACATACACACACCCGCACAAACTCACACACACACACCCCCGCACAAACTCACACACACACACACACCCGCACAAACTCACACACACACACCCCCGCACAAACTCACACACACACTCCCCACACAAACTCACACACATACACACACCCGCACAAACTCACACACACACACCCCCGCACAAACTCACACACACACACACCCCCGCACAAACTCACACACACACTCCCCACACAAACTCACACACACACACACCCCCGCACAAACTCACACACACACACCCCCGCACAAACTCACACACACACACACACCCGCACAAACTCACACACACACACCCCCGCACAAACTCACACACACACACACACCCGCACAAACTCACACACACACACACTCCCCGCACAAACTCACACCCGCACAAACTCACACACACACACACCCCCGCACAAACTCACACACACACACACACCCGCGCACACACACACACACACACACTCCCCGCACAAACTCACACCTGCACAAACTCACACACACACACACCCGCACAAACTCACACACACACACCCCCGCACAAACTCACACACACACACTCCCCGCACAAACTCACACCTGCACAAACTCACACACACACACACCCGCACAAACTCACACACACACACCCCCGCACAAACTCACACACACACACACCCCCGCACAAACTCACACACACACACACCCCCGCACAAACTCACACACACACACACACCCGCGCACACACACACACACTCCCCGCACAAACTCACACCTGCACAAACTCACACACACACACACCCACACAAACTCACACACACACACCCCCGCACAAACTCACACACACACACTCCCCGCACAAACTCACACACCCGCGCAAACTCACACACATACACACACCCGCGCACACTCACACACACACACACACACACCTCCCCCCCACTCACACACCCTCACTCACACTCACACCCACACCCAACCCCCACACACCTCCCCCCCACTCACACACACACACACCCACCCACACTCGCGCACACATCCTCATACACACACACACTCGCACACATAAACACACACACACACACTCGCGCACACATCCTCCTACACACACACACCCCCCGCACAAACACACACACACAGACACACACACACAAATCCCCCGCACAAACTCACACACCCCTGCACAAACTCACACACACACACCCACACACTCACACCCACACCTACCCCCCCACACACCTCCCCCCCCACACACACACATCCACACACACTCAATCACACCCACCCACACTTGTGCACACATCCTCTTACACACGCACACACACACACACACTCGCACACACACAGAACACACACACACCAAGACACACATACACACAACGACACACACATACACACTCAAAAACACCTACACACACTGACACAAAAACACAGTCACAAACACAGACGCACATTGACAAGCACACACATCCATAGAAACACACACATACACACTGACACACACTAACACACATGCACAGACACACACAAAAGAGCACAAACACGCACCCACACACAAACATACACCCAGACACCCCTCCCCCGCTGCTCTGTAACTTCCTTAGCCCTGAATACCTTCCTGGAGATCAACTTGATCCCCCATTCTGTCCCTCTTGTGTGTTAATACCCTGGAGTTCCTTACGTTCCTTTTTACGATATTCTCCCAAACCTACAAACCTTTGCCCATCAGCTCACACCTCCTTATCTGCCTCAGGGTTTTTCTGTTAATTTTTCACAAGGGGGTGTGACTGTCACTGGATCAGAAGCTATTGGCCCTCCCTCAATTACTCATAGACTGAGTGTCTTGCTGGGGGGTCATTGCTGTGGCTCTGGAGTCACACATGGGCCAGACTGGGTATGGACGGCAGATTTCCTCCCCTAAAGGGACATCAGCAACTGCAACCTTCACTTCTACGCCAGGCTCCATACAGATGGAGGTGGTTTGTTCCAAAGATGTGCAGGTTAGGTGGATTGGCCATGCTGATTTGCCCCTTAGTGTCAGGGAAATATAATGAAATATGTAAATTGGGAGGGTGCAGAGGGATCTGGGTGTCCTTGTACACCAGTCGCTGAAGGCGGACGTGCAGGTGCAGCAGGCGGTAAGGAAGGCAAATGGTCTGTTGGTCTTTATTGCGAGAGGGTTGGAGTACAGGGGCAGGGATGTGTTATTATACCGGGGCCTTGGTGAGGCCACACCTAGAGTATCGTGCGCAGTTTTGGTTTCCTTTTCTGAGGAAGGACATTCTTGCTCTCGAGGGAGAGCAGCCAAGGTTTAGCAGGCTGATTCCGGGGGGACTGATGTACGAGGAGAGATTGACGAGGTTAGGATTGTTTTCACAGGAGTCCAGATGAATGAGGGGGGTGGGGGATCTCCCAGAGACTTAGAAAACTCTAACAGGACTAGACAGGGTAGATGCAGGAAGGATATTCCTGATGGTGGAGGGAGTCCAGGAGGGGGGTCACAGACTGAGGATTCAGGGTAGAACGTTTAGGACGGAGATGGGGAGACCAGACTGGTGAACCCGACTTACCACGGCAAGTAGTTGATACCAAAACATCAAAAAGGTGGCTGGGTGTAGCACTTGGAGCGAACGAGGTCAAAAATGGGGAGAAAGCAGGACCAGCTATGATGGTGATGAGTGTCAGAGCCGGCTCGAAGGGCCGAATGGCCTCCTCCTGCTCCGATCTTCGACGTTTCTATATTCCTATGTTCTGATATGCTCATTAAATCGACATTATGAGGGGCATGCTTTTCCGCAGGGTGGAAGAGAACATTATTGGGGGGGGGGGCACAGGTTTAAGGTGCGAGGGGCGAGGTTTAAAGGAGGTGTACGAGGCAGATTTTGTTTTTTTTTTACAGAAAGGACGATGGGAGCCTGGAACTCGCTGCTGGGGGATTGGGAATGGAAGCAGATACGATAATGTCTTGTAAGGGGCGTCTCGACAAATAGATGAATAGGATGGGGACAGAGGGACATGGTCCCCGGAAGGGTGGGGGGTTTTAGTTCAGTGGGGCAGCAGGGTCGATGCGGGGCCGAAGGGCCTATTCCTGTGCTGTAATTTTCTTTGTTCTTTTATTCGAATTATACCCCTCCATCGAGGTTTGCGTGTGTGTGTCTAGTTCCGCCCTCCGACAGTTTCGATTCGGAATTCCTCCCACTCCAGTCTCCCCCTCAAAGCCCTGGTGTTAAAAATACTTTCCGTACAGGAAAAAAAAATTAGCTTCCCCATTTCGCCCCCCCCCCAAGTATTCAGACCGAGACTCCCAGCTCCCATTCAGGGGCAATGACAACAGGCTGGAAGAGATGAGAGGTTTGGCTCGAGAGGAAGTTAAAAGTCGACGTCTGGTTGGGATTTGACGCCCCAGTCAGTTTGTGGGAACGAGCGCTGTTCTGAGAGGGATCTGTGTCCAAGGGCGTGGGCAAACTTTAACCTCAAGATCTCAATTGGAGTCATTCCCCGCATATTGTTAAAAAACCTAATGGGGTTTTGATTTGATTTATTATTGTCACATGTACTAACGTACAGTGAAAAGTATTGTTTCTTGCGCACCATACAGAGCATACTGTTCACAGAGAAGGAAATGAGAGAGTGCAGAATGTAATGTTACAGTGTGTAGGGAAAGATCAGCTGAATGGGAGATAGGTCCATTCACAAGTCTGAGAGAAGATTGGATTTGATTTATTATTATCACATGTATTAATATACAATGAAAAGCATCGTACCCCGAGCACCTGGATACAGACACAGGGGAGAATGTGCAAACTCCGCACACAGGGAATCAAACTCAGCTCCCTGAGCTGTGAGGCAGCAGCACTAACCCACTTGGCCCTTGTGATAGCCCCCACTGAGGTTACAATCGGTCCCCTATCTCATCACCCCCCCCCCAACCTCCCGTTCATCCCAAACACCCCTCCCAGGCAGGGAACCGGACACTGAGCTTGGACAAGTGTGACTCTGAACGGAATGTTCCGCAGGTGGGGAACAGAACAGAGCCAAGTGTGATTCCTACCACAGCTGAATGACTCGCTGATATGTCCTTCTCTCTTATATACGTGGGCACACATAGGTATGTACATACACAAATACATGCAAACACCCACGATGGCTATTCAGCCCATCGAGTCTTTACTGAACATAATCCCATCTAGGTCCTAATCCTGTAACCCCATTCATTTACCCTGCTATTCCCCTGATACTTGGGGGCAATTTAGCATGGCCAATCCATCTAACCTACACATCTTTGGATACTAAGGGGCAATTTAGCACGGCTAATCCACCCTACCCTGCACATCTTTGGACACTAAGGGGCAATTTAGCATAGCCAATCCATCTAACCCGCATGTCCTTTGACACTAAGGGGCAAATTAGCATGGCCAATGCATCCAACCCACACATCTTTTGGATACTAATTGGCCAATCCTGCACATCTTTGGATTGTGGGAGGAAACTGGAGCACCCGGAGGAAACCCACACAGAAACGGGGAGAATGTGCAAACTCCACGCAGACAGTGACCCCGGGGCCGGAATGGAACCCGGGTCCCTGGCGCTGTGAGACAGCAGTGCTAACCCACTGTGTCCCCGGGAATGGAACCCGGGTCCCTGGCACTGTGAGACAGCAGTGCTAACCCACTGTGTCACCGGGAATGGAACCCGGGTCCCTGGCGCTGTGAGGCAGCAGTGCTAACCCACTGTGTCCCCGGGAATCGAACCCGGGTCCCTGGCGCTGTGAGACAGCAGTGCTAACCCACTGTGTCCCCGGGAATGGAACCCGGGTCCCTGGCGCTGTGAGGCAGCAGCGCTAACCCACTGTGTCCCCGGGAATGGAACCCGGGTCCCTGGCGCTGTGAGACAGCAGCGCTAACCCACTGTGTCACCGGGAATGGAGCCCGGGTCCCTGGCGCTGTGAGACAGCAGTGCTAACCCACTGTGTCCCCGGGAATCGAACCCGGGTCCCTGGCGCTGTGAGGCAGCAGTGCGAACCCACTGCGTCCCCGGGAATGGATCCCGGGTCCCTGGCGCCGTGAGGCAGCAGTGCTAACCCACTGTGTCACCGGGAATGGAACCCGGGTCCCTGGCGCTGTGAGGCAGCAGCGCTAACCCACTGTGTCACCGGGAATGGAACCCGGGTCCCTGGCGCTGTGAGACAGCAGTGCTAACCCACTGTGTCACCGGGAATGGAACCCGGGTCCCTGGCGCTGTGAGGCAGCAGCGCTAACCCACTGTGTCACCGGGAATGGAACCCGGGTCCCTGGCGCTGTGAGGCAGCAGCGCTAACCCACTGTGCCACCAATTCCCTACTGAATTTATTGGTAATTATTTTTATATTTATAGTCTAGTTCCTGAAAATGGGATCGCTATGGTGAAGGATAGCAGTGACAATGCCTCGATACCTTGCTCATATGGATGTTTCTGGCACAGCGCTGACATGGTGGTTAGCGCTGCTGCCTCACAGCGCCAGGGACCCGGGTTCCATTCCGGCCCCGGGGTCACTGTCTGCGTGGAGTTTGCACATTCTCCCCATGTCAGTGTGGGTTTCCTCTGGGTGCTCCAATTTTCTCCCACATTCCAAAGATGCACAGGTTAGGTGGGCTGGCCGTGTTAAATTGCCCCCTTAGTGTGCAAGGATGTGCAGGTTAGGTGGATTGACTATGCTAAATTGTCCCTTAGTGTCCAAAGATGTGCAGGTTAGATGGATTGGCCACGTTGAATTGCTCCTTAATATCAAGGGGATTAAATATGCGGGGTTACGGGGATAGGGCCTGGGTGGATTGTTGTCAGCACAGGCTCGATGGGCCGAATGCACTGTAGAATTCTATGATTCTAACATTGGAGGCAGCCCATTCATTGCAATCCTCCCTTTCAGTTGCACTTAAGATATGAGGAGGTGGTGGACTAGTAATCCAGAGACCTAGGGCAATGCTGTGGGGACCCGGGTTCAAATCGCACTACGGCAGATGGTGAAATTTGAATTCAATAAAAATCTGGAGTTATAAATCTGAAGGTGACATTAACATGAGAGTTCTGGTGACTGCACTGTAGGAAGGAAGTGATTGTGCGAAAAAGGCTGCAGCGGAGATTGGTGCATGCTGCAAAAATCTACAAAGAACCTGGGGAAATTTTACTATTTACAAGGCACTTTGTATATAATTTGAGAAGACACGGTGAGCGATATTATGGCCTCCAGGGACCTGGGTTCAATTCCCAGTTGAGGTCACTGTCTGTGCTGAGTCTGTACATTCTCCCCATATCTGTGTGGGTTTCCTCCCATAGTCCAAAAGACGTGTTAGTTAGGCGCATGCTAAATTCTCCCTCAGTGTACCTGCACGCACCAGAGTGTGGCGACTGGGGGATTTTTCACAGTAACTCCATTGCAGTGTTAATGCAAGTGTACTTGTGACACTAATAAATAAACTTCCAGTAGGCTTGTGTGAAATGGGGGCGATGAAATTGATCCAGAAGGAGTTATTGGTTTGTTTGTTGGTCCATTATGGACATTGGCCATTCTGAGACAGAAGCGAAATGTGCCGGGTGGCAGATATCTGGAAAAGGAGCAGAAATTCCAGAGAGTGGGCTGTAGAGAGGAACACCGGGAACCCAGCGAGGTTCCTGTTCGGCCAGTTAAATCCGGGGACCGATTCCCACCAGGAGGGGGAGGGAGTGGGAGACAGGTGTGATGTTGGTCGTGTGCCCGTATAGAGGGCGACGTATCTCCCGGAGGATGGGCAAGCATTCACGCTCCTTGCCATTACTGGGTTCAAAGGTCAGGGTGCCATGGTTAAAGGTCAGTCCATTTCCCCTTGTCTCTCAGTTCCAACCTCCGCTCCACCCCTGGGGAACATGGCGATCAGGTGAGGTAGTAGTATTGGGGGGGAGGGAGGGGGAGGAGGAGGAGGAGAGGGGAAAGGAAAGGAGAATTAATTTGGTGGAAAATTGAACTCGGAGAAGATGGCTTTTTAACGAGCGCGTGCGAGGGAGGGCAAAAGGTTGAGGGCTTGCTGATACATACACCGCCGCCCCCTCACGTACCCCGATCCCAGCTCATCCTCTGAACAGTCATCACCAGGAAAGGTTAACTTCACTCCTCTCTCCACAGACACTGCCTGACTCGCTGAGTATCTCGGCTAAACGCCTTTTTAAATTCACCTTCTGTCCCCAGGAAGCCCCCCCCCCCCCCACAACCCCCAAGACGGTTCACTGCCCGAGTCGGGAGTTTTCAACGCACTAAAATAACAAGGCCATTGTCACATAGCAGAGAAAACTTTCAGCCAACTAAATTTTAACCCCGAATTTATAACCGTACCTTCAATCTGCTGGAACCGTGCCAAAAACACTCCACAAACAATTCTCTAAATTAAATTTGGCTTAAAATTCCCAAGGTGCAGCGCAGTGGTTAGCACTGCTGCCTCACAGTGCCAGGGATCCAGGTTCAATTCCAGCCTGGGGTCACTGTCCGCGTGGAGTTTGCACATTCTCCTCATGTCTGCGTGGGCTTCCTCCAGTTTCCTCCCACAGTCCTAGGTGGATTGGCTATGGTAAATTGCCCCTTAGGTGTCAGGGGATTAGTAGGGTAAATATGTAGGGTTATGGGGAGAGGGCCTAGGTGTTGGTGCAGACTTGATGGACCAAATGGCCTTTTTCTGCACCATAGGGATTCTGATGGGAAGGTAGTAGTTTTATCACTAGACTATTAACCCAGGGCAATGTTCTGGGGACCTGGATTCAAATCCTGCCATCAAACCTTTAACAGATGGAGAGATTTCTTCAGCTAGAGAGTGGGGAATCTGTGGAACTCTTTGCCACAGAAGGTTGTGGAGGGGGCCATTGCATGCCTTTAAGACAGAGATAGATAGGTTCGATTAATAAGGGGATCAGGGATTATGAGGAAAAGGCAGGAGAATGGTGGGGGGGAAATGAGAAAAATCAGCATGATCGATGGGCCGAGTGGCCTCATTCTGCTCCTGTCTTGTGATCTGAGGGTAATTAGGATTGGGCAACAAATGGATAAATAGCGTTTCTCCCCCCCCCCAGGAAAGGGGAACCGCAAACTAGAGGGTAGAGGTTTAGGGAGAGAGGGGTAAGATTTAAAAAGGGACCCCAGGGGCAACTTCACACGGGGTGGTGTGAGGCCAGAGAAAAAGTGGTGAGGCAGGTCCAATAGCAACATTTAAAAGGAGCATTGGGATGAGTACATGGATGGGAAAGGATTAGAGAGATATGGACCATGAACTTGTTGGGCCAAAGGGCCTGTATCATGCTGTATTTCTCTATGAATATTTACTAGCCCTGCCAGCAACACAGTCATTCTACAAAATAAGCAATGGGAAAAGTGGCACCCATTTGAGACATGCCCTCACCTTGCTGGCACCATGATAAAATGTGAAGTAATACATTTGGAAAGTCTAATACACAGATAGGAAATACACACTAAATGGCAGATCCCTTCAGAGTATTGATAGGCAAAGGGATCTGGGTGTACAGGTACACAGGTCACTGAAAGTGGCAACACAGGTGGAGAAGGTAGTCAAGAAGGCATACGGCATACTTGCCTTCATCGACCGGGGCATTGAGTTTAAAATTTGGGCAAGTCATGTTACAGCTTTATAGAACCTTAGTGAGGCCGCACTTGGGATATAGTGTTCAATTCTGGTCACCCACACTACCAGAAGGATGTGGAGGCTTTGGAGAGGGCACAGAAAAGATTTACCAGGATGTTGCCCTGGTATGGAGGGCATTAGCTGTGAGGAAAGATTGGAGAAACTTGTTCTCACTGGACAAACGGAGGTTGAGGGGAGACCTGATAGAAGTCTGCAAGATAATGAGAGGCAGGGATAGTCAGAAGCTTTTTCCCCCAGGGTGGAAGAGTCAATTACTGGGGGGGGGGGGGGCACAGGTTTAAGGTGCGAGGGGCAAGATTTAAAGGAGATGTATGAGGGGAGTTTTTTGTTAGAGGGTGGTGGGTGCCTGGAACTCACTGCCAAGAGGTGGTAGTGGATGCAGTAGTAACTTGTGGGGCATCTTGACAAATACATGAATAGGATGGGAATAGGGGGATATGGTCCCCAGAAGGGTGGGGGGTTTTAGTTCAGTGGGGGAGCATGGTCAGTGCAGGCTTGGAGGGGCTGAAGGGCCTGTTCCTGAGCTGGAATTTTCTTGGTTCTTTGTATGACCAGCTGTTAAAGTGCTTAGCTTTTTGACAAGCATCGCAGTAGGGTCAGGAGGTTTACAGCATGGAAACAGGCCACTTGGCCCAACTTGTCCCTGCTATCCAGTTTTAACCACTGAACAAGTCCCCATTGTCCATGTTTGGCCCACATCCCTCTATACCCATCTTACCCATCTAACTGTCTAAATGCTTTTTAAAAGACAAAATTGTACCCACCTCTATCATCATCTCTGGCAGCTTGTTCCAGACACTGCCCCGAGTGAAAAGAATTGCTCCTCTGGACCTCTGTCTCACCTTAAACCTATGCCCTCTAGTTTTAGGTTTCCCTACCTTTGGGAAAAGAGTTGAGGGGGTTGAGCTATGAGGAGAGGCTGAATAAATTAGGCTTGTACTCGTTAGAGTTTAGAAGAATGAGGGGAGATCTCATTGAGACATATAAGATGATGAATGGATAGGATAGAGGTGGAGAGACTCTTCCTGCTCAGAAAGGACAGTAGGACTAGGGGGCACAGCCTCAAGATAAAGGGGGGGGGGGGGGCGGTTTAGAACAGAGTTGAGGAGGAACTTCTTCACTCAAAGGATGGTGAATCTCTGGAATTCTCTGCCCATTGAGGTGGTGGAGGCTGCCTCGCTAAATATTTTTAAGACGCGGGTTGATGGGTTTTTGATAAGAGAGGGGATTAAGGGTTATGGGGAGAGGGTGGGAATGTGGAACTGAGCCACGACAGATCAGCCATGATCTTATTGAATGGCAGGGCAGGCTCGAAGGGCTAGATGGCCTACTCCTGCTCCTATTTCTTATGTTCTTATCTAGCTGATCTGTGCCCCTCATTATTTTGTAGACCTCTATAAGATCAGCCCTCAGCCTCCGACACAAGAGAAAAAGAGTCCATCTATCCAGCCTCTCCTTATAACTCAATCCATCAAGTCCCTGTAGCATCCCAGTGAATCTTTTCTGCACTCTTTCTAGTTTAATAGAATCCTTTCTATAATAGCATCCTTTCCCATTAGAGGTGTTTTGCCATTGGCAGCCAGCATGTTAATGGTATCAGAGGAGCAGGAGTCATGGGTGGCTCCCTTCATATTGCGAGACAGGTCGATAAGGTCTTACTTCTTATGCCAGTGATACTGAAACAGGAACTGGAGATGGTTAGAAACCTCCACCACTTTGAACAGAGCACGAGACAGCTCCAACTCTCAAATTTATACTGACCCAAATTGCCTACATCAACTGGGGTGAAGTAGAGAGGGTCAAGAGCTTCAAATGTGTCCAATTCAACAACCGGTCCTGGTTCCCCCCCCCTTAAGATCATTAAGTTGATCTTTCTCTACACTCTAGCTATGATTAACACTACATTCTGCACTCTGTTTCCTTCTCTATGAAGAGTATGCTTTGTCTGTATCGTGTGTAAGAAACAGTACTTTTCACTGTATTCTGATACATGAGACAATAATAAATCAAATCAAAACACAGAACGATCAGACAGAATGACTCCAGCTCGTTGTACAGGGCAGAGAAAAGCTGAGTAAAACATTATGTGAAGACAGCCACCCACTCACTGAGGGAAGGAACAGTGCTCCAAAAGTGCTAAATAAACCTGTTAGACTTGATACCAAAATAAACCTGGTGTTGCGAGACTTCCTACACAGATAGCTTATGAGTTTTAGTTTACAAGAACAAACAGACCGGATATGGTTGAGTTTGGGGTGCAGGCAGAGAATATTGCTGTCACAAAAAGTTGAAGAAATATCCCTCCCTCCCCCCCAGTCTGAGTTACTCAAAAGTACTGCCACCAAAATCCCCCCCACTTTTTGGACCCTCAATCGCAGCACATTTTGGAAACTTCCACCAGTGCCAACTTCAAGTTATCAATTCCTCATCGCTTTAGTGTTAAAATGGAGGAAAAAAAATCACCTGCGAATGTAGGAAGTGAGCCTGTTTGCTGATGGCATCTTTCCCAATCTCGGGATGTCCCACCGTACTTCCCAGGGATTATGACATGCAGTCACTCGGAAGGGAGGTGCCGCTGGGAATTTGTAAAGATTCTATCAGATTGTCAGAGGGATGAACGTTGGCCAAAAGCTTTTGCCCGATTTGGGATCTTGGGTTGACAGTTGGGAAGGAGGGCAAGTGTGCCCTCAGCGACAGCTTCTCCTGGGAGCCCTGGGCTTGGAGAGGGTTTTTAAAACAGACTGGAGACTTAGACACATTGAAACATGGACAGGTCCTGTGGAGATGATCCAAAAACCAGGGTGAAACAAGTGGAATTTGAATTTAGAAAAGTAGTCGGAATCCCTACAATGCAGGGGGCCATTCGGCCCATCGAGTCTATACTGACCACAATCCCATCCAGGCTCTATCTCCATAACCCCCCCATGTGTTTACCCGAGCTCATCCTCCTGATAGTCAGTTTTAGCATGGCCAATCCACTTGGCCCACACACTATTTGGAGGAAACCCAAACAGACAAAACATGCAGATTCCGCACAGACAGACAGTGACCCAACCCAGAATCGAACCCAGGTCCCTGGCACTGTGAAGCAGCTGTGCTAACCACTGCACCACCCTCTAACACAGGATGGAGAGCAAGCCCACAGAAACAGTGACCATGAAACTACAAGCATAGAAACCCTACAGTAAAGAGGCCATTCAGCCCATCGAGTCTGCACTGACTACAATCCCACCCAGGCCTTATCCCCACATATTTACCCACTAATCCCTCTAACCTATGCATCTCAGGACACTAAGTGCATGGCCAATCAACCAAACCCACACATCTTTGAATGTTAGGTAGATTCTTTACTCAGTGGTTGGGGTGAGGGATAGACAGCCCGCTGAGATAGTGGAGTCGGACACTTTAGAAACTTTCAAGCGGTTATTGGATAGGTATATGGAGCAGACCAGAATGATAGGGGGTAGGATAGCTTGATCTTGGGTTGGGACATAGCTCAGCACAATATTGAAGGCCCTGTACCACGCTGTAATGTTCTATGTTCTTTTAAAAACCTCGCTAATGTCCCTTTAGAGAAGGAAAATCTGCCATCCTTATCTGGTCTGGCCTACGTGTTGTCTCCAGACCCACAATGAGTTTGTCTCTTAATTGCCCTCTGATGTAGGGTGGCAGTGGGTGAGAACTGCTGCTTCTCAGCACCAGGTTCGATTCTGAGCTTGGGTCACTGCCTGTACAGAGTCTGCACATTCACCCCACGTCTGTAGGTTCTCTCCGGGTGCTCCGGTTTCCTCCCACAGTCTGAAAGACGTGCTGGTTAGGTGCATTGGCTGCGCTAAATTTTCCCTCAGTGTACCCGAACAGGCACTGAGCGTAGCGACTAGAAGATTTTTCACAGTTACTTAATTGCAGTATTAACTTAAGTCTATTTGCAACACAAAAAAAAAGCTGAGTAAGCCCTTTGGAAGGGCAAGAATGGGCAAATATTGGCATTGCCAGTGCTGTCCAGATTCTGTAATAGATCCTGCACAGGACACCTAGTACAGTTCAGTGAAAACAGCATTGCAATGTGGTAGTAACCACACCATTAGAGTTTTAATTTACCTCACCCCATTGCTGAGCAGAGTTAAATACAATGAGGAGATGCCAGCGTTGGACTGGGGTAAACACAGTAAGAAGTCTGACAACACCAGATTTAAGTCCAACAGATTTATTTGATAGTAAACTCACAAGCTCTTGGGGTTTGCCCCTTCTTCAGGGGAATGGAGAGTTCTGGGCTCAGACAGAGCATATAAAGCACAAACAATTTACAGATTACTGATTAGAATGCAAATCTTTACAACTAACTTGCTATTCAAGTCTTAAAGATGCCAGAGTGGAAGGAGCATTAAGCACAGATTAAAGAGATATGTATCGTCTCCAGACAGGACAGTGAGGTTTTGCAAACCCAGGCAAGTCACGGGGGTTTTACAGATAGTGTGACATGAACCCAAGATCCCTGTTGAGGCCGTCCTCATGTGTGTAGACCTTGGCTATCAGTCTCTGCTCAGCGACTCTGCGCTGTGTGTTGTGAATGCTTACCCAAAGGTCAGAGGCTGAATGCTCGTGACCTATGCCTGATGCTCCTTCTACTCACATTGTTGGCCTCTAAGACAGGAATAGCAGGTTAGTTGTAAAAATCTGCATTCTAATCAGTAACCTGTAAACCGTGTGTGGTTTATACTCTGAGGCCAGAACTCTCCATTCATCTGACAAAGGGGAAAACCCTTAAAGCTTGAGCGTTTACTATCAAATAAATTGGCTGGACTTAAACCTGGTGTTGTCAGACTTCTTATGGAGTTAAGTAGTCAGAAAGCATTTAAGATAGTAAAGGGCATCTTTCCCATTTGTGGTCAATTTCAGAGTCTTCCCCCATCCTGGGGAGAAGGATCTAGACCAACAGGAGCTCCCTGGCATGCCCTCTCTGAACACTGTGCTGATTCTGGGCAGCCACACAATACTATCCCATCCATCCATCAATCCAACACTCGTACAGGAGTAAGACCACCGGACACTGCTTTAAACTCACACCAACACCCCATTATCAATCCAGATTAACCTCTGACACTGTTCCTTACTGGAGGTCAGACAGGATGAAGAGTTTCAGCTGGGCAATGCCCCCCCAACCACTGTCACCCCCTCAATGGAGCTCAGAAAACAGGGTTATTATTTCCACCAGAGCAGAACTGAACCAGCCACATAAATACCATTGGTCACCAAAAAGTCTAGGAAGTGTGCGGCGAGTAACTCACCTCCCGTCTCCCTAAAGCCTATCTACAAGTCAGGAGGGTGATGGAATACTCCCCACTTGCCTGGATGGGTGCAGCTCCAACAAGAGAAGAAACCGGGACTGAACCTGGGTCCCTGACACTGTGCTAACGCCACTGATGTAGTTTAGGGCAACTCACCAACAAAGGGTGATGAAGAACAAGCATCAAATTCTGACCTAGCCACTGATGCTGGTGTGTCGCAAACAAGAAAATGGCAGCTCGTTTAGACCGATCTAATCCCCAGTGCGGGGAGGCAATGGATTTCACCACATGGGGAGTCAAGAGAGGAAGGCAGATCAATGGAAAGAGGTGAGGGGCCAGCAGATCAGTTGGGCTGAATGGACTATGAGCATAGAAAGGCAATTACAACAGGATAAGTTGTGGGAGCTAACACTGGGACCCTGCTCCAAGTGCCGAGGAAGAATTAATTCACCGTTTAATGATCTTTTATTTGGAATTTTAAGATTAAGAGTTCAATTAAAAAATACAAACTGGATTGACCGTAGACAAGCTCTCAGTATTTGGGAGAATGCAAGACCCTCGGTCTCCCAGTTCCAAAGGCATGTGCCGCACTCACATCCCCATTAGCGATTCCCAGCAAGAGTCTCTCTACCTGTGGAGAGAAAAAAAGGGAGACCTTCAGATGGAGGCAGCCAGCTTGATTCACTCAATCCACCCCTCATCCTCCTGAACTCGAGGGAGAATTCGTGACCATGTCCAACAGTGACATGGGTACAAAATCTCAACCTGAGAAAGAAGATTCTTGTTTCTTGGTGACATAACGAGGTTTCTCCCCCTTGAAAGGGCAGGAGCCTCAGTCAGGTGGACTTTCCTTGGCACATCTCCCCCCACGCTTAGAGTTGGGGCAATTGGTCAGTTGGGTCTGCACCAAATCCCACCCAGATTCTCCATAATGCCAACCCTGCTCATCCCCTTAACCCACACATCTTTGGACGCCAAGGGCCAATCCACCAAACCAGCTCGTCTTTGGACTTGGGAGGGAACCAGAGCATCCAGGGAAACCCACAGAGACACAGGAAGTACAGACTCCAGTCATCTGAGGCTGGAATTGAACCCAGGTCCTGGGCACTGTGAGCCAACAGTGCTAACCACTGCTGTCCAGTTTACTAACATGACAACTACTCAAGGGTAACCTGCCAGGGTGCACAGGTAATACTGAGGCCTGGATAGAGTGGACACGAAGGGGACGTTTCCACTAATGGGGGGGAGACTGGAACTTGAAGGCACAACCTCAGTGAAGGGATGTGCCTTTAAACGTGACATGGAGAGAAATTTCTTCAGCTAGCGGGTGGTCAATCTGTGGATCTCATTGCCAGGAGGGGCCAGTTTATTGAATGTCTAAGACAGAGATAGATAGGTTCTTGACTAATAATGGGATCGAGGGTTATAGGGAGATGGCAGGAGAATGGGGATGAGAAAATTATCAGCCATGAATGAATGGTGGAGCAGAATTGATGGGCTGAGTGGCCTAATTCTGCTCCAGGAGAGGGGAAGGAATGACATCTGGGTCATGCTTGCCAACTCAATGAGTAGAATCCTGGAGGTCTCATGGGTCAAACAGCCCCATTCACTCAAGCCAACTGAAGAATGGATTTTGCTCAAGACAGCCTTAAAAAAAAACCCCCAAATCTCTTCCCTCCCAGTCCTCCAATCCCAAGTGTTGGGGAGTCAACCTCCTGTTGGATCTGCTTCGATTGTCAATGACATTCTGAGGATTGCCTCTTCTGTACCAATCCACTCAAGTTGAGAGTGAAAATGGAACTCAATGGTCACCCATGTGCTAGTTGCACACATGTGTTTTCCACAATGCCCCCAAAGATGGCAGAGAGAGGAAATTTGCCACCATATTGAATTTTGAACACAAGCAACAAATGGGTGCACACCAGTGCCCTGAGTGTTGCATTCTGGGAGGCACCTTGGCCAATGAGAAAGCCCACAATGCTATTTTTTAAGCCAATATCCATACCAGAACTGGATTGGCGGTAGTGGGATCTGACTGTGCACAAGTTACCCACTGTTTCCCACATTTACGACTTTGCAGCCCAAAAAATTGCTGTAGGGTGTTAAAGTCACGACGGGAGCCCTGAGGCCACATTCTCCCTCACTGACAGTCACCTTGATGGCGTAGTTCTCATCTTCCTGGGGACGATAGGGCACACACACTCGCTTCACCCTGGAAAATAGGTGCAAAAGATGTGGCAGTTAACAAGTGCGCACCCCGTCCAACCTTGGACAGTGGAAGCTGAAGATAGGAGGCCATTCAGCCCATCGAGCGTGCTCTGCCATTCAGTACAGGCATGGCTGCCCCTCCTGTGCCATCTCCCTCTCCCCATTCCCCTTGGCATCCAGTCCAGAAATCCCCATTTCCTTCTTAATTATATTGTGATTTAGTCACCAGTTGAGACAAATCCACAGGTTCAGTGAAGAAATCTCTCCTTATCTCCATCCTAAATGGCCCCACCCTGTATCCTGAGACTGAGGCCTTGTTAGAAACCCCCTCCCAGCCAAAGGAAACAACATCTTTGTGTCCAGCCTATGCGGCTTGTCTGAATTTTACGTTTGTGAGATCCTCTCATTCTAATTCCCAGTCGACCCCATCTCACCCCATACTTTGGTTTACTGTCACATGTATTGGGATTCAGTGAAAAGTATTGTTTCTTGCACACTGTACAGACAAAGCATACTGTTCGTAGAGAAGAAAAAAAGAGATGCAGAATGTAGTGTTATAGTCATAGCTACAGTGTAAAGAAAGATCAACTTAGTGAAAGATCCATTCAAAAGTCTGACAGCAGCAGGGAAGAAGTTGTTCTTGAGTTGGTTGCTACATGATCTCAGATCTTTTTCCCCCCCACAGAAGGTGGAGAGAATGCCTGGGGTCCTTAATTATTCTGGCTGCTTTTCCAAGGCAGCAGGAAGTGTAGACAGAATCAATGGATGGGAGGCTGGTTTGTGTGATGGACTGGGCTATGTTCATGACCTTTTGTAGTTCCTTGCGGTCTTGGGCAGAGCAGGAGCCCAGACCAAGCTGTGGTACAACCAGAACAAATACTTTCTATGGTGCACCTGTAAAAGTTGGAGAGAAAGTCTTAACGTATATACCAAATTTTTAGTCTTGAGTAGGGGCATTGGTGGGCTTTCTTAACTATAGTGTCAGTGTAGTGGGGGGGACCAGGACAGGTTGGTTAGTTATCCGGACACCTAAAACTTGAAGCTCTTGACCATTTCGACTTGCCCCCATTGATGTAGACAGGGGCACATTCTCCTTCATGCTTTCTGAAGCTGATGAAAATCTTTCATTTTGTTAATATTCAGGGAGAATACAGTCACACCAGTTTACCAGATTCTCTATCTATTAATTCTCGATCAATGGCAGGGCTAGCAGACCTGCAACAGGAGTAGACCAATGTGTTTGCCCTCTCCAGGGAGGTGGGCAAGGGGCATTTGGGTCAAGCAACCCCTTAGCAAAAAAAAGGGTATTTTCATACACTTTACTGAAGGAACTAAATTAAACCAAGTGTTAACAATTAAAATAAAAAAAAATCACCCATGCAACTTTTACTACATAGAATCTCATCCCCAGGGTGGGTGATGTACACCAGCAATGTGCCCAAGCCCCAGTTTTGGAAATACCAGTGCACGCGCACACACACCACACGTTCTCTCTCCAGAGATAGCTGAGTACAAACCATCATGGAGAAGGGGCAAAGAGTTAGATGGGCAACCCTCCCCCACAACAACTTGGTCCAGCCTGCAGGCAGACGACTGCCTTACCAAACCCAAATCTAAACTAAATTAATAGGCACTTGCTTCCAAAGGAAGCATAGCTAATTATCCAATCAATCAATGCTGCCAATACTATAGTTAAGAAAGCCCACCAACACCTCTACTTTCTCAGAAGACTAAGGATATTTGGCATGTCTGCTATGACCCTCACCAACTCTTACAGATGCACCATAGAAAGCATTCTCTCTGGTTATATCACAGCTTGGTATGGGCTCCTGCTCTGCTCAAGACCACAAGGATCTATAAAAGGTTGTGAATGTAGCCCAATCCATCACGCAAACCAGCCTCCCAGCTGTTGACTGTCTACATTTCCCACTACCTTGGCAAAGTGGGCAGCATAATTTAGGACCCCACACATTCACTCTTCCATCTTCTTGTCAGGAAAAGGTGGAAAAATCTGAGGACACGTACCAACCAACTCAAGAGCAGCTTCTTCCCTGCTGCCATCAGACTTTTGACTGGACCTACCTTGCGTTAAGTTGCTCTTTCTCTACACCCTAGCTATGGCTGTAACACTACATTCTGCACTGTCATTTCCCCCTCTACGAATGGTAAGCTTTGTCACTATAATGCACAGGAAACAATACTTTGCTGTGTACTAATACATATGACAATAAATCAAAAGTTGTATGTTGAATTTAAACAGTTAATAGACAAAGTTAATGGACTTTCTTAGCCAATAGAATTGAGGCTGCAATCCATCCAGTAATAAGTGTTATCAAGATCAGGATTTACCTGCTTTGGAACGAGGAACCAGATGACGAGGTTGTGCAATCTGCAAATCAAAAGAATAGGAACAGCTCGTGACAATTACTTGTCCAAATCTCCCTCAAAGAGTTGGGTTTCTCCCCATTCCCCAAAGGTGAACTATGACGAGGATACAGAAATCCTTCAGAATGACCTGAGAAGGTTGGGAGAATGGGCTATTCAGTGGCAGACACAGTATAATTTGGATAAGTGTGAGGTTATTCACTTTGGAAGCAAAAACAAGGTGGCAGATTACTACCTGAATGGCTGTAAATTGGGAGAGGGGAGTGTGCAGAGGGACCTGGGTGTCCTTGTGCACCAGTCACTGAAGGTGGAGGTAAAGGAGGCAAATGGTATGTTGGCCTTCATTGCGAGAGGTTTTGGAGTACAGGAGCAGGGATGTGTTGTTGCAATTATACAGGGGCCTTGGTGAGGCCACACCGAGTGTATTGTGTGCAGTTCTGGTCTCATTTTCTGAGGAAGGATGTTCTTGCTCGAGGGAGAGCAGCGATGGTTTACCAGGCTGATTCCGGGGATGGTGGGACTGATGGATGAGGAGAGATTGACTAGGTTAGGATTGTTTTGCTGGAGTTCAGATGAATGAGGGGAGGTCTCAGATTTATAAAATTCTAACAGGCCTAGACAGAATAGATGCAGGGAGGACATTCCCGATGGTGGGAGAACCAGGGGGTCACAGTCTGAGGATTCAGGGTAGACCATTTAGGACGGAGATGAGGAGATATTTCTTCACCCAAAGAGTAGTGAGCCTGTGGAATTCATCGTCACAGGAAGTAGTTGACGCCAAAACATTGAATGTGTCCAAGAGGCAGCTGGATATAGCACTTGGGGCGAATGGGATCAAAGGTTATGGGGAGAAAGCAGGGTTAGGCTATTGAGTTGGATGATCAGCCATGATCGTAATGAATGGCAGAGCAGGCTCGAAGGGCCAAATGGCCTCTTCCTGCTCCTATCTTCTTTGTCCTATGAGACTAGGATGTCACTGGCGATTAATCCCAGCAGGCATTGCTGCCCAGAGTCTAGGCTAAAGTCCCAAGAAATGGTGAACAAGAGGAGTACGCCATTACTAGGGGGAAGTTGACAAGTTGTACAAGGCCTTGATGGGACCATACCTGGAGTATATTGGGCAGTTTTATTTCCCCTTTTGTCAATAAAGGAGTCTAATTGTGTTGGAAGCAGTTGAGAGGAGGTTCCCTCTCCCTCAATAAAGGCCTATCCTATTCAGCCTTTACCCAGTACCATTCAGAATGAGCGCTGATCCTATTGAAAGACAGGATCCTGAGGGAATTTCCACTCGCCAGCTCTGGTCTGACTCCCCATTGGGAATATTGTGAGCAGTTTTAGGCCCTGTATCCAAGGATGTGTTGGCCTTGGAAAGGGTCCAGAGGAGGCTCACAAGAATGATCCCTGGAATGAAGAGCTTGTCGTACGAGGGATGGTTGAGGACCCTGGGTCTGTGCGCGGAGTTTAGAAGGATGAGGGGGGATCTTATTGAAACTTACAGGATACTGCAAGGCCTGGATAGAGTGGATGTGGAGAGGATGTTTTCACTTGTAGGAAAAACTCGAACCAGAGGGCACAACCTCAGGGTAAAGGGACGATCCTTTAAAACAGAGATGAGGAGGAATTTCTTCAGCCAGAGAGTGGGGAATCTGTGGAACTTTTTGCCACAGGGGAGGCTGGGTCATTGAGTGTCTTTAAGACAGAGATAGATCGGTTCTTGACTAATACAGGGATCAGGGGTTATGGGGAAGAGGCAGGAAAATGGGAAATGAGAAAAATATCAGCCATGATAGAATGGCGGAGCAGACTCGATGGGCCAAATGGCCTAATTGTGTTCCTATGCCTGTGTCAATGGACTAAAACTCGAGGGATAAACCATTTAATGAAACAACTCTAACTGTTTAGAGCAAAGGGATTGGTTTTGCACCCCAGGGATTGAAAGTCTGGAATTTTTCCCCAGTGCAGAGAAGCTGGGTCATTAACCTTTGATTTAGTTGATAGATAAAGGGAGCTATGGGATGGTGGAAACATACAGGAAGTAGAATAGACCATAACCAAACTGGCCATGATACCATAATGGAGCAGGCCTGAGCCTGCTCGAGTCCCGAGCCGATTTTGTAACCCCCAATGTTGCTGACTATTGATCACTTTGGAATAGAACGAAGAAAATTACAAATAAAATTATAGCACAGGGACAGGGCCTTCAGCACCCGCCCCCCCCAAGCCTGCATCAACCATACTGCCCCACTGAACTAAAGCCCCCCTACCCTCCCAGGTACCATATCCCTCTATTCCCATCCCATAGTGACACCCCTTAAATGTCTATCAATCTGCTTCCACCACCTCCCCCAGCAGGCACCCACCACCCTCAAAAGAATTACCTTGTACATCTCCTTTAAACCTTGCCCCTCGCACCTTAAACCTGTGCCCCCCCCCCCTAGTAATTAACTCTTCCACCCTGGGAAAAAGCTTCTGACTATCCATTTTGCCCATGCTTCTCAACCTTGTAGACTTTTATCAGGATGCTCCTCAACCTCTGTTGTTCCAGTGAGAACAAACCAAGTTTCTCCATCCTCTCCTCACAGATAATGTCCCCTATCCCAGGCAACATCCTGGTAAATCTTTTCTGCACCCTCTCCAAAGCCTCCACACCCTTCTGGTAGTGTGGGTGACCAGAATTGAACACTATATTCCAAGTGCGGCCTAACTAAGGTTCTATAAAGCTGCAACATGACTTCCAATTTTTAAACTCAATGCCCCAGATGATAAAGGCAAGCATGCCGTATGTCTTCTTGACTACCTCTTGCTGTGTACACAATTATTTTCTACATTGCAATTGTGACTACAATAGCCAAATTATTTTTGAATTAGAGTACTTTGAGATGCAAAAGGCACATTCAAAGGCTCTTTCCTATTCAAAAGGTCATAAATTGCATTGAGATTCACTTGCCAATACATCAAAAGCTACAAATATTCTCTACTGGTCTATTCTATCCTTCAGTGAGCATCACTGTTGGTCCATTCATCTTGCTGTCCCCACGTTACAAAATACACCATAAGTAGTGCTGAAAATATTAAGATGTGCTCATAAAATTCATGGGGGAATCCCACACCAGGAAAGTAAAATATGTACCCACAATAGTGCAAAGAAAATCAGAAAAAGACTGTCTAAGGTGGATCTGCTGGGGCAGAGGAGAGGTTTAGTAACTCAAGGAAGGGTTCAGTAAGCAATCTTTTCCCCATTGCACCAACCCCATCACTTTCATCTGGAAAAGTGAAGTGAGTTGAACACCAAGGAGCAATTTTAACGTGGTCAATCAACTTAACCCGCACTCTTCGGACTGTGGAAGGAAACCGGAGTACCCGGAGGAAACCCACACAGACACAAGGAGAATGTACAAACTCCACACAGACAGTGACCCGAGCCAGGTATCGAACCCAGGCCCCTGGAGCTGTGAAGCAGCAGTGCTAACCCACTGTACCACCCAGAATGTGCAACGAGAGCTTGGCGTCCTGGTACAGCAGTCACAGGAGATGTGGAGAAGGCAGCAAGCTGTACGTTGGCCTTCATAGCGAGAGGATTGGAGTAGAGGGATAGGGATGTTTTGCTGCAATTGTACAGGGCCTTGGTGAGGCCACACCTGGAGTATTGGGTGCAGTTTTGGTCTCCTTATCTGGAGGAAGGATGTCCTTGTTATAGCAAAGGATTAACCAGGCTGATTCCTGGGATGGCGGGTCTGTCATACAAGGAACGATTAAGTCAGTTAGGGTTATGTTCACTGGAGTTGAGTGAGGGGGGATCTCAGAAACTTAAAATTCTAACCGGGTGGATTCGGACGGAATGTTCCCAATGGTGGGGGAGTCCAGAACTAACAGGTCACAGTTTGAGGATAGAACACAGAACACTACAACACAAACAAGCCCTTCGGCCCACAAGTTACGCCGATCATATCCATACCTACCAGGCCACAGAACTATCTGTAACTCCCAATCCCATGTACTCATCTACAAGTCTCTTAAAAGATCCCAGCGAGTTCACCTCTACCACCACCGACGGCAGCCGATTCCACTCACTCACCACCCTCTGAGTGAAAAACTTACCCCTAACATCTCCTCTGTACCTGCTCCCCAGCAACTTAAACCTGTATCCTCTCGTAGCGACCATTTCAGCCCTGGGAAATAGCCTCCGAGAATCCACCCTATCTATACGTCAACATTTTATAAACCTCTATCAGGTCACCTCTCAACCTTCATCTCTCCAGGGAGAAGAGGCCTACCTTCATAAGGCATGCCTCCCAATCCAGGCAACATCCTTGTAACTCTCCTCTGTACCCTCAATAGCTTCCACACCCTTCCAGACCAGAACTGCGCACGGTACTCCAAGTGGGGTCTGACAAGGGTCTTATACACATTTTAGAAGTGAGGCGAGGAGAAATTTCTTCACCCAGAGGGTGGTGAGTGTGTAGAATTCACTCCCACAGAAAGTACTGAGGCCAAGACGGTGAATGTTTTGAATTAGGTGAAGGGGATCAAATGGAGTGATGGGTTGGGAGGTGGGATGGAGGGTTGTGAAGAGAGATCAGGCTAGTCAGTTGATCAGCCATGTTATGAGGGATATATGCCAAAGGCAGACCATTGGAACAAGCTTAGAGGTTTATAAAAGGGTGGCATGGACAAACAGGGCCAAAGGTCTTTTCCCCCCCCCATGCTGTAAACCTCTTAAAATGAATGGCGGAACAGACTTGAAGGGCCAAATGGCCTACTCCCATTTATCAATGTTTCCAGGGAGCACATTGATGTGGGGTTGGGGAGGGATGTACTCACTCGGTTCCTCAGTCTGGTAGCACATCTCTTTCTTCACAGGTACTTCCGGAGAACAAACCTCTTCCTTCATGGTTTCTTTTGGAGAGTAAACCTCTTCCTTCACCACAACTTCTTCCTTAACCACAAGAGAAGACAAATCAGCAGCCAAATCCCAGCTAAGGGAGATGGTGGCCTCATTACGGGTTAGAATCTGATCTGGACTATTCAGAGGCATCAATAAAGCTTCATTCAAGGTTCTAGCCCCCTGGGCCTATAGTTCAGCAGGTATCTGCCCCCAATGAACCAGGCTCCCTCCCCCTGTGGGATCCCCACATGCAGTGGGATTCTACCCAAGAGAAGGTGCATGATGACTGTCTCAATTTCCCCATCTGCATCCAGTCCAGACAATTTGTTCCCCTATTCTCCAATGGGATATGAATCATAGAACCCTACAGGGCAGAAAGAGGCCCATTGAGTCTGCACCGAACACAATCCCACCCAGGACCTACCCCCATATCCCTACATATTACACCACTAACCCCTCTAACTGCCACTACCCTGGACACTAGGACAATTTCTTAGCCTGGCCACTCAACCTAACTCACACATCTTTGTAAGGAAACCGGAGCACCCAGAGGAAGCCCACGCAGAGACAAGGAGAACATGCAAACTCCACACAGACAGTGACCCGAGCCAGGAATCGAACCCAGGACCCTGGAGCTGTGAAGCAACAGTGCTAACCCACTGTGCTACCCATGTGGATATCATTGGCTGGACCAGACATTGTCACCAATCCCTAGTCACCCCAGGGTAAGATTGACAGAGATATGGACCAAATACAGGCAATTGGGGACCAGCTTAGTGGTTAAAAACTGGGCAGCATGGACAAGTTGGGCCGAATGGCCTGCTTCCATGCTGTAAACCTCTGACTCTAACAAGTGGCTTACTCGGCTATTTCAGAGGGCAGTTGAGTGTCAACCACATTGCTGTGGCTCTGGAGTCACATGTAGGCCAGACCGGGTAAGGACAGCAGATTTCCTTCTCTAAAGGACATTAGATGGGTTTTTCCAATGGTCATTTTCATAGAATCTACAGTGCAGAAGGAAGCCATTTGGCCCAGAGCCTGCACCAACAATCCCATCCAGGTTCTGTTCTATTGCTGTATATTGCCACATATTAATTCTCCTGACATTAAAGGGGCAATTTAGCATGGCCAACTAACCCTTTCCAAGTTTCTATAGAATTCAAATTTCACCATCTGCTGTGGTAGGATTCGAACCCAGGCCCTTAGAGCTGGATTGCTGGCTGTTTGTCCAATGACAATACCACTACACCACCAGCCAATTACAATCTGCAGCCATCTCATCTTCAAACTGATGGATGATGCTGTCACAATTCCCAAAACACAGGACAATGGATAGATTCTCTCAGATGATCATCGCCCTTTGATATTGAATAGTATTCCTATTAACTAACTCAGTCTCCTACCAATCTTCCAGATTTTAGAACTGATCAGCTATGTAAATAGTAGTTACACTGAGGAAAGTGATGGAACACTTTCTACCGATCCCCAAAAAACACTCAAGAAGCTCGACACCATCCAGGACAAAGCAGCCCACCCTGACCTGCATCCCACCCACAGAAGTACCATCCAAGTATAGTATGGACTATCAACAAGAAGGATCTCATCAAGAGCACTTCCCAAACTCATCCTTTTAGATGGTAGACATTGCAAGAGCTGTAGATACCTGGGAACACCACCTGGAGATTCCCCTCCATCCCAACTTGGAAATATTATCAGCCTTTCCTTCACCGTCCCTGGGTCAAAATCCCTGGAACTCCCTCCCTAACAGCACTGTGGGTGTACCTACACCTCAGGGACTGCAGTGGGTTCAAGGCGGCAGCTCACCACCACCCTCTCAAGGGGCAATTAGGGATGGGCAATAAATACTGTTGATACCCACATCCATAGATCAAGTAGTGATATTAGCCTTTATATTACACAATTGCAATGTGTAATGTCACAAGTAAGAGGGATTGTGTTTCAAAAGGTGTGGTTGGCACGTGTAGATTCAAAGTAACCCACAACCATTTTATTGAAGGGCCAGATGCCTATACAGAGTACAAAACTAACTAAAAACTGGAGCCTCAGATGTCTGATAGAGGACAAACCAAAACTAAAGGCCGGTGCCTTGGAAACACCACAATGACATCACCATCAAGTCATGTGATGTGCAATGGCATCATCAAATCATGTGACCTGCTCTTAAAGCAATCACGTTACCATTTTGTTACACACACTAATTGCCCACCGTTAGGGGTTTCTCCAGGGAGCAGTGCTGAGTGAGTGCAGCACTGCCAGGTGTAGCTTTCAGATCAGATGTTAAGCAAATGCCACCCCCGTCCCAGCAGATACAAAAAGATTCCATAGAACACTACTGGAAGAGTATTTTCCTCACAATAGGTACCATGCCAGATAGCCACTTACCTTAGCTGCAATACGTTCCGGAAAATGTTCCGATAGGCGGGATATTAGGTCAACATTCTGAGAAGGAGAACACATTTCAGTTCCTGCTGAAGATAAACCTTCAAGTCTTTCGGGTCAAATAATCTTATTTAATATTTGTCTCTGATAAAGACAACTTAGAATCCCTACAGTGCAGGAGGTGGCCATTTGGCCCAGAGTCTGTACTCAATCTCACCCAGGCCCTATCCCCATAACTTCTAGTCTTTACCCCCCAGTTTCTCTAACCCACACACCCCAGGACAGTAAGGGGCAATTTAGCAGGGCCAATACACCCAACTCTCACACCTTTGTACAACTTCACTGGACAATACTCCACTAAGAGGGCATTAAAGTTACGAGCCTTAGCTTATCCTCTCTGGCTGCAGTGGGAAACGCATTCAGTGGTAACAAGACAGGAGAGATTTGGGCCGATAATCACAGCACAGGAGGCCATTGGCCCCATCGTGTCTGCACCCAGCCCCCAAACAAGCATTGTGACCAAGTGCCATTCCCTTATACATGGCCTTGCCCTTTAGATTGGCCCAATTGAACCTGCCTCCACTACACTTCCAGCCAGTGCACTCAGACCCCAACCACCCACTGGGAGAGAGAGATTTTCCTCATCTCACATTCTCAATGCAAGGGGGAAAACAGTTTCTCCTCTACTTTGTCTAACCCACTCAGGATTTTGAATATCTCCAATCAAACCTCCTCTCAATCTTCTCTCCAAGGGGAAAACAGTCCCAAACTCTCCAATCTATCCTCATAGAGGAATTTTCTCATCCAAAACTGAGCTACAGTACAGAAGGAGGCCACTCAGCCAACCTTATCCATGCTAGCCCAAGGACACCCTTTCCTACTTTCTCATACCCAACCCATAGCTTCTAACACTTAAGGTGCAGATCCAGGTACTTTAAGGTTTCTGCCTCACTATTAACTCAGTCAACCACCACACAATTTTTCTCCCTCCTCAGCTATCGCCATCTATCTTGAATCTACACCCCAGAATTCTTCAGTCAAGGGAAATAATTTTATCCTTTCACCCTGGAACCATTGTAAACCTTTTATTTTGTTTAATTGTCTTACATCAACACTGCAATGAAGTTACTGTGAAAACCCCCTAGTCACCACACTCCATCACCTGTTCGGGTACACCGAGGGAGAATTTAGCACGGCCAATGCACCCTAACCAGCACGTCTTTGGACTGTGGCAGAAACCCACGCAGACACAAGGAGAATGTGCAAACTCCACACAGCCGGTGACCCAAGCCAGGAATCAAAGCCTAGTGCTGTGAGGCAGCAGCACTAACCACTGTGCCACCAAGAGCTCTCTTCAAAGCATTCACACCCTTCCTATACTCGGATCCCTACATTGCAGAAGGGGGCCATTCAGCCCATCAAGTCTGCACCAACCACAATCCCATTCCCACATATTTACCCTGCTAGCCCCCTGACACTAAGGGGCAACTTGCCATGGCCAAATCAACCTAACCCGCACATCTTTGGGCTGTGGGAGGAAGCTGGAGCACCCAGAGGAAACCCAGGCAGACACAGGGAGAATGTGCAGGCTCCACACACACAGTGACACAAGGCTGGAATTGAACCCAGGTCCCTGGCACTGCGAGGCAGCAGCGCTAACCACTGTGCAGTCCTCAGAGCTGTATACAATATTCCAGCTGAGGTCTAACTAGTGTCTTGAACCTCCTTGCTTATGTACTGTAGGAGTCTCTATTTGCCCAGAATACCATGTGATTCTGGATTAATAGTCACAGGACTGAGGGAAGTATTATTCTCTCAGGAATATCACCTTTCAGACAGAACCCAAAGCCCCCACCCCACCCACCCAGGTGAGGTTATAGAAGGTTCCCCCACTCAGAGGACCAGGGGGGGGCACAGTGGTGGCCATTCTCCCTTATCTCAGCTCACAATGACCTTCCCATTGGCCTTCAATCCCAATCTTTTGCAGAGTTTTTGTAGCTGTCGGCGTTTCATCCTCAAAGAGTCCTGTTTGGGAGTCAGCCATTTTAGCCAACAACAACCCTCCAACCCCCAGCTCCACACTCCTATTTATTGGGCAAGGGGAAGGAGCCAATTAGGGCCGGTTCCACACATCAATTAACCCCCCCTCCCCACTGCGATTACTGCTGATGGACTGCCTTTCTATCCGAATCCAATAGCTTTGCACGGGCTTCCCCTTTGTCTCAACACATCTTTTGCCACCATTATTGGCTGTTAGTGGAGCCAATCAGAATGTCCTTTGTAACATTGTCAACCCACAAGGGACGATACAGCTCCCATAGGCTGCCCCCACCCCCCCCAAGCCCCCCCCCCCCCCCCCCCCCCACCCCCGCACACATCTCAAAGTTTCTATAGCAACTAATGTGCTCCTAATTACTCAAGGATGTGGTTTGGACCTCTCTGAATTTGATCAGTATTGGTGCCTTCCCTCCACTCCCCCTCCTGCCTCCGCCCCTCCCCTCCCTCCCCACCTCTCCCCTTCCCCTCCCTCCCTCCTCTCTCGCCCCTCCCTCCCCCTCACCCCCTCCCTCCCCCTCCTCTCCCCCTCCCTCCCTCCCCACCTCTCTCCCTCCCCATCCTCCCCTCCCTCCCCCTTCCCCTCCCTCCTCCCCTTCCCCCTCCCCTCCCTCCCCCCTTCCCCTCCCCTCCCTCCCCCCTTCCCCCTCCCCTCCCCCTTTCTCCCTTCCCCTCCTCCCCCCTCTCTCCCTCCTTCCCCTCTCTCCCTCACCCCTCCCTCCCCCTCTCTCCCCTCCCTCCCCCTTCCCCCTCCCCTCCCTCCCACTCTCTCCCTCCCCTCCTCACTCTCTCCCCCCCCCCTCCTTCCCCTCTCCCTCCCTCCTTCTCCTCCCCCCCTCCCTCCCTCTCCTCCCCTCCCCTTCTCCCCCCTCTCGCCTCTCTCCCCCCCCCCCCCCCCTCCCCCAGGGTCAGACGATTGCAGGGATCTCCAGCAGTTGTTGGCTGTGGCTCAGTCGCGAAGACACTCACTTCCTGAGCCCCACTGGTCGTGGGTTCACGTCCACTCCAGAGACTGGAGGTGAGAAACAAGGTTCTGCCCGTTTGGGTTTATAAGTTCCTGAGATAGAGGAGCAGAATTAGGCCGATCGGCCCATTGAGTCGGTGCTGCCAATTCGATCATGGCTGATATGCTCCTCATCCCCATTTCCTGCCTTCTCCCCATAACCCTTCACCCCCAATACCAATTAGAAATCTAACTCTTCCTTACACTGACTCACTGTCCCAGCAATCACCGTGCCGGGATAGAAAATTCCACAACCTTTGGGAATCGTTTGGAATTTGCAGACCATTATTCTAAGACTATGTGACCTCTCGTCCTTGGATGTCCTACAAGAGGAAGTACCCACTCCACATTTATCCATACCTTTTATCGTCTTGAATACCTCCGTTTGATCTCTCCTCATTCTTCTAAACTCCGGAGAGTGTCGGCCTAAACCGTTCGATCTCTCCTCGTACGACGCAGCCCTCGTCCCTGGAACCTGGCGAGTGAACTGAGGGAGCTCGGTATGAGTGTGATCGAGTGGCACTCACTCAGCAATACTCAGGGACGCTCAGATTGGGTTCGGCCTGAGTCACTCACCTCCTGACCTCGTTACATAGAAACTGGAAGCGGGAAGAGGCCATTTGGCCCTTCGAGCCTGCTCCAATCTTGACCATGGCTGATCACCAAATCCTGATCCCCCCACCCCCCCATATCCCTCGATCCCTTTCGCCCCCAGAGCGATATCTAATTTCTTCTTGAAATCACACAACATTTGGCCTCAGCTACTTTTCTGTGGGAGTGAATCCCACACATTCCCCACCCTCTGGGTGAGGAAATTTCTCCTCCCCTCAGTTCTAAAAGGTTTACCCCTTATCCTCAAACTATGACCCCCTCGTTCTGGACTCCCCACCATCAGGAACATTCTTTCTGAATCTACCCTGTTAGAATTTTATAAGTTTCTCTGAGATCCCCTCTCACTCTTCTAAACTCCAGTGAATATAATCCTATCCCACTTAGTCTCTCCAGGACCCGCCATCCCAGGAATCAGCCTGGTAAAACCTTCACTGTTCTCCC
>NW_027649785.1:3956601-4196679 GCF_965287045.1 Carcharhinus amblyrhynchos | reverse complement strand
CTAACACACTCCCCCCCCCCCCAGTCTAACACACTCCCCCCCCCCCCCCCAGTCTAACACACTCCCCCACCCCCAGTCTAACACACTCCCCCCCCCCCAGTCTAACACACTCCCCCCCCCCAGTCTAACACCCTCCCCCCCCCCCCCAGTCTAACACACTCCCCCCCCAGTCTAACACACACCCCCCCCCAGTCTAACACCCTCCCCCCCCCCCCCCAGTCTAACACACTCCCCCCCCCAGTCTAACACCCTCCCCCCCCCCCCCAGTCTAACACACTCCCCCACCCCCAGTCTAACACACTCCCCCCCCCAGTCTAACCACCCCCCCCCCAGTCTAACACACTCCCCCCCCCCAGTCTAACACCCTCCCCCCCCCCCCCCCAGTCTAACACACTCCCCCCCCCAGTCTAACACCCTCCCCCCCCCCCCCCCAGTCTAACACACTCCCCCCCCCAGTCTAACACCCTCCCCCCCCCCCCCCAGTCTAACACACTCCCCCACCCCCAGTCTAACACACTCCCCCCCCCAATCTAACACACTCCCCCCCCCCCAGTCTAACACACTCCCCCCCCCCAGTCTAACACACTCCCCCCCCCCCAGTCTAACACACTCCCCCCCCCCCCAGTCTAACACACTCCCCCCCCCCAGTCTAACTCACTCCCCCCCCCCAGTCTAACACACTCCCCCCCCCTAGTCTAACACACTCCCCCCCCCCAGTCTAACTCACTCCCCCCCCCAGTCTAACACACTCCCCCCCCCCAGTCTAACACACTCCCCCCCCCAGTCTAGCACACTCCCCCCCCCAGTCTAACACCCTCCCCCCCCCCCCAGTCTAACACACTCCCCCCCCCAGTCTAACACACTCCCCCCCCAGTCTAACACACTCCCCCCCCCCAGTCTAACACACTCCCCCCCCCAGTCTAACACACTCCCCCCCCCCCAGTCTAACACACTCCCCCCCCCCAGTCTAACACACTCCCCCCCCCCCCCAGTCTAACACCCTCCCCCCCCCCCCCAGTCTAACACCCTCCCCCCCCCCCCCAGTCTAACACACTCCCCCCCCCCAGTCTAACACACTCCCCCCCCCCAGTCTAACACACTCCCCCCCCCAGTCTAACACACTCCCCCCCCCCCAGTCTAACACACTCCCCCCCCCCAGTCTAACACACTCCCCCCCCCAGTCTAACACACTCCCCCCCCCCCAGTCTAACACACTCCCCCCCCCCCCAGTCTAACACACTCCCCCCCCCAGTCTAACACACTCCCCCCCCCCCAGTCTAACACACTCCCCCCCCCCCCCAGTCTAACACACTCCCCCCCCCAGTCTAACACACTCCCCCCCCCCAGTCTAACACACTCCCCCCCCCCCCAGTCTAACACACTCCCCCCCCCAGTCTAACACACTCCCCCCCCCCAGTCTAACTCACTCCCCCCCCTCCAGTCTAACACACTCCCCCCCCCAGTCTAACACACTCCCCGCCCCCCCAGTCTAACACACTCCCCCCCCCCCAGTCTAACACACTCCCCCCCCCCCAGTCTAACACACTCCCCCCCCCCAGTCTAACTCACTCCCCCCCCCAGTCTAACTCACTCCCCCCCCCCAGTCTAACACACACCCCCCCCCAGTCTAACTCACTCCCCCCCCAGTCTAACTCACTCCCCCCCCCCCCCAGTCTAACACACTCCCCCCCCCCAGTCTAACACACTCCCCCCCCCCCAGTCTAACACACTCCCCCCCCCCAGTCTAACACACTCCCCCCCCAGTCTAACTCACTCCCCCCCCAGTCTAACACACTCCCCCCCCCCAGTCTAACACACTCCCCCCCCCAGTCTAACACACTCCCCCCCCCCAGTCTAACTCACTCCCCCCCCCAGTCTAACACACTCCCCCCCCCCAGTCTAACACACTCCCCCCCCCCCCCAGTCTAACACACTCCCCCCCCCCAGTCTAACTCACTCCCCCCCCCCAATCTAACACACTCCCCCCCCCCAGTCTAACACACTCCCCCCCCCAGTCTAACACACTCCCCCCCCCCAGTCTAACACACTCCCCCCCCCCCAGTCTAACACACTCCCCCCCCCCAGTCTAACACACTCCCCCCCCCCCAGTCTAACACACTCCCCCCCCTCCAGTCTAACTCACTCCCCCCCCAGTCTAACTCACTCCCCCCCCCAGTCTAACACACTCCCCCCCCTCCAGTCTAACTCACTCCCCCCCCTCCAGTCTAACTCACTCCCCCCCCCCAGTCTAACACACTCCCCTCCCCCCCAGTCTAACACACTCCCCCCCCCCCCAGTCTAACACACTCCCCCCCTCCCCAGTCTAACACACTCCCCCCCCCAGTCTAACACACTCCCCCCCCCCCTCCCCAGTCTAACACACTCCCCCCCCTCCAGTCTAACACACTCCCCCCCCTCCAGTCTAACACACTCCCCCCCCCCCAGTCTAACACACTCCCCCCCAGTCTAACACACTCCCCCCCCCCAGTCTAACACACTCCCCCCCCTCCCCAGTCTAACACACTCCCCCCCCTCCCCAGTCTAACACACTCCCCCCCCCCAGTCTAACACACTCCCCCCCCCCTCCCCAGTCTAACACACTCCCCCCCCCCAGGCTGACAGTGTGTTCATTAATAACCCAGTTAACACAGTGTAAACAAAATACACACTAAAATAATTCTAATATTTTCTCATCAATGTAATCAATTCTAGAGGAAACTCCAACATCATTCTGTCCACTTTATTAAAAATATCATTTACACAAATTATTTATTTCTTCCCCTTTAAACATTTTAACTCATTGTGAGAAACGCAGCTCACAGTCAAACAGTTTTAGTCGAGTCAAGTTCTGAAGGAACAAGATATTTTATTTGACGTTCTTGCACGACCGGGTGTCCAATAAAATAGGCAGACCTTACATCGATTTGCAGCACGTTTTATACTTTTTTACAAGCATTGTAATGGCTTTGCAATGTGATGTTCTCCCCGAATTGGTGGTCCCTGTCCCATCTATGTGTTATCATTCCCCTATTGGCTCAAGGTGCCCCAAGTTTCCATCCCCTCTACTCCCCATCTAACAATGTCTCCTGTTATCACAAGAGTGCATTAGTAAACTCATCCGTCTTATCCAACACTGTTACATGTCCAGTTCAGATTGGCGGTAATCAATCCTTTGCCAACTTAATCACTGCTGTCCCGACTATCTCAGTGACCTTTTTCCCCTTTTATGCTCAGTTGGAGAAACAACACATCTTGCAGACCATTTGCTTTTACTACCTGGACCTCGTACGTTCCTTCAGGATGTGGTGTATGCTTCACTGCACACCACACATCTGGTGTTATTCCTACACCACAGGCATCTCTTTATTGTCCCTGACTATTGCTCTGTTAGCAGCAGCAAATTTTATGCCCTGTGTTTGTGACTAAAATCACAGTTGTTTCCATAATGTGGGTTATCAATGTGCCTGACTATATCCAGTCTACCTAACTTTAGGCTATTTTTCTATGGTGTACAGATATATCTGTTAACAGCATCTTTACAGGTTGTTCACACTCCTGGACCTTCAAATAACTAAATAAAAAATCCCCCGTCTGTTATAGAGTCACTGACACTCTCCAAAATCATTCACTTTTCAGAAAAATATAACTCCAATATATTAGTATTTACACATCCCCCTCCCCTCAGATAACACTCCCCCTCGGTCACCCCGTCCCCCTCCCCTCGGATAACACTCCCCCTCGGTCACCCCGTCCCCCTCCCCTCGGATAACACTCCCCCTCGGTCACCCCATCCCCCTCCCCTCAGATAACACTCCCCCTCGGTCACCCCATCCCCCTCCCCTCAGATAACACTCCCCTCGGTCACCCCGTCCCCCTCCCCTCGGTCACTCCATCCCCCTCCCCTCGGTCACTACATCCCCCTCCCCTCAGATAACACTCCCCTCGGTCACTCCGTCCCCCTCCCCTCAGATAACACTCCCCTCGGTCACTCCGTCCCCCTCCCCTCGGATAACACTCCCCCTCGGTCACTCCGTCCCCCTCCCCTCGGTCACCTCGTCCCCATCCCCTCAGATAACACTCCCCTCGGTCACTCCGTCCCCCTCCCCTCGGATAACACTCCCCCTCGGTCACTCCATCCCCCTCCCCTCAGATAACACTCCCCTCGGTCACCTCGTCCCCCTCCCCTCAGATAACACTCCCCTCGGTCACCTCGTCCCCCTCCCCTCAGATAACACTCCCCTCGGTCATCCGTCCCCCTCCCCTCTGTAACTCCGTCCCCCTCCCCTCGGTCACTCCATCCCCCTCCCCTCGGTCACCTCGTCCCCCTCCCCTCAGATAACACTCCCCTCGGTCACTCCGTCCCCCTCCCCTCAGATAACACTCCCCTCGGTCACTCCATCCCCCTCCCCTCAGATAACACTCCCCTCGGTCACCTCGTCCCCCTCCCCTCAGATAACACTCCCCTCGGTCACTCCGTCCCCCTCCCCTCGGTCACTCCGTCCCCCTCCCCTCAGATAACACTCCCCTCGGTCACTCCGTACCCCTCCCCTCAGATAACACTCCCCTCGGAGACTCCATCCCCCTCCCCTCAGATAACACTCCCCTCGGTCACTCCATCCCCCTCCCCTCAGATAACACTCCCCTCGGTCACTCCATCCCCCTCCCCTCAGATAACACTCCCCTCGGTCACTCCGTACCCCTCCCCTCAGATAACACTCCCCTCGGTCACTCCATCCCCCTCCCCTCAGATAACACTCCCCTCGGTCACTCCATCCCCCTCCCCTCAGATAACACTCCCCTCGGTCACTCCGTCCCCCTCCCCTCAGATAACACTCCCCTCGGTCACCCCGTCCCCCTCCCCTCGGTCACCCCGTCCCCCTCCCCTCCCCTCGGTCACCCCGTCCCCCTCCCCTCGGTCACCCCGTCCCCCTCCCCTCCCCTCGGTCACCCCGTCCCCCTCCCCTCGGTCACCCCGTCCCCCTCCCCTCCCCTCCCCTCGGTCACCCCGTCCCCCTCCCCTCGGTCACCCCGTCCCCCTCCCCTCCCCTCCCCTCGGTCACCCCGTCCCCCTCCCCAGGAAGCAGGAGAGTGTGAAGTGATGCGGTTTGGTGGGAGAATCACGGAGCTGATGATTATTTCAGTGGGGATGAGGCAGGAAAGTGGAATGGAGAGGATCAGAAATACCATCTTGTTGAACGGTGGGTCAGACTGGTTGGGCCGAATGGCCTATTTCTGCTCATCCCTTTTTAATGGGAGTGAAATAACAGTCAGTGAGTTCCCCTGAAATAGAATTCATTCCAAAAATAAAATCCCCATTAAAGGCCTGATGGAGTTTTAATCCCACCCCAGTGAACACAAATGAAATGTAATATTTCCCCCCCTTCCCCCGGATGGGGGATATTTGGACACGGTAACTCTGTATTCACTCACTCACCATCAAGCTGCATTGTGAAGCTGCCACTCACTTCTCCAGATACAGAGTTACCCTCACTAACACGGGGAGGGGGTTTGAGGCCGTCTCGTACAAGGTATCAGAATTAGGAAGCTCATTCTTCTGCCAAGTGAGAGGCAGAGATTCCCCACCCTGGAAATGGGTGGACATTGTATTCAATGCAACGCCCCAACAGCATGGGGGGCTTTCACCCACACTGAGGGGGAAACCACACATTTCTAACACAAAAAATCCCCCATGTTTCTGAATCAGTGTCATTGTCCTGGGCAGGAATTGGATCACCTTTAGGAAGCGGGATTGGGATTTAAAGGAGTCAAAATAATGAAAATCAGCTCCAGAATTACACAGACAAAAATGTTTTATTTTCCAGTGCAGCAGAGCTGACTTTTCCATTCGAATCCCAGTCAGTTGAGGGGGAGCCTGTCAAACAGGTCCTCTCCCTGCCATTCTCAGGGGCTCCCAGTCTCTTCAGGTTGGTGATGTGATCTCCAAGCTTCTTGATCATCTTCACTTGTTCATCCAAGCAGCGAGTCTCCAGGAAGTCACACAGCTGGAAGAGGAGGAGGAGAAGTCATTAACATCTCACAGCAACAAGTATTAGTTGGATTTCCTCAATAGATAGTGCAATCCCAAGTGATTGGAGAGTGTATTTATATCCCAGGATTACTGGGGCAGCATTGTCTTCTCTCCATTACCAATCCCCAGTTAGATTCACAGACCCTGAGACATGTCTCCATTCCCATTTATCCAGTATCCATATCAGTGAGTTCCATGAGGGTCAGTGTTCCCAGAGGGGAGTTTGTGCAGATCCAGCAGACTCTGGTTCATATCCTTCTCCAGCTGCTTGTGAACAGCATCCTCACAGTCCTTGTGGTGGTTCTGACTGACTTGGGAAGCCATTGTGTTCTCACTGGATGAGAACTCAAACAAGCTGAGCTGTCTTGTCACAGGCTCCTGTATTTATACCACGGGGACATCCTGCATTCAAACTGGGAATGATTGACAACCCCTGACAGCCAATCAGGAATCTTCAATCAATCACGGTGGGGTGTGATATCCCAAGCCAATCACAGCAGTGGATTACAGGCGGATGGGGATGACTCAGATATCAGCACAGGAGGAGGCCAATCAGCCCCTCAAGCCTATCCCATCATTCCTTCACATCATGTCTGCTCTCATTTCAAGCCTATCCCATCATGCCCTTGCCTAACAAATAGCTAATGTCCAACATTTAGGGGGAGTGAGGCCCAGGATTGCAGCAGCGTCTGTGTGAACATAAGAACATAAGAAATAGGAGCAGGAGTAGGCCATCTAGCCCTTCGAGCCTGCCCCGCCATTCAATAAGATCATGGCTGATCTGTCGTGTCTCAGTTCCACTTTCCCGCCCTCTCCCCATAACCCTTAATCCCCTCTCTTATCAAAAACCCATCAACCCGTGTCTTAAAAATATTTAGCGAGGCAGCCTCCACCACTTCAACGGGCAGAGAATTCCAGAGATTCACCACCCTTTGAGTGAAGAAGTTCCTCCTCAACTCCGTTCTAAACCTCCCCCACCTTATCTTGAGGCTGTGCCCTCTAGTCCTACTGTCCTTTCTGAGCGGGAAGAGCCTCTCCACCTCTACCCTATTCATCCCATTCATTATCTTATACGTGAACATGTGCATCACCCCATAACAGGCAGGCTCTCAGTGTGAGATCAAACTCATTTCAGAGTCATATATAACACCAAGTTTACAGTCTGATTCACACTGACAGGGAGTTAGTTGCTGTGTTTTATGAAGAGTTAGACAGTGGTACAGTCTGTGTGTTGTGAGTGACACATATGTTAATTTTTGATGGTGGATTGAATGTATTAGGCAAATCAGACTGAACAAATCCGATGGTTTCAATGTTCCATTTGGAAAAATAATCTGTTTTTGTATATTTAATTTGGTGTATAATTGTAGAGCAATTAATTAGGAAAAATGTAAATAACAGAATCGATAAATGAGAGATGCAGCCTGTGAGCGTGATGTGTATCTGTGGTATTGGCAGCTGAGTTTCTGTGTGTTTGTCAGTGAGCTTATACTCTTAGGGATCATTTCTATAGTGTTTTCCCAGAGAAATGTGTTTCTAAAGTGTGTGGTCTCCCAATCCATGAGGAGGATTTCTAGTGTTCTCTTCTGAGCAGGAAGCTGGCACTGAGTGTTACTTTCAGTAACTGCTCAGTGTCATTGATGAGTGTTCCTTATATCTCTTGTAGAGAGGTGGAGGAAGGGAGCACAGTCTGAGTGGATTATCTGTAAAATTTTGTGGAAGTTGTTTTGTTGGGGGGTATTCAAAATGTGAACCCTGGCCTTTGTTTTCAGGCTACTTGTACCAGTGGGGTCTACTGTGTGTGACACATACTGTTGGTGGCAGTGGGTATACAGAATGGAAATCCTGGTTAACAGTGGTTGGATCAAACTGTGATCAGTGCTAACCACCGTGCTGCTATTGTGTTTGGGATCCATGGTTGAATGGTTATGGTCAACAAGATTAAGGTGTACAAAAGTCTGAGGGAGGTAGATTGGGTGGGCAGGAAGGAACTTTTCCCTTTAGTAAACGGGGGCATAGATTTAAGGTAAGTAGCAGGAAATGTAGAGAGGATTAGAGGAAATACATTTTCACTATCCAGTCCCTTCACACCAATGCTATGGTTAAGAAACCCCACCAATGCCTCTACTTTCTCAGGAGGCGAAGGAAATTTGCCATGTCCGCTATGACTCTCACCAGCTTTTACAGGTGCACCGTAGAAAGCATCCTTTCTGGTTGTATCACAGCTTGGTCTGGGCTCCTGCTCTGTCCAAGACCACAAGGAACTACAAAGAGTTGTGAATGTAGCTCAGTTCATTCTGCAAACCAGCCTCCCATCCATTAACTCTGTCTACACTTCCCGCTGCTTCAGAAAAGCAGCCAGAATAATCAAGGACAACATACACCCTGGACATTCTCTCTTCCACCTTGTTCCATTGGGAAAAAGATACAAAAGTCTGAAGTCACACACAATGGACCTCCCTCATGTTAAGTTGATCTTTCTTTACCTGCTAGTTGTGACTGTAACACTACATTCTGTAACCTCTCCTTTCCTTTCTATGATCGGTATGCTTTGTCTCTATAACACACAGGAAACAATATTCTTCACTGTATAATACTATTTAAGGACCCAATGACTCTGGATATTCTCTCTTCCATCTTCTGTCGGGAAAAAGATACAAAACTCTGAGGTCCCGTACCGACCGACTCAAGAACAGCTTCTTCCCTGCTGCTGTCAGACTTTTGAATGGACCTACCTCGCACTAAGTTGATCTTTCTCGACACCCTCGCTATGACTGGAACACTACATTCTGCACTCTGGTTTTCTTCTCTATGAACGGTATGCTTTGTCTGTATAATGGACAAGAAACAATACTTTTCACTGTATACTAATACATGTGACAACAATAAATCAAATCAAATCAGAACCTTCTACACCTAAGAATTAAGATCAGTATTTGAAAGACCTCAGCATACAAGGTGTGGGAAAACACAATTAAAAGGGACACATGTTTCAGAAGGAGCACAGACACAACTCTTTCTGCATTGTAATATCTCATACACACAACTCCAAATCAAATTTCTCCTTTTGTTAATTTTACAGACAATCCACTCAGACTGTGTTCTCTTCCTCCACCTCTCTACAAGAGAGAGAAGGAACACTCATCAATGACACTGAGCAGTTACTGAAAGTAACACTCAGTACCAGCTTCCTGCTCAGAAGAGAACACTAGAAATCCTCCTCCTGGATTGGGAGACCACACACTTTAGAAACACATTTCTCTAGGAAAACACTATAGAAATGATCCCTAAGAGTAAAATCTTACTGACAAACACACAGAAACTCAGCTGCCAATACCACAGATACACATCACGCTCGGATAACTCTCGCCTCGGTCAGCTCCCGAACCCTGACCCCTGACCCCGAGTTCAGCTCCCGAACCCTGAGCCCTGACCCCGAGTTCAGCTCCCAAACCCTGAGCCCTGACCCCGAATTCAGCTCCCGACCCTGAGCCCTGACCCCGAGTTCAGCTCCCGAACCCTGAGCCCTGACCCCGAGTTCAGCTCCCGAACCCTGATCCCTGACCCCGCTTCAGCTCCCGAACCCTGACCCCTGACCCCGAGTTCAGCTCCCGAACCCTGATCCCTGACCCCGAGTTCAGCTCCCGAACCCTGAGCCCTGACCCCGAGTTCAGCTCCCGAACCCTGAGCCCTGACCCCGAGTTCAGCTCCCGACCCCGGAGCACTGACCCCGAGTTCAGCTCCCGACCCCAGAGCCCTGACCACGGGTTCAGCTCCCGAACCCTGAGCCCTGACCCCGAGTTCAGCTCCCGAACCCTGAGCCCTGACCCCGAGTTCAGCTCCCGAACCCTGACCCCTGACCCCGGGTTCAGCTCCCGATCCTTGAGCCTTGACCCCGAATTCAGCTCCCGAACCCTGTCCTCTGACCCCGAGTTCAGCTCCGGAACCCTGAGCCCTGACCCCAAGTTCAGCTCCCGAACCCTGAGCCCTGACCCCGAGTTCAGCTCCCGAACCCTGAGCCCTGACCCCGAGTTCAGCTCCCGACCCTGAGCCCTGACCCCGAGTTCAGCTCCCGAACCCTGAGCCCTGACCGCGAGTTCAGCTCCCGAACCCTGCCCCCTGACCCGGGGTTCAGCTCCCGATCCCTGAGCCTTGACCCCGAGTTCAGCTCCCGAACCCTGAGCCATGACCCCGAATTCAGCTCCCGAACCCTGAGCCCTGACCCCGAGTTCAGCTCCGGAACCCTGAGGCCTGACCCCGAGTTCAGCTCCCGAACCCTGACCCCTGACCCCGAGTTCAGCTCCGGAACCCTGAGCCCTGACCCCGAGTTCAGCTCCCGAACCCTGACCCCTGACCCCGAGTTCCGCTCCGGAACCCTGAGCCCTGACCCCGAGTTCAGCTCCCGAACCCTGATCCCTGACCCCGCTTCAGCTCCCGAACCCTGACCCCTGACCCCGAGTTTAGCTCCGGAACCCTGAGCCCTGACCCCGAGTTCAGCTCCTGAACCCTGATCCCTGACCCCGCTTCAGCTCCCGAACCCTGACCCCTGACCCCAAGTTCAGCTCCGCAACCCTGATCCCTGACCCCGAGTTCAGCTCCCGAACCCTGACCCCTGACCCCGAGTTCAGCTCCCGAACCCTGACCCCTGACCCCGAATTCAGCTCCCGAACCCTGACCCCTGACCCCGAGTTCAGCTCCTGAACCCTGAGCCCTCACCCCGAGTTCAGCTCCGGAACCCTGAGCCCTGACCCCGAGTTCAGCTCCCGAACCCTGATCCCTGACCCCGCTTCAGCTCCCGAACCCTGACCCCTGACCCCGAGTTCAGCTCCCGAACCCTGACCCCTGACCCCGAGTTCAGCTCCGGAACCCGGACCCCTGACCCGAGTTCAGCTCCCGAACCCTGACCCCTGACCCCGAGTTCAGCTCCCGAACCCTGAGCCCTGACCCCAAGTTCAGCCCCCGAACCCTGATCCCTGACCCCGAGTTCAGCTCCCGAACCCTGACCCCTGACACCGAGTTCAGCTCCCGATCCTTGAGCCTTGACCCCGAATTCAGCTCCCGAACCCTGTCCTCTGACCCCGAGTTCAGCTCCGGAACCCTGACCCTGACCCCGAGTTCAGCTCCCGAACCCTGAGCCCTGACCCCGAGTTCAGCTCCCGACCGTGAGCCATGACCCCGAGTTCAGCTCCCGAACCCTGAGCCCTGACCGCGAGTTCAGCTCCCGAAATCTGACCCCTGACCCCGGGTTCAGCTCCCGATCCCTGAGCCTTGACCCCGAATTCAGCTCCCGAACCCTGAGCCATGACCCCGAGTTCAGCTCCCGAACCCTGAGCCCGGACCCCGAGTTCAGCTCCGGAACCCTGAGCCCTGACCCCGAGTTCAGCTCCCGAACCCTGAGCCGTGACCCCGAGTTCAGCTCCCGAACCCTGACCCCTGACCCCGAGTTCAACTCCCAAACCCTGACCCCTGACCCCGAGTTCAGCTCTCGCGCCCTGACCCCTATCCCCGCTTCAGCTCCCGAACCCTGATCCCTGACCCCGAGTTCAGCTCCCGAACCCTGATCCCTGACCCCGAGTTCAGCTCCCGAACCCTGACCCCTGACCCCGAGTTCAGCTCCCGAACCCTGACCCCTGACCCTGAGTTCAGCTCCCGAACCCTGGCCCCTGACCCCGAGTTCAGCTCCGGAACCCTGAGCCCTCACCCCGAGTTCACCTCCCGAACCCTGAGCCCTGACCCCGAGTTCAGCTCCCGAACCCTGATCCCTGACCCCGCTTCAGCTCCCGAACCCTGACCCCTGACCCCGAGTTCAGCTCCGGAACCCTGAGCCCTGACCCCGAGATCAGCTCCCAAACCCTGATCCCTGACCCCGAGTTCACCTCCCGAACCCTGACCCCTGACCCCGAGTTCAGCTCCGGAACCCCGAACCCTGACCCCTGACCCCGAGTTCAGCTCCCGAACCCTGACCCCTGACCCCGAGTTCAGCTCCCGAACCCTGAGCCCTGACCCCAAGTTCAGCTCCCGAACCCTGAGCCCTGACCCGGAGTTCAGCTCCGGAACCCTGGGCCCTAACCCCGAGTTCAGCTCCCGAACCCTGATCCCTGACCCCGAGTTCAGCTCCCGAACCCTGACCCCTGACCCCGAGTTCAGCTGCCGAACCCCGAACCCTGAACCCTGACCCCGAGTTCAGCTCCCGAACCCTGACCCCTGACCCCGAGTTCAGCTCCCGAACCCTGATCCCTGACCCCGAGTTCAGCTCCCGAACCCTGAGCCCTGACCCCGAGTTCAGCTCCCGAACCCTGAGCCCTGACCCCGAGTTCAGCTCCCGAACCCTGAGCCCTGAGCCCAAGTTCAGCTCCGGAACCCCGAACCCTGACCCCGAGTTCAGCTCCCGAACCCTAATCCCTGACCCCGCTTCAGCTCCCGAACCCTGACCCCTGACCCCGAGTTCAGCTCCCGAACCCTGACCCCTGACCTCGAGTTCAGCTCCCGAACCCTGACCCCTGACCCCGAGTTCAGCACCCGAACCCTGACCCCTGACCCCGAGTTCAACTCCTGATCCCTGAGCCCTGACCCCGAGTTCAGCTCCCGAACCCTGACCCCTGACCCCGAGTTCAGCTCCCGAACCCTGAGCCCTGACCCCGAGTTCAGCTCCCGAACCCTGATCCCTGACCCCGCTTCAGCTCCCGAACCCTGAGCCCTGACCCCGAGTTCAGCTCCCGAACCCTGAACCCTGACCCCGAGTTCAGCTCCCGAACCCTGAGCCCTGACCCCGAGTTCAGCTCCGGAACCCTGAGCCCTGACCCCGAGTTCAGCTCCGGAACCCTGAGCCCTGACCCCGAGTTCAGCTCCCGAACCCTGACCCCTGACCCCGAGTTCAGCTCCCGAGCCCCGAACCCTGAACCCTGACACCGAGTTCAGCTCCTGAACCCTGAGCCTTGACCCCGAGTTCAGCTCCCGAACCCTGAGCCCTGACCCCGAGTTCAGCTCCGGAACCCTGAGCCCTGACCCCGAGTTCAGCTCCCGAACCCTGACCCCTGACCCCGAGTTCAGCTCCCGAGCCCCGAACCCTGAACCCTGACACCGAGTTCAGCTCCTGAACCCTGAGCCTTGACCCCGAGTTCAGCTCCCGAACCCTGAACCCTGACCCCGAGTTCAGCTCCCGAACCCTGAGCCCTGACCCCGAGTTCAACTCCCGAACCCTGAGCCCTGACCCCGAGTTCAACTCCCGAACACTGACCCTGACCCCGAGTTCAGCACCCGAACCCTGACCCCTGACCCCGAGTTCAGCTCCGGAACCCTGAGCCCTGAACCCGAGTTCAACTCCCGAACACTGACCCTGACCCCGAGTTCAGCACCCGAACCCTGACCCCTGACCCCGAGTTCAGCTCCGGAACCCTGAGCCCTGACCCCGAGTTCAGCTCCCGAACCCTGAGCCCTGATCCCGAGTTCAGCTCCCGAACCCTGAGCCCTGACCCCGAGTTCAGCTCCCGAACCCTGAGCCCTGACCCCGAGTTCAGCTCCCGATCCCTGACCCCTGACCCCGAGTTCAGCTCCCGAACCCTGAGCCCTGACCCCGAGTTCAGCTCCCGAACCCTGAGCCCTGACCCCGAGTTCAGCTCCCGAACCCTGACCCCTGAACCCACGTTCAGCTCCCGATCCCTGACCCCTGACCCCGAGTTCAGCTCCCGAACCCTGAGCCCTGACCCCGAGTTCAGCTCCCGAACCCTGAGCCCTGACCCCGAGTTCAGCTCCCGAACCCTGAGCCCTGACCCCAGGTTCAGCTCCCGAACCCTGAGACATGACCCCGAGTTCAGCTCCGGAACCCTGAGCCCTGACCCCGAGTTCAGCTTCGGAACCCTGAGCCCTGACCCCGAGTTCAGCTCCCGAACCCTGACCCCTGACCCCGAGTTCAGCTCCCGAACCCTGACCCCTGACCCCGAGTTCAGCTCCTGAACCCTGAGCCCTGACCCCGAGTTCAGCTCCCGAACCCTGACACCTGAGCCGGAGTTCAGCTCCCGAACCCTGACCCCTGACCCCGAGTTCAGCTCCGGAACCCTGATCCCTGAGCCCGAATTCAGCTCCCGAACCCTGACCTCTGACCCCGAGTTCAGCTCCGGAACCCTGACCCCTGACCCCGAGTTCAGCTCCCGAACCCTGTGCCCTGACCCCGAGTTCAGCTCCGGAACCCTGAGCCCTGACCCCGAGTTCAGCTCCCGAACCCTGATCCCTGACCCCGCTTCAGCTCCCGAACCCTGACCCCTGACCCCGAGTTCAGCTCCGGAACCCTGAGCCCTGACCCCGAGTTCAGCTACCAAACCCTGAGCCCTGACCCCGCTTCAGCTCCCGAACCCTGACCCCTGACCCCGAGTTCAGCTCCCGAACCCTGATCCCTGACCCCGAGTTCAGCTCCCGAACCCTGAGCCCTGACCCCGAGTTCAGCTCCCGAACCCTGACCCCTGACCCCGAGCTCGGCTCCCGAACTCTGAGCCCTGACCCCGAGTTCAGCTCCCGAACCCTGAGCCCTGACCCCGAGTTCAGCTCCCGAACCCTGATCCCTGACCCCGCTTCAGCTCCCGAACCCTGACCCCTGACCCCGAGTTCAGCTCCCGAACCCTGATCCCTGACCCCGAGTTCAGCTCCCGAACCCTCAGCCCTGACCCCGAGCTCAGCTCCCGAACCCTGACCCCTGATCCCGAGTTCAGCTCCCGAACCCTGAGCCCTGACCCCGAGTTCAGCTCCCGAACCCTGAACCCTGACCCCGAGTTCAGCTCCGGAACCCTGAGCCCTGACCCCGAGTTCAACTCCCGAACACTGACCCTGACCCCGAGTTCAGCACCCGAACCCTGACCCCTGACCCCGAGTTCAGCTCCGGAACCCTGAGCCCTGACCCCGAGTTCAGCTCCCGAACCCTGAGCCCTGATCCCGAGTTCAGCTCCCGAACCCTGACCCCTGACCCCGAGTTCAGCTCCCGAACACTGAGCCCTGACCCCGAGTTCAGCTCTCGATCCCTGACCCCTGACCCCGAGTTCAGCTCCCGAACCCTGAGCCCTGACCCCGAGTTCAGCTCCCGAACCCTGACCCCTGACCCCGAGTTCAGCTCCCGAACCCTGACCCCTGACCCCGAGTTCAGCTCCCGATCCCTGACCCCTGACCCCGAGTTCAGCTCCCGAACCCTGAGCCCTGACCCCGAGTTCAGCTCCCGAACCCTGAGCCCTGACCCCGAGTTCAGCTCCCGAGCCCTGAGCCCTGACCCCGAGTTCAGCTCCCGCACCCTGAGCCCTGACCCCAGGTTCAGCTCGCGATCCCTGAGCCCTGACCCCGAATTCTGCTCCCGAACCCTGAGCCCTGACCCCGAGTTCAGCTCCGGAACCCTGAGCCCTGACCCCGAGTTCAGCTCCCGAACCCTGACCCCTGACCCCGAGTTCAGCTCCCGAACCCTGACCCCTGACCCCGAGTTCAGCTCCTGAACCCTGAGCCCTGACCCCGAGTTCAGCTCCCGAACCCTGACACCTGAGCCGGAGTTCAGCTCCCGAACCCTGACCCCTGACCCCGAGTTCAGCTCCGGAACCCTGATCCCTGAGCCCGAATTCAGCTCCCGAACCCTGAACCCTGACCCCGAGTTCAGCTCCGGAACCCTGACCCCTGACCCCGAGTTCAGCTCCCGAACCCTGTGCCCTGACCCCGAGTTCAGCTCCGGAACCCTGAGCCCTGACCCCGAGTTCAGCTCCCGAACCCTGATCCCTGACCCCGCTTCAGCTCCCGAACCCTGACCCCTGACCCCGAGTTCAGCTCCGGAACCCTGAGCCCTGACCCCGAGTTCAGCTACCAAACCCTGAGCCCTGACCCCGCTTCAGCTCCCGAACCCTGACCCCTGACCCCGAGTTCAGCTCCCGAACCCTGATCCCTGACCCCGAGTTCAGCTCCCGAACCCTGACCCCTGACCCCGAGTTCAGCTCCCGAACCCTGACCCCTGACCCCGAATTCAGCTCCCGAACCCTGACCCCTGACCCCGAGTTCAGCTCCTGAACCCTGAGCCCTCACCCCGAGTTCAGCTCCCGAACCCTGACCCCTGACCCCGAATTCAGCTCCCGAACCCTGACCCCTGACCCCGAGTTCAGCTCCGGAACCCTGAGCCCTGACCCCGAGTTCAACTCCGCAACCCTGAGACCTGACCCCGAGTTCAGCTCCCGAACCCTGATCCCTGACCCCGCTTCAGCTCCCGAACCCTGACCCCTGACCCCGAGTTCAGCTCCGGAACCCTGAGCCCTGACCCCGAGTTCAGCTCCCGAACCCTGATCCCAGACCCCGAGTTCAGCTCCCGAACCCTGACCCCTGACCCCGAGTTCAGCTCCGGAACCCTGACCCCTGACCCGAGTTCAGCTCCCGAACCCTGACCCCTGACCCCGAGTTCAGCTCCCGATCCCTGAGCCCTGACCCCAAGTTCAGCTCCCGAACCCTGAGCCCTGACCCCGAGTTCAGCTCCCGAACCCTGACCCCTGACACCGAGTTCAGCTCCCGATCCTTGAGCCTTGACCCCGAATTCAGCTCCCGAACCCTGTCCTCTGACCCCGAGTTCAGCTCCGGAACCCTGACCCCGAGTTCAGCTCCCGAACCCTGAGCCATGACCCCGAGTTCAGCTCCCGAACCCTGAGCCCTGACCGCGAGTTCAGCTCCCGAAATCTGACCCCTGACCCCGGGTTCAGCTCCCGATCCCTGAGCCTTGACCCCGAATTCAGCTCCCGAACCCTGAGCCCTGACCCCGACTTCAGCTCCCGAACCCTGAGCCGTGACCCCGAGTTCAGCTCCCGAACCCTGACCCCTGACCCCGAGTTCAACTCCCGAACCCTGACCCCTGACCCCGAGTTCAGCTCCCGAACCCTGACCCCTGACCCCGAGTTCAGCTCCTGAACCCTGAGCCCTGACCCCGAGTTCAGCTCCCGAACCCTGACACCTGAGCCGGAGTTCAGCTCCCGAACCCTGACCCCTGACCCCGAGTTCAGCTCCGGAACCCTGATCCCTGAGCCCGAATTCAGCTCCCGAACCCTGACCTCTGACCCCGAGTTCAGCTCCGGAACCCTGACCCCTGACCCCGAGTTCAGCTCCCGAACCCTGTGCCCTGACCCCGAGTTCAGCTCCGGAACCCTGAGCCCTGACCCCGAGTTCAGCTCCCGAACCCTGATCCCTGACCCCGCTTCAGCTCCCGAACCCTGACCCCTGACCCCGAGTTCAGCTCCGGAACCCTGAGCCCTGACCCCGAGTTCAGCTACCAAACCCTGAGCCCTGACCCCGCTTCAGCTCCCGAACCCTGACCCCTGACCCCGAGTTCAGCTCCCGAACCCTGATCCCTGACCCCGAGTTCAGCTCCCGAACCCTGAGCCCTGACCCCGAGTTCAGCTCCCGAACCCTGACCCCTGACCCCGAGCTCGGCTCCCGAACTCTGAGCCCTGACCCCGAGTTCAGCTCCCGAACCCTGAGCCCTGACCCCGAGTTCAGCTCCCGAACCCTGATCCCTGACCCCGCTTCAGCTCCCGAACCCTGACCCCTGACCCCGAGTTCAGCTCCCGAACCCTGATCCCTGACCCCGAGTTCAGCTCCCGAACCCTCAGCCCTGACCCCGAGCTCAGCTCCCGAACCCTGACCCCTGATCCCGAGTTCAGCTCCCGAACCCTGAGCCCTGACCCCGAGTTCAGCTCCCGAACCCTGAACCCTGACCCCGAGTTCAGCTCCGGAACCCTGAGCCCTGACCCCGAGTTCAACTCCCGAACACTGACCCTGACCCCGAGTTCAGCACCCGAACCCTGACCCCTGACCCCGAGTTCAGCTCCGGAACCCTGAGCCCTGACCCCGAGTTCAGCTCCCGAACCCTGAGCCCTGATCCCGAGTTCAGCTCCCGAACCCTGACCCCTGACCCCGAGTTCAGCTCCCGAACACTGAGCCCTGACCCCGAGTTCAGCTCCCGATCCCTGACCCCTGACCCCGAGTTCAGCTCCCGAACCCTGAGCCCTGACCCCGAGTTCAGCTCCCGAACCCTGACCCCTGACCCCGAGTTCAGCTCCCGAACCCTGACCCCTGACCCCGAGTTCAGCTCCCGATCCCTGACCCCTGACCCCGAGTTCAGCTCCCGAACCCTGAGCCCTGACCCCGAGTTCAGCTCCCGAACCCTGAGCCCTGACCCCGAGTTCAGCTCCCGAGCCCTGAGCCCTGACCCCGAGTTCAGCTCCCGCACCCTGAGCCCTGACCCCAGGTTCAGCTCCCGATCCCTGAGCCCTGACCCCGAATTCTGCTCCCGAACCCTGAGCCCTGACCCCGAGTTCAGCTCCGGAACCCTGAGCCCTGACCCCGAGTTCAGCTCCCGAACCCTGACCCCTGACCCCGAGTTCAGCTCCCGAACCCTGACCCCTGACCCCGAGTTCAGCTCCTGAACCCTGAGCCCTGACCCCGAGTTCAGCTCCCGAACCCTGACACCTGAGCCGGAGTTCAGCTCCCGAACCCTGACCCCTGACCCCGAGTTCAGCTCCGGAACCCTGATCCCTGAGCCCGAATTCAGCTCCCGAACCCTGAACCCTGACCCCGAGTTCAGCTCCGGAACCCTGACCCCTGACCCCGAGTTCAGCTCCCGAACCCTGTGCCCTGACCCCGAGTTCAGCTCCGGAACCCTGAGCCCTGACCCCGAGTTCAGCTCCCGAACCCTGATCCCTGACCCCGCTTCAGCTCCCGAACCCTGACCCCTGACCCCGAGTTCAGCTCCGGAACCCTGAGCCCTGACCCCGAGTTCAGCTACCAAACCCTGAGCCCTGACCCCGCTTCAGCTCCCGAACCCTGACCCCTGACCCCGAGTTCAGCTCCCGAACCCTGATCCCTGACCCCGAGTTCAGCTCCCGAACCCTGACCCCTGACCCCGAGTTCAGCTCCCGAACCCTGACCCCTGACCCCGAATTCAGCTCCCGAACCCTGACCCCTGACCCCGAGTTCAGCTCCTGAACCCTGAGCCCTCACCCCGAGTTCAGCTCCCGAACCCTGACCCCTGACCCCGAATTCAGCTCCCGAACCCTGACCCCTGACCCCGAGTTCAGCTCCGGAACCCTGAGCCCTGACCCCGAGTTCAACTCCGCAACCCTGAGACCTGACCCCGAGTTCAGCTCCCGAACCCTGATCCCTGACCCCGCTTCAGCTCCCGAACCCTGACCCCTGACCCCGAGTTCAGCTCCGGAACCCTGAGCCCTGACCCCGAGTTCAGCTCCCGAACCCTGATCCCAGACCCCGAGTTCAGCTCCCGAACCCTGACCCCTGACCCCGAGTTCAGCTCCGGAACCCTGACCCCTGACCCGAGTTCAGCTCCCGAACCCTGACCCCTGACCCCGAGTTCAGCTCCCGATCCCTGAGCCCTGACCCCAAGTTCAGCTCCCGAACCCTGAGCCCTGACTCCGAGTTCAGCTCCCGAACCCTGACCCCTGACACCGAGTTCAGCTCCCGATCCTTGAGCCTTGACCCCGAATTCAGCTCCCGAACCCTGTCCTCTGACCCCGAGTTCAGCTCCGGAACCCTGACCCCGAGTTCAGCTCCCGAACCCTGAGCCATGACCCCGAGTTCAGCTCCCGAACCCTGAGCCCTGACCGCGAGTTCAGCTCCCGAAATCTGACCCCTGACCCCGGGTTCAGCTCCCGATCCCTGAGCCTTGACCCCGAATTCAGCTCCCGAACCCTGAGCCCTGACCCCGACTTCAGCTCCCGAAGCCTGAGCCGTGACCCCGAGTTCAGCTCCCGAACCCTGACCCCTGACCCCGAGTTCAACTCCCGAACCCTGACCCCTGACCCCGAGTTCAGCTCTCGCGCCCTGACCCCTATCCCCGCTTCAGCTCCCGAACCCTGATCCCTGACCCCGAGTTCAGCTCCGGAACCCTGAGCCCTGACCCCGAGTTCAGCTCCGGAACCCTGATCCCTGACCCCGAGTTCAGCTCCCGAACCCTGACCCCTGACCCCGAGTTCAGCTCCCGAACCCTGACCCCTGACCCCGAGTTCAGCTCCCGAACCCTGACCCCTGACCCCGAGTTCAGCTCCCGAACCCTGTGCCCTGACCCCGAGTTCAGCTCCCGAACCCTGACCCCTGACCCCGAGTTCAGCTCCCGAACCGTGAGCCCTGACCCCGAGTTCAACTCCCGAACCCTGAGCCCTGACCCCGAGTTCAACTCCCGAACCCTGATCCCTGACCCCGCTTCAGCTCCCGAACCCTGACCCCTGACCCCGAGTTCAGCTCCGCAACCCTGAGCCCTGACCCCGAGTTCAGCTCCCGAACCCTGATCCCTGACCCCGCTTCAGCTCCCGAACCCTGACCCCTGACCCCGAGTTCAGCTCCGGAACCCTGAGCCCTGACCCCGAGATCAGCTCCCAAACCCTGATCCCTGACCCCGAGTTCACCTCCCGAACCCTGACCCCTGACCCCGAGTTCAGCTCCGGAACCCTGACCCCTGACCCCGAGTTCAGCTCCCGAACCCTGACCCCTGACCCCGAGTTCAGCTCCCGAACCCTGAGCCCTGACCCCAAGTTCAGCTCCTGAACCCTGAGCCCTGACCCGGAGTTCAGCTCCGGAACCCTGAGCCCTAACCCCGAGTTCAGCTCCCGAACCCTGATCCCTGACCCCGAGTTCAGCTCCCGAACCCCTACCCCTGACCCCGAGTTCAGCTGCCGAACCCCGAACCCTGAACCCTGACCCCGAGTTCAGCTCCCGAACCCTGACCCCTGACCCCGAGTTCAGCTCCCGAACCCTGATCCCTGACCCCGAGTTCAGCTCCTGAACCCTGTGCCCTGAGCCCAAGTTCAGCTCCGGAACCCCGAACCCTGACCCCGAGCTCAGCTCCCGAACCCTAATCCCTGACCCCGCTTCAGCTCCCGAACCCTGACCCCTGACCCCGAGTTCAGCTCCCGAACCCTGACCCCTGACCTCGAGTTCAGCTCCCGAACCCTGACCCCTGACCCCGAGTTCAGCTCCCGAACCCTGACCCCTGACCCCGAGTTCAACTCCTGATCCCTGAGCCCTGACCCCGAGTTCAGCTCCCGAACCCTGACCCCTGACCCCGAGTTCAGCTCCCGAACCCTGAGCCCTGACCCCGAGTTCAGCTCCCGAACCCTGATCCCTGACCCCGCTTCAGCTCCCGAACCCTGACCCCTGACCCCGAGTTCAGCTCCCGATCCCTGATCCCTGACCCCGAGTTCAGCTCCCGAACCCTGAGCCCTGACCCCGAGTTCAGCTCCCGAACCCTGAGCCCTGACCCCGAGTTCAGCTCCCGAACCCTGAACCCTGACCCCGAGTTCAGCTCCCGAACCCTGAGCCCTGACCCCGAGTTCAGCTCCGGAACCCTGAGCCCTGACCCCGAGTTCAGCTCCCGAACCCTGACCCCTGACCCCGAGTTCAGCTCCCGAGCCCCGAACCCTGAACCCTGACACCGAGTTCAGCTCCTGAACCCTGAGCCTTGACCCCGAGTTCAGCTCCCGAACCCTGAACCCTGACCCCGAGTTCAGCTCCCGAACACTGACCCTGACCCCGAGTTCAGCACCCGAACCCTGACCCCTGACCCCGAGTTCAGCTCCGGAACCCTGAGCCCTGACCCCGAGTTCAGCACCCAAACCCTGACCCCTGACCCCGAGTTCAGCTCCGGAACCCTGAGCCCTGATCCCGAGTTCAGCTCCCGAACCCTGACCCCTGACCCCGAGTTCAGCTCCCGAACCCTAAGCCCTGACCCCGAGTTCAGCTCCCGAACCCTGAGCCCTGACCCCGAGTTCAGCTCCCGAACCCTGAGCCCTGACCCCGAGTTCAGCTCCCGAGCCCTGAGCCCTGACCCCGAGTTCAGCTCCCGAACCCTGAGCCCTGACCCCAGGTTCAGCTCCCGATCCCTGAGCCCTGACCCCGAATTCTGCTCCCGAACCCTGAGCCCTGACCCCGGGTTCAGCTCCCGAACCCTGAGCCCTGACCCCGAGTTCAGATCCCGAACCCTGAGCCCTGAGCCCTGACCCCGAGTTCAGCTCCCGATCCCTGAGCCCTGACCCCGAGTTCAGCTCCGGAACCCTGAGCCCTGACCCCGAGTTCAGCTCCCGAACCCTGACCCCTGACCCCGAGTTCAGCTCCCGAACCCTGACCCCTGACCCCGAGTTCAGCTCCTGAACCCTGAGCCCTGACCCCGAGTTCAGCTCCCGAACCCTGACACCTGAGCCGGAGTTCAGCTCCCGAACCCTGACCCCTGACCCCGAGTTCAGCTCCGGAACCCTGATCCCTGAGCCCGAATTCAGCTCCCGAACCCTGACCCCTGACCCCGAGTTCAGCTCCGGAACCCTGACCCCTGACCCCGAGTTCAGCTCCCGAACCCTGTGCCCTGACCCCGAGTTCAGCTCCGGAACCCTGAGCCCTGATCCCGAGTTCAGCTCCCGAACCCTGATCCCTGACCCCGCTTCAGCTCCCGAACCCTGACCCCTGACCCTGAGTTCAGTTCCGGAACCCTAAGCCCTGACCCCGAGTTCAGCTACCAAACCCTGAGCCCTGACCCCGCTTCAGCTCCCGAACCCTGACCCCTGACCCCGAGTTCAGCTCCCGAGCCCTGATCCCTGACCCCGAGTTCAGCCCCCGAACCCTGAGCCCTGACCCCGGGTTCAGCTCCCGAACCCTGACCCCTGACCCGAGCTCAGCTCCCGAACTCTGAGCCCTGACCCCGTGTTCAGCTCCCGAACCCTGAGCCCTGACCCCGCTTCAGCTCCCGAACCCAGACCCCTGACCCCGAGTTCATCTCCCGAACCCTGATCCCTGACCCCGAGTTCAGCTCCCGAACCCTGATCCCTGACCCCGCTTCAGCTCCCGAACCCAGACCCCTGACCCCGAGTTCATCTCCCGAACCCTGATCCCTGACCCCGAGTTCAGCTCCCGAACCCTGAGCCCTGACCCCGAGTTCAGCTCCCGAACCCTGAGCCCTGACCCCGAGTTCAGCTCCCGAACCCTCAGCCCTGACCCCGAGCTCAGCTCCCGAACCCTGACCCCTGATCCTGAGTTCAGCTCCCGAACCCTGAGCCCTGACCCCGAGTTCAGCTCCCGAACCCTGAGCCCTGACCCCGAGTTCAGCTCCCGAACCCTGAACCCTGACCCCGAGTTCAGCTCCGGAACCCTGAGCCCTGACCCCGAGTTCAGCTCCCGAACCCTGACCCCTGACCCCGAGATCAGCTCCCGAGCCCCGAACCCTGAACCCTGACACCGAGTTCAGCTCCTGAACCCTGAGCCTTGACCCCGAGTTCAGCTCCCGAACCCTGAACCCTGACCCCGAGTTCAGCTCCCGAACCCTGAGCCCTGACCCCGAGTTCAGCTCCCGAACCCTGAGCCCTGACCCCGAGTTCAGCTCCCGAACCCTGACCCCTGACCCCGAGTTCAGCTCCCGAACCCTGAACCCTGACCCCGAGTTCAGCTCCCGAACCCTGAGCCCTGACCCCGAGTTCAGCTCCCGAACCCTGATCCCTGACCCCGAGTTCATCTCCGGAACCCTGATCCCTGACCCCGAGTTCAACTCCCGAACCCTGACCCTCACCCCGAGTTCAGCACCCGAACCCTGACCCCTGACCCCGAGTTCAGCTCCGGAACCCTGAGCCCTGACCCCGAGTTCAACTCCCGAACACTGACCCTGACCGCGAGTTCAGCTCCCGAACCCTGACCCCTGACCCCGAGTTCAGCTCCGGAACCCTGAGCCCTGACCCCGAGTTCAACTCCCGAACACTGACCCTGACCCCGAGTTCAGCACCCGAACCCTGACCCCTGACCCCGAGTTCAGCTCCGGAACCCTGAGCCCTGACCCCGAGTTCAGCTCCCGAACCCTGAGCCCTGATCCCGAGTTCAGCTCCCGAACCCTGACCCCTGACCCCGAGTTCAGCTCCCGAACCCTGAGCCCTGACCCCGAGTTCAGCTCCCGATCCCTGACCCCTGACCCCGAGTTCAGCTCCCGAACCCTGAGCCCTGACCCCGAGTTCAGCTCCCGAACCCTGAGCCCTGACCCCGAGTTCAGCTTCCGAGCCCTGACCCCTGACCCCAAGTTCAGCTCCCGATCCCTGACCCCTGACCCCGAGTTCAGCTCCCGAACCCTGAGCCCTGACCCCGAGTTCAGCTCCCGAACCCTGAGCCCTGACCCCGAGTTCAGCTCCCGAACCCTGAGCCCTGACCCCGAGTTCAGCTCCCGAACCCTGAGCCCTGACCCCGAGTTCAGCTCCCGATCCCTGAGCCCTGACCCCGAGTTCAGCTCCCGAACCCTGAGCCCTGACCCCGAGTTCAGCTTCCGAGCCCTGACCCCTGACCCCAAGTTCAGCTCCCGATCCCTGACCCCTGACCCCGAGTTCAGCTCCCGAACCCTGAGCCCTGACCCCGAGTTCAGCTCCCGAACCCTGAGCCCTGACCCCGAGTTCAGCTCCCGAACCCTGAGCCCTGACCCCGAGTTCAGCTCCCGAACCCTGATCCCTGACCCCGAGTTCAGCTCCGGAACCCTCAGCCCTGACCCCGAGTTCAGCTCCGGAACCCTGAGCCCTGACCCCGAGTTCAGCTCCCGAACCCTGACCCCTGACCCCGAGTTCAGCTCCCGAACCCTGACCCCTGACCCCGAGTTCAGCTCCTGAACCCTGAGCCCTGACCCCGAGTTCAGCTCCCGAACCCTGACACCTGAGCCAGAGTTCAGCTCCCGAACCCTGACCCCTGACCCCGAGTTCAGCTCCGGAACCCTGATCCCTGAGCCCGAATTCAGCTCCCGAACCCTGACCCCTGACCCCGAGTTCAGCTCCGGAACCCTGACCCCTGACCCCGAGTTCAGCTCCCGAACCCTGTGCCCTGACCCCGAGTTCAGCTCCGGAACCCTGAGCCCTGACCCCGAGTTCAGCTCCCGAACCCTGATCCCTGACCCCGCTTCAGCTCCCGAACCCTGACCCCTGACCCCGAGTTCAGCTCCGGAACCCTGAGCCCTGACCCCGAGTTCAGCTACCAAACCCTGAGCCCTGACCCCGCTTCAGCTCCCGAACCCTGACCCCTGACCCCGAGTTCAGCTCCCGAACCCTGATCCCTGACCCCGAGTTCAGCTCCCGAACCCTGAGCCCTGACCCCGAGTTCAGCTCCCGAACCCTGACCCCTGACCCCGAGCTCAGCTCCCGAACTCTGAGCCCTGACCCCGAGTTCAGCTCCCGAACCCTGATCCCTGACCCCGCTTCAGCTCCCGAACCCTGACCCCTGACCCCGAGTTCAGCTCCCGAACCCTGATCCCTGACCCCGAGTTCAGCTCCCGAACCCTGAGCCCTGACCCCGAGTTCAGCTCCCGAACCCTGAGCCCTGACCCCGAGTTCAGCTCCCGAACCCTCAGCCCTGACCCCGAGTTCAGCTCCCGAACCCTGAACCCTGACCCCGAGTTCAGCTCCGGAACCCTGAGCCCTGACCCCGAGTTCAGCTCCCGAACCCTGACCCCTGACCCCGAGATCAGCTCCCGAGCCCCGAACCCTGAACACTGACACCGAGTTCAGCTCCTGAACCCTGAGCCTTGACCCCGAGTTCAGCTCCCGAACCCTGAACCCTGACCCCGAGTTCAGCTCCCGAACCCTGAGCCCTGACCCCGAGTTCAGCTCCCGAACCCTGAGCCCTGACCCCGAGTTCACCTCCCGAACCCTGAGCCCTGACCCCGAGTTCATCTCCGGAACCCTGATCCCTGACCCCGAGTTCAACTCCCGAACCCTGAGCCCTGACCCCGAGTTCAGCACCCGAACCCTGACCCCTGACCACGAGTTCAGCTCCGGAACCCTGAGCCCTGACCCCGAGTTCAGCTCCCGAACCCTGAGCCCTGACCCCGAGTTCAGCTCCGGAACCCTGACCCCTGACCCCGAGTTCAGCTCCCGAACCCTGAGCCCTGACCCCGAGTTCAGCTCCCGAACCCTGATCCCTGACCCCGAGTTCAGCTCCCGAACCCTGACCCCTGACCCCGAGTTCAGCTCCCGAACCCTGACCCCTGACCCCGAGTTCAGCTCCGGAACCCTGAGCCCTGACCCCGAGTTCAGCTCCCGAACCCTGACCCCTGACCCCGAGTTCAGCTCCCGAACCCTGACCCCTGACCCCGAGTTCAGCTCCCGAACCCTGACCCCTGACCCCGAGTTCAGCTCCTGAACCCTGAGCCCTGACCCCGAGTTCAGCTCCCGAACCCTGACCCCTGAGCCCGAGTTCAGCTCCGGAACCCTGATCCCTGAGCCCGAATTCAGCTCCCGAACCCTGACCCCTGACCCCGAGTTCAGCTCCGGAACCCTGAGCCCTGACCCCGAGTTCAGCTCCCGAACCCTGTGCCCTGACCCCGAGTTCAGCTCCGGAACCCTGAGCCCTGACCCCGAGTTCAGCTCCCGAACCCTGATCCCTGACCCCGCTTCAGCTCCCGAACCCTGACCCCTGACCCCGAGTTCAGCTCCCGAACCCTGATCCCTGACCCCGAGTTCAGCTCCCGAACCCAAAGCCCTGACCCCGAGTTCAGCTCCCGAACCCTGACCCCTGACCCTGAGTTCAGCTCCCGAACCCTGACCCCTGACCCCGAGTTCAGCTCCCGAACCCTGAGCCCTGAACCCTGACCCCGAGTTCAGCTCCCGAACCCTGATCCCTGACCCCGCTTCAGCTCCCGAACCCTGAGCCCTGACCCCGAGTTCAGCTCCCGAACCCTGAGCCCTGACCCCGAGTTCAGCTCCCGAACCCTGATCCCTGTCCCCGAGTTCAGCTCCCGAACACTGACCCCTGATCCTGAGTTCAGCTCCCGAACCCTGACCCCTGACCCCGAGTTCAGCTCCCAAACCCTGAGCCCTCACCCCGAGTTCAGCTCCCAAACCCTGACCCCTGACCCCGAGTTCAGCTCCCAAACCCTGAGCCCTGAACCCGAGTTCAGCTCCCGAACCCTGAGCCCTGACCCCGAGTTCAGCTCCCGAACCCTGACCCCTGACCCCGAGTTCAGCTCCCAAACCCTGAGCCCTGACCCCGAGTTCAGCTCCCGAACCCTGAGCCCTGACCCCGAGTTCAGCTCCCGAACCCTGATCCCTGACCCCGCTTCAGCTCCCGAACCCTGACCCCTGACCCCGGGTTCAGCTCCCGAACCCTGACCCCTGACGCCGAGTTCAGCTCCCGAACCCTGACCCCTGACCCCGATTTCAGCTCCGGAACCCTGAGCCCTGACCCCGAGTTCAGCTCCCGAACCCTGATCCCTGACCCCGCTTCAGCTCCCGAACCCTGATCCCTGACCCCGAGTTCAGCTCCCGAACCCTGTCCCCTGACCCCGAGTTCAGCTCCCGAACCCTGACCCCTGAACCCGAGTTCAGCTCCCGAACCCTGAGCCCTGACCCCGAGTTCAGCTCCCGAACCCTGAGCCCTGACCCCGAGTTCAGCTCCCGAACCCTGAACCCTGACCCCGAATTCAGCTCCGGAACCCTGAGCCCTGACCCCGAGTTCAGCTCCGGAACCCTGAGCCCTGACCCCGAGTTCAGCTCCCAAACCCTGACCCCTGACCCCAAGTTCAGCTCCCGAACCCCGAACCCTGAACCCTGACCCCGAGCTCAGCTCCCGAACCCTGAGCCCTGACCCCGAGTTCAGCTCCCGAACCCTGAGCCCTGACCCCGAGTTCAGCACCCGAACCCTGACCCCTGACCCCGAGTTCAGCTCCCGAACCCTGAGCCCTGACCCCGAGTTCAGCTCCCGAACCCTGAGCCCTGACCCCGAGTTCAGCTCCGGAATCCTGATCCCTGACACCGAGTTCAGCTCCCGAACCCTGAGCCCTGACCCCGAGTTCAGCACCCGAACCCTGACCCCTGACCCCGAGTTCAGCTCCGGAACCCTGAGCCCTGACCCCGAGTTCAGCTCCCGAACCCTGAGCCCTGACCCCGAGTTCAGCTCCCGAACCCTGAGCCCTGACCCCGAGTTCAGCTCCCGAACCCTGAGCCCTGACCCCGAGTTCAGCTCCCGAACCCTGAGCCCTGACCCCGAGTTCAGCTCCCGAACCCTGAGCCCTGACCCCGGGTTCAGCTCCCGAACCCTGAGCCCTGACCCCGAGTTCAGCTCCGGAACCCTGATCCCTGACCCCGAGTTCACTTCCCGAACCCTGAGCCCTGACCCCGAATTCAGCTCCCGAACCCTGACCCCTGACCCCGAGTTCAGCTCCCGAACCCTGAGCCCTGACCCCGAGTTCAGCTCCCGAACCCTGAGCCCTGACCCGAGTTCAGCTCCCGAACCCTGAACCCTGACCCCGAGTTCAGCTCCCGAACCCTGAGCCCTGACCCCGAGTTTAGCTCCCGAACCCTGATCCCGACCCCGAGTTCAGCTCCCGAACCCTGAGCCCTGACCCGAGTTTAGCTCCGGAACCCTGACCCCTGACCCCGAGTTCAGCTCCCGAACACTGAGCCCCGACCCCGAGTTCAGCTCCGGAACCCTGATCCCTGACCCCGAGTTCAGATCCCGAACCCTGACCCCTGACCCCGAGTTCAGCTCCCGAACCCTGAGCCCTGACCCCGAGTTCAGCTCCCGATCCCTGACCCCTGACCCCGAGTTCAGCTCTCGAACCCTGACCCCTGACCCCGAGTTCAGCTCGCGAACCCTGAGCCCTCACCCCTGACCCCGAGTTCAGCTCCCGAACACTGAGCCCTGACCCCTGACCCCGAGTTCAGCTCCCGAACCCTGAGCCCTGACCCCTGACCCCGAGTTCAGCTCCCGAACCCTGAGCCCTGAGCCCTGACCACGAGTTCAGCTCCCGAACCCTGAGCCCTGATCCCTGACCCCGAGTTCAGCTCCTGAACCCTGAGCCCTGACCCCGAGTTCAGCTCTGGAACCCTGAGCCCTTACCCCGAGTTCAGCTCCCGAACCCTGACCCCTGACCCCGAGTTCACCTCCCGAACCCTGAGCCCTGACCCCGAGTTCAGCTCCCGAACCCTGAGCCCTGACCCCGAGTTCAGCTCCCGAACCCTGAGCCCTGACCCCGAGTTCAGCTCCCGAACCCTGAGCCCTGACCCCTGACCCCGAATTCAGCTCCCGAACCCTGAGCCCTGAGCCCTGACCCCGAGTTCAGCCCCCGAACCCTGACCCCTGACCCCGGGTTCAGCTCCCGAACCCTGACCCCTGACCCCGAGTTCAGCTCTCGAACCATGACCCCTGACCCCGAGTTCAGATCCGGGACCCTGAGCCATGAGCCCTGACCCGAGTTCAGCTCCCGAACCCTGAGCCCTGACCACGACTTCAGCTCCCGAACCCTGAGCCCTGACCCCGAGTTCAGCTCCCGAACCCTGAGCCCTGACCCCTGACCCAGAGTTCAGCTCCCGAACCCTGAGCCCTGACCCGGGTTCAGCTCCCGAACTCTGAGCCCTGACCCCGAGTTCAGCTCCTGAACCCTGACCCCTGACCCCAAGTTCAGCTCCCGATCCCTGACCCCTGACCCCGAGTTCAGCTCCCGAACCCTGAGCCCTGACCCCGAGTTCAGCTCCCGACCCCTGAGCCCTGACCCCAGGTTCAGCTCCCGATCCCTGAGCCCTGACCCCGAGTTCAGCTCCCGACCCCTGAGCCCTGACCCCGCTTCAGCTCCCGAACCCTGAGCCCTGACCCCGAGTTCAGCTCCCGAACCCTGATCCCTGACCCCGAGTTCAGCTCCGGAACCCTCAGCCCTGACCCCGAGTTCAGCTCCGGAACCCTGACCCCTGCCCCCGAGTTCAGCTCCCGAACCCTGACCCCTGACTCCGAGTTCAGCTCCCGAACCCTGACCCCTGACTCCGAGTTCAGCTCCTGAACCCTGAGCCTTGACCCCGAGTTCAGCTCCCGAACCCTGACCCCTGACCCCGAGTTCAGCTCCGGAACCCTGATCCCTGAGCCCGAATTCAGCTCCCGAACCCTGACCCCTGACCCCGAGATCAGCTCCCGAACCCTGACCCCTGACCCCGAGTTCAGCTCCCGAACCCTGTGCCCTGACCCCGAGTTCAGCTCCGGAACCCTGAGCCCTGACCCCGAGTTCAGCTCCCGAACCCTGATCCCTGACCCCGCTTCAGCTCCCAAACCCTGACCCCTGACCCCGAGTTCAGCTCCGGAACCCTGAGCCCTGACCCCGAGTTCAGCTACCAAACCCTGAGCCCTGACCCCGCTTCAGCTCCCGAACCCTGACCCCTGACCCCGAGTTCAGCTCCCGAACCCTGATCCCTGACCCCGAGTTCAGCTCCCGAACCCTGATCCCTGACCCCGAGTTCAGCTCCCGAACCCTGATCCCTGACCCCGAGTTCAGCTCCCGAACCCTGACCCCTGACCCCGAGCTCAGCTCCCGAACTCTGAGCCCTGACCCCGAGTTCAGCTCCCGAACCCTGAGCCCTGACCCCGAGTTCAGCTCCCGAACCCTGATCCCTGACCCCGCTTCAGCTCCCGAACCATGACCCCTGACCCCGAGTTCAGCTCCCGAACCCTGATCCCTGACCCCGAGCTCAGCTCCCGAACTCTGAGCCCTGACCCCGAGTTCAGCTCCCGAACCCTGAGCCCTGACCCCGAGTTCAGCTCCCGAACCCTGATCCCTGACCCCGCTTCAGCTCCCGAACCATGACCCCTGACCCCGAGTTCAGCTCCCGAACCCTGAGCCCTGACCCCGAGTTCAGCTCCCGAACCCTGAGCCCTGACCCCGAGTTCAGCTCCCGAACCCTGACCCCTGACCCCGAGTTCAGCTCCCGAACCCTGAACCCTGATCCCGAGTTCAGCTCCCGAACCCTGAGCCCTGACCCCGAGTTCAGCTCCCGAACCCTGAGCCCTGACCCCGAGTTCAGCTCCCGAACCCTGAACCCTGACCCCGAGTTCAGCTCCGGAACCCTGAGCCCTGACCCCGAGTTCAGCTCCCGAACCCTGAGCCCTGACCCCGAGTTCATCTCCGGAACCCTGATCCCTGACACCGAGTTCAACTCCCGAACCCTGACCCTGACCCCGAGTTCAGCACCCGAACCCTGACCCCTGACCCCGAGTTCAGCTCCGGAACCCTGAGCCCTGACCCCGAGTTCAACTCCCGAACACTGACCCTGACCCCGAGTTCAGCACCCGAACCCTGACCCCTGACCCCGAGTTCAGCTCCGGAACCCTGAGCCCTGACCCCGAGTTCAACTCCCGAACACTGACCCTGACCCCGAGTTCAGCACCCGAACCCTGACCCCCGACCCCGAGTTCAGCTCCGGAACCCTGAGCCCTGACCCCGAGTTCAGCTCCCGAACCCTGAGCCCTGACCCCGAGTTCAGCTCCCGAACCCTGACCCCTGACCCCGAGTTCAGCTCCCGAACCCTGACCCCTGACCCCGAGTTCAGCTCCCGATCCCTGACCCCTGACCCCGAGTTCAGCTCCCGAACCCTGAGCCCTGACCCCGAGTTCAGCTCCCGATCCCTGAGCCCTGACCCCGAGTTCAGCTCCCGAACCCTGACCCCTGACCCCAAGTTCAGCTCCCGATCCCTGACCCCTGACCCCGAGTTCAGCTCCCGAACCCTGAGCCCTGACCCCGAGTTCAGCTCCCGAGCCCTGAGCCCTGACCCCGAGTTCAGCTCCCGAACCCTGAGCCCTGACCCCAGGTTCAGCTCCCGATCCCTGAGCCCTGACCCCGAATTCTGCTCCCGAACCCTGAGCCCTGACCCCGAGTTCAGCTCCCGAACCCTGACCCCTGACCCCGAGTTCAGCTCCTGAACCCTGACACCTGAGCCGGAGTTCAGCTCCCGAACCCTGACCCCTGACCCCGAGTTCAGCTCCGGAACCCTGATCCCTGAGCCCGAATTCAGCTCCCGAACCCTGACCCCTGACCCCGCTTCAGCTCCCGAACCCTGACCCCTGACCCCGAGTTCAGCTCCGGAACCCTGACCCCTGACCCCGAGTTCAGCTCCCGAACCCTGATCCCTGACCCCGCTTCAGCTCCCGAACCCTGACCCCTGACCCCGAGTTCAGCTCCCGAACCCTGATCCCTGACCCCGAGTTCAGCTCCCGAACCCTGAGCCCTGACCCCGAGTTCAGCTCCCGAACCCTGACCCCTGACCCCGAGCTCAGCTCCCGAACTCTGAGCCCTGACCCCGAGTTCAGCTCCCGAACCCTGAGCCCTGACCCCGAGTTCAGCTCCCGAACCCTGAGCCCTGACCCCGAGTTCAGCTCCCGAACCCTCAGCCCTGACCCCGAGTTCATCTCCGGAACCCTGACCCCTGACCCCGAGCTCAGCTCCCGAACCGTGAGCCCTGACCCCGAGTTCAGCTCCCGAACCCTGAGCCCTGACCCCGAGTTCATCTCCGGAACCCTGATCCCTGACCCCGAGTTCAACTCTCGAACCCTGACCCTGACCCCGAGTTCAGCACCCGAACCCTGACCCCTGACCCCGAGTTCAGCTCCGGAACCCTGAGCCCTGACCCCGAGTTCAGCTCCGGAACCCTGAGCCCTGACCCCGAGTTCAGCTCCGGAACCCTGACCCCTGACCCCGAGTTCAGCTCCCGAACCCTGAGCCCTGACCCCGAGTTCAGCTCCCGATCCCTGACCCCTGACCCCGAGTTCAGCTCCCGAACCCTGAGCCCTGACCCCGAGTTCAGCTCCCGAACCCTGAGCCCTGACCCCGAGTTCAGCTCCCGAACCCTGACCCCTGACCCCGAGTTCAGCTCCCGATCCCTGACCCCTGACCCCGAGTTCAGCTCCCGAACCCTGAGCCCTGACCCCGAGTTCAGCTCCCGAACCCTGAGCCCTGACCCCGAGTTCAGCTCCCGAACCCTGATCCCTGACCCCGAGTTCAGCTCCCGAACCCTGAGCCCTGACCCCGAGTTCAGCTCCGGAACCCTGAGCCCTGACCCCGAGTTCTGCTCCCGAACCCTGAGCCCTGACCCCGAGTTCAGCTCCCGAACCCTGACCCCTGACCCCGAGTTCAGCTCCGGAACCCTGAGCCCTGACCCCGAGTTTAGCTCCCGAATCCTGAGCCCTGACCCCGAGTTTAGATCCGGAACCCTGAGCCCTGACCCCGAGTTCAGCTCCCGAACCCTGATCCCTGACCCCGAGTTCAGCTCCGGAACCCTGAGCCCTGACCCCGAGTTCAGCTCCGGAACCCTGAGCCCTGACCCCGAGTTCAGCTCCCGAACCCTGACCCCTGACCCCGAGTTCAGCTCCCGAACCCTGTCCCCTGACCCCGAGTTCAGCTCCCGAACCCTGACCCCTGACCCCGAGTTCAGCTCCTGAACCCTGAGCCCTGACCCCGAGTTCAGCTCCCGAACCCTGACACCTGAGCCGGAGTTCAGCTCCCGTACCCTGACCCCTGACCCCGAGTTCAGCTCCGGAACCCTGACCCCTGACCCCGAGTTCAGCTCCCGAACCCTGTGCCCTGACCCCGAGTTCAGCTCCCGAACCCTGATCCCTGACCCCGAGTTCAGCTCCGGAACCCTGACCCCTGACCCGAGTTCAGCTCCGGAACCCTGAGCCCTGACCCCGAGTTCAGCTCCCGAACCCTGATCCCTGACCCCGCTTCAGCTCCCGAACCCTGACCCCTGACCCCGAGTTCAGCTCCCGAACCCTGATCCCTGACCCCGAGTTCAGCTCCCGAACCCTGAGCCCTGGCCCCGAGTTCAGCTCCCGAACCCTGACCCCTGACCCTGAGTTCAGCTCCCGAACTCTGAGCCCTGACCCCGAGTTCAGCTCCCGAACCCTGAGCCCTGACCCCGAGTTCAGCTCCCGAACCCTGACCCCTGACCCCGAGTTCAGCTCCCGAACCCTGATCCCTGACCCCGAGTTCAGCTCCCGAACCCTGATCCCTGACCCCGAGTTCAGCTCCCGAACCCTGAGCCCTGACCCCGAGTTCAGCTCCCGAACCCTGAGCCCTGACCCCGAGTTCAGCTCCCGAACCCTGACCCCTGATCCCGACTTCAGCTCCCGAACCCTGAGCCCTGACCCCGAGTTCAGCTCCCGAACCCTGACCCCTGATCCTCAGTTCAGCTCCCGAACCCTGACCCCTGACCCCGAGTTCAGCTCCCAAACCCTGAGCCCTGACCCCGAGTTCAGCTCCGGAACCCTGAGCCCTGACCCCGAGTTTAGCTCCCGAATCCTGAGCCCTGACCCCGAGTTTAGATCCGGAACCCTGAGCCCTGACCCCGAGTTCAGCTCCCGAACCCTGATCCCTGACCCCGAGTTCAGCTCCCGAACCCTGATCCCTGACCCCGAGTTCAGCTCCGGAACCCTGAGCCCTGACCCCGAGTTCAGCTCCGGAACCCTGAGCCCTGACCCCGAGTTCAGCTCCCGAACCCTGACCCCTGACCCCGAGTTCAGCTCCCGAACCCTGTCCCCTGACCCCGAGTTCAGCTCCCGAACCCTGACCCCTGACCCCGAGTTCAGCTCCTGAACCCTGAGCCCTGACCCCGAGTTCAGCTCCCGAACCCTGACACCTGAGCCGGAGTTCAGCTCCCGTACCCTGACCCCTGACCCCGAGTTCAGCTCCGGAACCCTGATCCCTGAGCCCGAATTCAGCTCCCGAACCCTGACCCCTGACCCCGAGTTCAGCTCCGGAACCCTGACCCCTGACCCCGAGTTCAGCTCCCGAACCCTGTGCCCTGACCCCGAGTTCAGCTCCCGAACCCTGACCCCTGACCCGAGTTCAGCTCCGGAACCCTGAGCCCTGACCCCGAGTTCAGCTCCCGAACCCTGATCCCTGACCCCGCTTCAGCTCCCGAACCCTGACCCCTGACCCCGAGTTCAGCTCCCGAACCCTGATCCCTGACCCCGCTTCAGCTCCCGAACCCTGACCCCTGACCCCGGGTTCAGCTCCCGAACCCTGACCCCTGACGCCGAGTTCAGCTCCCGAACCCTGACCCCTGACCCCGATTTCAGCTCCGGAACCCTGAGCCCTGACCCCGAGTTCAGCTCCCGAACCCTGATCCCTGACCCCGCTTCAGCTCCCGAACCCTGATCCCTGACCCCGAGTTCAGCTCCCGAACCCTGTCCCCTGACCCCGAGTTCAGCTCCCGAACCCTGACCCCTGAACCCGAGTTCAGCTCCCGAACCCTGAGCCCTGACCCCGAGTTCAGCTCCCGAACCCTGAGCCCTGACCCCGAGTTCAGCTCCCGAACCCTGAACCCTGACCCCGATTTCAGCTCCCGAACCCTGAGCCCTGACCCCGAGTTCAGCTCCCGAACCCTGACCCCTGACCCCGAGTTCAGCTCCCGAACCCTGACCCCTGACCCCGAATTCAGCTCCGGAACCCTGAGCCCTGACCCCGAGTTCAGCTCCGGAACCCTGAGCCCTGACCCCGAGTTCAGCTCCCAAACCCTGACCCCTGACCCCAAGTTCAGCTCCCGAACCCCGAACCCTGAACCCTGACCCCGAGCTCAGCTCCCGAACCCTGAGCCCTGACCCCGAGTTCAGCTCCCGAACCCTGAGCCCTGACCCCGAGTTCAGCACCCGAACCCTGACCCCTGACCCCGAGTTCAGCTCCCGAACCCTGAGCCCTGACCCCGAGTTCAGCTCCCGAACCCTGAGCCCTGACCCCGAGTTCAGCTCCGGAATCCTGATCCCTGACACCGAGTTCAGCTCCCGAACCCTGAGCCCTGACCCCGAGTTCAGCACCCGAACCCTGACCCCTGACCCCGAGTTCAGCTCCGGAACCCTGAGCCCTGACCCCGAGTTCAGCTCCCGAACCCTGAGCCCTGACCCCGAGTTCAGCTCCCGTACCCTGAGCCCTGACCCCGGGTTCAGCTCCCGAACCCTGAGCCCTGACCCCGAGTTCAGCTCCGGAACCCTGATCCCTGACCCCGAGTTCACTTCCCGAACCCTGAGCCCTGACCCCGAATTCAGCTCCCGAACCCTGACCCCTGACCCCGAGTTCAGCTCCCGAACCCTGAGCCCTGACCCCGAGTTCAGCTCCCGAACCCTGAGCCCTGACCCGAGTTCAGCTCCCTAACCCTGAACCCTGACCCCGAGTTCAGCTCCCGAACCCTGAGCCCTGACCCCGAGTTTAGCTCCCGAACCCTGATCCCTGACCCCGAGTTCAGCTCCCGAACCCTGAGCCCTGACCCCGAGTTCAGCTCCCGAACCCTGACCCCTGACCCCGAGTTCAGCTCCCGAACCCTGAGCCCTGACCCCGAGTTCAGCTCCCGAACCCTGAGCCCTGACCCGAGTTCAGCTCCCGAACCCTGAACCCTGACCCCGAGTTCAGCTCCCGAACCCTGAGCCCTGACCCCGAGTTTAGCTCCCGAACCCTGATCCCTGACCCCGAGTTCAGCTCCCGAACACTGAGCCCCGACCCCGAGTTCAGCTCCGGAACCCTGATCCCTGACCCCGAGTTCAGATCCCGAACCCTGACCCCTGACCCCGAGTTCAGCTCCCGAACCCTGAGCCCTGACCCCGAGTTCAGCTCCCGATCCCTGACCCCTGACCCCGAGTTCAGCTCTCGAACCCTGACCCCTGACCCCGAGTTCAGCTCGCGAACCCTGAGCCCTCACCCCTGACCCCGAGTTCAGCTCCCGAACACTGAGCCCTGACCCCTGACCCCGAGTTCAGCTCCCGAACCCTGAGCCCTGACCCCTGACCCCGAGTTCAGCTCCCAAACCCTGAGCCCTGAGCCCTGACCCCGAGTTCAGCTCCCGAACCCTGAGCCCTGATCCCTGACCCCGAGTTCAGCTCCTGAACCCTGAGCCCTGACCCCGAGTTCAGCTCTGGAACCCTGAGCCCTTACCCCGAGTTCAGCTCCCGAACCCTGACCCCTGACCCCGAGTTCAGCTCCCGAACCCTGATCCCTGACCCCGAGTTCAGCTCCCGAACCCTGAGCCCTGACCCCGAGTTCAGCTCCCGAACCCTGAGCCCTGACCCCGAGTTCAGCTCCCGAACCCTGAGCCCTGACCCCTGACCCCGAGTTCAGCTCCCGAACCCTGAGCCCTGAGCCCTGACCCCGAGTTCAGCCCCCGAACCCTGACCCCTGACCCCGGGTTCAGCTCCCGAACCCTGACCCCTGACCCCGAGTTCAGCTCTCGAACCCTGACCCCTGACCCCGAGTTCAGATCCGGGACCCTGAGCCCTGAGCCCTGACCCGAGTTCAGCTCCCGAACCCTGAGCCCTGACCACGACTTCAGCTCTCGAACCCTGAGCCCTGACCCCGAGTTCAGCTCCCGAACCCTGAGCCCTGACCCCTGACCCAGAGTTCAGCTCCCGAACCCTGAGCCCTGACCCGGGTTCAGCTCCCGAACTCTGAGCCCTGACCCCGAGTTCAGCTCCTGAACCCTGACCCCTGACCCCAAGTTCAGCTCCCGATCCCTGACCCCTGACCCCGAGTTCAGCTCCCGAACCCTGAGCCCTGACCCCGAGTTCAGCTCCCGAACCCTGAGCCCTGACCCCGAGTTCAGCTCCCGACCCCTGAGCCCTGACCCCAGGTTCAGCTCCCGATCCCTGAGCCCTGACCCCGAATTCTGCTCCCGAACCCTGAGCCATGACCCCGAGTTCAGCTCCGGAACCCTGAGCCCTGACCCCGAGTTCAGCTCCCGAACCCTGATCCCTGACCCCGAGTTCAGCTCCGGAACCCTCAGCCCTGACCCCGAGTTCAGCTCCGGAACCCTGACCCCTGCCCCCGAGTTCAGCTCCCGAACCCTGACCCCTGACTCCGAGTTCAGCTCCCGAACCCTGACCCCTGACTCCGAGTTCAGCTCCTGAACCCTGAGCCTTGACCCCGAGTTCAGCTCCCGAACCCTGACCCCTGACCCCGAGTTCAGCTCCCGAACCCTGACCCCTGACCCCGAGTTCAGCTCCCGAACCCTGTGCCCTGACCCCGAGTTCAGCTCCCGAACCCTGACCCCTGACCCCGAGTTCAGCTCCCGAACCCTGTGCCCTGACCCCGAGTTCAGCTCCGGAACCCTGAGCCCTGACCCCGAGTTCAGCTCCCGAACCCTGATCCCTGACCCCGCTTCAGCTCCCAAACCCTGACCCCTGACCCCGAGTTTAGCTCCCGAACCCTGAGCCCTGACCCCGCTTCAGCTCCCGAACCCTGACCCCTGACCCCGAGTTCAGCTCCCGAACCCTGATCCCTGACCCCGAGTTCAGCTCCCGAACCCTGATCCCTGACCCCGAGTTCAGCTCCCGAACCCTGAGCCCTGACCCCGAGTTCAGCTCCCGAACCCTGACCCCTGACCCCGAGCTCAGCTCCCGAACTCTGAGCCCTGACCCCGAGTTCAGCTCCCGAACCCTGAGCCCTGACCCCGAGTTCAGCTCCCGAACCCTGATCCCTGACCCCGCTTCAGCTCCCGAACCATGACCCCTGACCCCGAGTTCAGCTCCCGAACCCTGATCCCTGACCCCGAGCTCAGCTCCCGAACTCTGAGCCCTGACCCTAAGTTCAGCTCCCGAACCCTGAGCCCTGACCCCGAGTTCAGCTCCCGAACCCTGATCCCTGACCCCGCTTCAGCTCCCGAACCATGACCCCTGACCCCGAGTTCAGCTCCCGAACCCTGAGCCCTGACCCCGAGTTCAGCTCCCGAACCCTGAGCCCTGACCCCGAGTTCAGCTCCCGAACCCTCAGCCCTGACCCCGAGTTCAGCTCCCGAACCCTGAGCCCTGACCCCGAGTTCATCTCCGGAACCCTGATCCCTGACACCGAGTTCAACTCCCGAACCCTGACCCTGACCCCGAGTTCAGCACCCGAACCCTGACCCCTGACCCCGAGTTCAGCTCCGGAACCCTGAGCCCTGACCCCGAGTTCAACTCCCGAACACTGACCCTGACCCCGAGTTCAGCACCCGAACCCTGACCCCTGACCCCGAGTTCAGCTCCGGAACCCTGAGCCCTGACCCCGAGTTCAACTCCCGAACACTGACCCTGACCCCGAGTTCAGCACCCGAACCCTGACCCCCGACCCCGAGTTCAGCTCCGGAACCCTGAGCCCTGACCCCGAGTTCAGCTCCCGAACCCTGAGCCCTAATCCCGAGTTCAGCTCACGAACCCTGACCCCTGACCCCGAGTTCAGCTCCCGAACCCTGACCCCTGACCCCGAGTTCAGCTCCCGATCCCTGACCCCTGACCCCGAGTTCAGCTCCCGAACCCTGAGCCCTGACCCCGAGTTCAGCTCCCGATCCCTGAGCCCTGACCCCGAGTTCAGCTCCCGAACCCTGACCCCTGACCCCAAGTTCAGCTCCCGATCCCTGACCCCTGACCCCGAGTTCAGCTCCCGAACCCTGAGCCCTGACCCCGAGTTCAGCTCCCGAACCCTGAGCCCTGACCCCGAATTCAGCTCCGGAACCCTGAGCCCTGACCCCGAGTTCAGCTCCGGAACCCTGAGCCCTGACCCCGAGTTCAGCTCCCAAACCCTGACCCCTGACCCCAAGTTCAGCTCCCGAACCCCGAACCCTGAACCCTGACCCCGAGCTCAGCTCCCGAACCCTGAGCCCTGACCCCGAGTTCAGCTCCCGAACCCTGAGCCCTGACCCCGAGTTCAGCACCCGAACCCTGACCCCTGACCCCGAGTTCAGCTCCCGAACCCTGAGCCCTGACCCCGAGTTCAGCTCCCGAACCCTGAGCCCTGACCCCGAGTTCAGCTCCGGAATCCTGATCCCTGACACCGAGTTCAGCTCCCGAACCCTGAGCCCTGACCCCGAGTTCAGCACCCGAACCCTGACCCCTGACCCCGAGTTCAGCTCCGGAACCCTGAGCCCTGACCCCGAGTTCAGCTCCCGTACCCTGAGCCCTGACCCCGAGTTCAGCTCCCGAACCCTGAGCCCTGACCCCGAGTTCAGCTCCCGAACCCTGAGCCCTGACCCCTGACCCCGAGTTCAGCTCCCGAACCCTGAGCCCTGAGCCCTGACCCCGAGTTCAGCCCCCGAACCCTGACCCCTGACCCCGGGTTCAGCTCCCGAACCCTGACCCCTGACCCCGAGTTCAGCTCTCGAACCCTGACCCCTGACCCCGAGTTCAGATCCGGGACCCTGAGCCCTGAGCCCTGACCCGAGTTCAGCTCCCGAACCCTGAGCCCTGACCACGACTTCAGCTCTCGAACCCTGAGCCCTGACCCCGAGTTCAGCTCCCGAACCCTGAGCCCTGACCCCTGACCCAGAGTTCAGCTCCCGAACCCTGAGCCCTGACCCGGGTTCAGCTCCCGAACTCTGAGCCCTGACCCCGAGTTCAGCTCCTGAACCCTGACCCCTGACCCCAAGTTCAGCTCCCGATCCCTGACCCCTGACCCCGAGTTCAGCTCCCGAACCCTGAGCCCTGACCCCGAGTTCAGCTCCCGAACCCTGAGCCCTGACCCCGAGTTCAGCTCCCGACCCCTGAGCCCTGACCCCAGGTTCAGCTCCCGATCCCTGAGCCCTGACCCCGAATTCTGCTCCCGAACCCTGAGCCATGACCCCGAGTTCAGCTCCGGAACCCTGAGCCCTGACCCCGAGTTCAGCTCCCGAACCCTGATCCCTGACCCCGAGTTCAGCTCCGGAACCCTCAGCCCTGACCCCGAGTTCAGCTCCGGAACCCTGACCCCTGCCCCCGAGTTCAGCTCCCGAACCCTGACCCCTGACTCCGAGTTCAGCTCCCGAACCCTGACCCCTGACTCCGAGTTCAGCTCCTGAACCCTGAGCCTTGACCCCGAGTTCAGCTCCCGAACCCTGACCCCTGACCCCGAGTTCAGCTCCCGAACCCTGACCCCTGACCCCGAGTTCAGCTCCCGAACCCTGTGCCCTGACCCCGAGTTCAGCTCCCGAACCCTGACCCCTGACCCCGAGTTCAGCTCCCGAACCCTGTGCCCTGACCCCGAGTTCAGCTCCGGAACCCTGAGCCCTGACCCCGAGTTCAGCTCCCGAACCCTGATCCCTGACCCCGCTTCAGCTCCCAAACCCTGACCCCTGACCCCGAGTTTAGCTCCCGAACCCTGAGCCCTGACCCCGCTTCAGCTCCCGAACCCTGACCCCTGACCCCGAGTTCAGCTCCCGAACCCTGATCCCTGACCCCGAGTTCAGCTCCCGAACCCTGATCCCTGACCCCGAGTTCAGCTCCCGAACCCTGAGCCCTGACCCCGAGTTCAGCTCCCGAACCCTGACCCCTGACCCCGAGCTCAGCTCCCGAACTCTGAGCCCTGACCCCGAGTTCAGCTCCCGAACCCTGAGCCCTGACCCCGAGTTCAGCTCCCGAACCCTGATCCCTGACCCCGCTTCAGCTCCCGAACCATGACCCCTGACCCCGAGTTCAGCTCCCGAACCCTGATCCCTGACCCCGAGCTCAGCTCCCGAACTCTGAGCCCTGACCCCGAGTTCAGCTCCCGAACCCTGAGCCCTGACCCCGAGTTCAGCTCCCGAACCCTGATCCCTGACCCCGCTTCAGCTCCCGAACCATGACCCCTGACCCCGAGTTCAGCTCCCGAACCCTGAGCCCTGACCCCGAGTTCAGCTCCCGAACCCTGAGCCCTGACCCCGAGTTCAGCTCCCGAACCCTCAGCCCTGACCCCGAGTTCAGCTCCCGAACCCTGAGCCCTGACCCCGAGTTCATCTCCGGAACCCTGATCCCTGACACCGAGTTCAACTCCCGAACCCTGACCCTGACCCCGAGTTCAGCACCCGAACCCTGACCCCTGACCCCGAGTTCAGCTCCGGAACCCTGAGCCCTGACCCCGAGTTCAACTCCCGAACACTGACCCTGACCCCGAGTTCAGCACCCGAACCCTGACCCCTGACCCCGAGTTCAGCTCCGGAACCCTGAGCCCTGACCCCGAGTTCAACTCCCGAACACTGACCCTGACCCCGAGTTCAGCACCCGAACCCTGACCCCCGACCCCGAGTTCAGCTCCGGAACCCTGAGCCCTGACCCCGAGTTCAGCTCCCGAACCCTGAGCCCTAATCCCGAGTTCAGCTCACGAACCCTGACCCCTGACCCCGAGTTCAGCTCCCGAACCCTGACCCCTGACCCCGAGTTCAGCTCCCGATCCCTGACCCCTGACCCCGAGTTCAGCTCCCGAACCCTGAGCCCTGACCCCGAGTTCAGCTCCCGATCCCTGAGCCCTGACCCCGAGTTCAGCTCCCGAACCCTGACCCCTGACCCCAAGTTCAGCTCCCGATCCCTGACCCCTGACCCCGAGTTCAGCTCCCGAACCCTGAGCCCTGACCCCGAGTTCAGCTCCCGAACCCTGAGCCCTGACCCCGAATTCAGCTCCGGAACCCTGAGCCCTGACCCCGAGTTCAGCTCCCGAACCCTGAGCCCTGACCCCGAGTTCAGCACCCGAACCCTGACCCCTGACCCCGAGTTCAGCTCCCGAACCCTGAGCCCTGACCCCGAGTTCAGCTCCCGAACCCTGAGCCCTGACCCCGAGTTCAGCTCCGGAATCCTGATCCCTGACACCGAGTTCAGCTCCCGAACCCTGAGCCCTGACCCCGAGTTCAGCACCCGAACCCTGACCCCTGACCCCGAGTTCAGCTCCGGAACCCTGAGCCCTGACCCCGAGTTCAGCTCCCGTACCCTGAGCCCTGACCCCGGGTTCAGCTCCCGAACCCTGAGCCCTGACCCCGAGTTCAGCTCCGGAACCCTGATCCCTGACCCCGAGTTCACTTCCCGAACCCTGAGCCCTGACCCCGAATTCAGCTCCCGAACCCTGACCCCTGACCCCGAGTTCAGCTCCCGAACCCTGAGCCCTGACCCCGAGTTCAGCTCCCGAACCCTGAGCCCTGACCCGAGTTCAGCTCCCGAACCCTGAACCCTGACCCCGAGTTCAGCTCCCGAACCCTGAGCCCTGACCCCGAGTTCAGCTCCCGAACCCTGAGCCCTGACCCGAGTTCAGCTCCCGAACCCTGACCCCTGACCCCGAGTTCAGCTCCCGAACACTGAGCCCCGACCCCGAGTTCAGCTCCGGAACCCTGATCCCTGACCCCGAGTTCAGATCCCGAACCCTGACCCCTGACCCCGAGTTCAGCTCCCGAACCCTGAGCCCTGACCCCGAGTTCAGCTCCCGATCCCTGACCCCTGACCCCGAGTTCAGCTCTCGAACCCTGACCCCTGACCCCGAGTTCAGCTCGCGAACCCTGAGCCCTCACCCCTGACCCCGAGTTCAGCTCCCGAACACTGAGCCCTGACCCCTGACCCCGAGTTCAGCTCCCGAACCCTGAGCCCTGACCCCTGACCCCGAGTTCAGCTCCCGAACCCTGAGCCCTGAGCCCTGACCCCGAGTTCAGCTCCCGAACCCTGAGCCCTGATCCCTGACCCCGAGTTCAGCTCCTGAACCCTGAGCCCTGACCCCGAGTTCAGCTCTGGAACCCTGAGCCCTTACCCCGAGTTCAGCTCCCGAACCCTGACCCCTGACCCCGAGTTCACCTCCCGAACCCTGAGCCCTGACCCCGAGTTCAGCTCCCGAACCCTGAGCCCTGACCCCGAGTTCAGCTCCCGAACCCTGAGCCCTGACCCCGAGTTCAGCTCCCGAACCCTGAGCCCTGACCCCTGACCCCGAGTTCAGCTCCCGAACCCTGAGCCCTGAGCCCTGACCCCGAGTTCAGCCCCCGAACCCTGACCCCTGACCCCGGGTTCAGCTCCCGAACCCTGACCCCTGACCCCGAGTTCAGCTCTCGAACCCTGACCCCTGACCCCGAGTTCAGATCCGGGACCCTGAGCCCTGAGCCCTGACCCGAGTTCAGCTCCCGAACCCTGAGCCCTGACCACGACTTCAGCTCCCGAACCCTGAGCCCTGACCCCGAGTTCAGCTCCCGAACCCTGAGCCCTGACCCCTGACCCAGAGTTCAGCTCCCGAACCCTGAGCCCTGACCCGGGTTCAGCTCCCGAACTCTGAGCCCTGACCCCGAGTTCAGCTCCTGAACCCTGACCCCTGACCCCAAGTTCAGCTCCCGATCCCTGACCCCTGACCCCGAGTTCAGCTCCCGAACCCTGAGCCCTGACCCCGAGTTCAGCTCCCGAACCCTGAGCCCTGACCCCGAGTTCAGCTCCCGACCCCTGAGCCCTGACCCCAGGTTCAGCTCCCGATCCCTGAGCCCTGACCCCGAATTCTGCTCCCGAACCCTGAGCCATGACCCCGAGTTCAGCTCCGGAACCCTGAGCCCTGACCCCGAGTTCAGCTCCCGAACCCTGACCCCTGACCCCGAGTTCAGCTCCGGAACCCTCAGCCCTGACCCCGAGTTCAGCTCCGGAACCCTGACCCCTGCCCCCGAGTTCAGCTCCCGAACCCTGACCCCTGACTCCGAGTTCAGCTCCCGAACCCTGACCCCTGACTCCGAGTTCAGCTCCTGAACCCTGAGCCTTGACCCCGAGTTCAGCTCCCGAACCCTGACCCCTGACCCCGAGTTCAGCTCCCGAACCCTGACCCCTGACCCCGAGTTCAGCTCCCGAACCCTGTGCCCTGACCCCGAGTTCAGCTCCCGAACCCTGACCCCTGACCCCGAGTTCAGCTCCCGAACCCTGTGCCCTGACCCCGAGTTCAGCTCCGGAACCCTGAGCCCTGACCCCGAGTTCAGCTCCCGAACCCTGATCCCTGACCCCGAGTTTAGCTCCCGAACCCTGAGCCCTGACCCCGCTTCAGCTCCCGAACCCTGACCCCTGACCCCGAGTTCAGCTCCCGAACCCTGATCCCTGACCCCGAGTTCAGCTCCCGAACCCTGATCCCTGACCCCGAGTTCAGCTCCCGAACCCTGAGCCCTGACCCCGAGTTCAGCTCCCGAACCCTGACCCCTGACCCCGAGCTCAGCTCCCGAACTCTGAGCCCTGACCCCGAGTTCAGCTCCCGAGCCCTGAGCCCTGACCCCGAGTTCAGCTCCCGAACCCTGATCCCTGACCCCGCTTCAGCTCCCGAACCATGACCCCTGACCCCGAGTTCAGCTCCCGAACCCTGATCCCTGACCCCGAGCTCAGCTCCCGAACTCTGAGCCCTGACCCCGAGTTCAGCTCCCGAACCCTGAGCCCTGACCCCGAGTTCAGCTCCCGAACCCTGATCCCTGACCCCGCTTCAGCTCCCGAACCCTGACCCCCGACCCCGAGTTCAGCTCCGGAACCCTGAGCCCTGACCCCGAGTTCAGCTCCCGAACCCTGAGCCCTAATCCCGAGTTCAGCTCACGAACCCTGACCCCTGACCCCGAGTTCAGCTCCCGAACCCTGACCCCTGACCCCGAGTTCAGCTCCCGATCCCTGACCCCTGACCCCGAGTTCAGCTCCCGAACCCTGAGCCCTGACCCCGAGTTCAGCTCCCGATCCCTGAGCCCTGACCCCGAGTTCAGCTCCCGAACCCTGACCCCTGACCCCAAGTTCAGCTCCCGATGCCTGACCCCTGACCCCGAGTTCAGCTCCCGAACCCTGAGCCCTGACCCCGAGTTCAGCTCCCGAACCCTGAGCCCTGACCCCGAGTTCAGCTCCCGAGCCCTGAGCCCTGACCCCGAGTTCAGCTCCCGAACCCTGAGCCCTGACCCCGAGTTCAGCTCCCGAGCCCTGAGCCCTGACCCCGAGTTCAGCTCCCGAACCCTGAGCCCTGACCCCAGGTTCAGCTCCCGATCCCTGAGCCCTGACCCCGAATTCTGCTCCCGAACCCTGAGCCCTGACCCCGAGTTCAGCTCCCGAACCCTGACCCCTGACCCCGAGTTCAGCTCCTGAACCCTGACACCTGAGCCGGAGTTCAGCTCCCGAACCCTGACCCCTGACCCCGAGTTCAGCTCCGGAACCCTGATCCCTGAGCCCGAATTCAGCTCCCGAACCCTGACCCCTGACCCCGAGTTCAGCTCCGGAACCCTGACCCCTGACCCCGAGTTCAGCTCCCGAACCCTGTGCCCTGACCCCGAGTTCAGCTCCGGAACCCTGAGCCCTGACCCCGAGTTCAGCTCCCGAACCCTGATCCCTGACCCCGCTTCAGCTCCCGAACCCTGACCCCTGACCCCGACTTCAGCTCCGGAACCCTGAGCCCTGACCCCGAGTTCAGCTACCAAACCCTGAGCCCTGACCCCGCTTCAGCTCCCGAACCCTGACCCCTGACCCCGAGTTCAGCTCCCGAACCCTGATCCCTGACCCCGAGTTCAGCTCCCGAACCCTGAGCCCTGACCCCGAGTTCAGCTCCCGAACCCTGACCCCTGACCCCGAGCTCAGCTCCCGAACTCTGAGCCCTGACCCCGAGTTCAGCTCCCGAACCCTGAGCCCTGACCCCGAGTTCAGCTCCGGAACCCTGAGCCCTGACCCCGAGTTCTGCTCCCGAACCCTGAGCCCTGACCCCGAGTTCAGCTCCCGAACCCTGACCCCTGACCCCGAGTTCAGCTCCGGAACCCTGAGCCCTGACCCCGAGTTTAGATCCGGAACCCTGAGCCCTGACCCCGAGTTCAGCTCCCGAACCCTGATCCCTGACCCCGAGTTCAGCTCCGGAACCCTGAGCCCTGACCCCGAGTTCAGCTCCGGAACCCTGAGCCCTGACCCCGAGTTCAGCTCCCGAACCCTGACCCCTGACCCCGAGTTCAGCTCCCGAACCCTGTCCCCTGACCCCGAGTTCAGCTCCCGAACCCTGACCCCTGACCCCGAGTTCAGCTCCTGAACCCTGAGCCCTGACCCCGAGTTCAGCTCCCGAACCCTGACACCTGAGCCGGAGTTCAGCTCCCGTACCCTGACCCCTGACCCCGAGTTCAGCTCCGGAACCCTGATCCCTGAGCCCGAATTCAGCTCCCGAACCCTGACCCCTGACCCCGAGTTCAGCTCCGGAACCCTGACCCCTGACCCCGAGTTCAGCTCCCGAACCCTGTGCCCTGACCCCGAGTTCAGCTCCCGAACCCTGATCCCTGACCCCGAGTTCAGCTCCGGAACCCTGACCCCTGACCCGAGTTCAGCTCCGGAACCCTGAGCCCTGACCCCGAGTTCAGCTCCCGAACCCTGATCCCTGACCCCGCTTCAGCTCCCGAACCCTGACCCCTGACCCCGAGTTCAGCTCCCGAACCCTGATCCTTGACCCCGAGTTCAGCTCCCGAACCCTGAGCCCTGGCCCCGAGTTCAGCTCCCGAACCCTGACCCCTGACCCTGAGTTCAGCTCCCGAACTCTGAGCCCTGACCCCGAGTTCAGCTCCCGAACCCTGAGCCCTGACCCCGAGTTCAGCTCCCGAACCCTGACCCCTGACCCCGAGTTCAGCTCCCGAACCCTGACACCTGATCCCGACTTCAGCTCCCGAACCCTGAGCCCTGACCCCGAGTTCAGCTCCCGAACCCTGACCCCTGATCCTCAGTTCAGCTCCCGAACCCTGACCCCTGACCCCGAGTTCAGCTCCCAAACCCTGAGCCCTGACCCCGAGTTCAGCTCCGGAACCCTGAGCCCTGACCCCGAGTTTAGATCCGGACCCCTGAGCCCTGACCCCGAGTTCAGCTCCCGAACCCTGATCCCTGACCCCGAGTTCAGCTCCGGAACCCTGAGCCCTGACCCCGAGTTCAGCTCCGGAACCCTGAGCCCTGACCCCGAGTTCAGCTCCCGAACCCTGACCCCTGACCCCGAGTTCAGCTCCCGAACCCTGTCCCCTGACCCCGAGTTCAGCTCCCGAACCCTGACCCCTGACCCCGAGTTCAGCTCCTGAACCCTGAGCCCTGACCCCGAGTTCAGCTCCCGAACCCTGACACCTGAGCCGGAGTTCAGCTCCCGTACCCTGACCCCTGACCCCGAGTTCAGCTCCGGAACCCTGATCCCTGAGCCCGAATTCAGCTCCCGAACCCTGACCCCTGACCCCGAGTTCAGCTCCGGAACCCTGACCCCTGACCCCGAGTTCAGCTCCCGAACCCTGTGCCCTGACCCCGAGTTCAGCTCCGGAACCCTGAGCCCTGACCCCGAGTTCAGCTCCCGAACCCTGAGCCCTGACCCCGAGTTCAGCTCCCGAACCCTGATCCCTGACCCCGCTTCAGCTCCCGAACCCTGACCCCTGACCCCGAGTTCAGCTCCCGAACCCTGATCCCTGACCCCGAGTTCAGCTCCCGAACCCTGAGCCCTGGCCCCGAGTTCAGCTCCCGAACCCTGACCCCTGACCCTGAGTTCAGCTCCCGAACTCTGAGCCCTGACCCCGAGTTCAGCTCCCGAACCCTGAGCCCTGACCCCGAGTTCAGCTCCCGAACCCTGACCCCTGACCCCGAGTTCAGCTCCCGAACCCTGATCCCTGACCCCGAGTTCAGCTCCCGAACCCTGAGCCCTGACCCCGAGTTCAGCTCCCGAACCCTGACCCATGATCCTGAGTTCAGCTCCCGAACCCTGACCCCTGACCCCGAGTTCAGCTCCCAAACCCTAAGCCCTCACCCCGAGTTCAGCTCCGGAACCCTGAGCCCTGACCCCGAGTTCAGCTCCCGAACCCTGAGCCCTGACCCCGAGTTCAGCTCCCAAACCCTGATCCCTGACCCCGAGTTCAGCTCCCGAACCCTGATCCCTGACCCCGCTTCAGCTCCCGAACCCTGACCCCTGACCCCGAGTTCAGCTCCTGAACCCTGACACCTGACCCCGAGTTCAGCTCCCGAACCCTGAGCCCTGACCCCGAGTTCAGCTCCCGAACCCTGAGCCCTGACCCCGAGTTCAGCTCCCGAACCCTGAGCCCTGACCCCGAGTTCAGCTCCCAAACCCTGATCCCTGACCCCGAGTTCAGCTCCCGAACCCTGATCCCTGACCCCGCTTCAGCTCCCGAACCCTGACCCCTGACCCCGAGTTCAGCTCCCGAACCCTGATCCCTGACCCCGCTTCAGCTCCCGAACCCTGACCCCTGACCCCGAGTTCAGCTCCGGAACCCTGAGCCCTGACCCCGAGTTCAGCTCCCGAACCCTGTCCCCTGACCCCGAGTTCAGCTCCCGAACCCTGACCCCTGACCCCGAGTTCAGCTCCTGAACCCTGAGCCCTGACCCCGAGTTCAGCTCCCGAACCCTGACACCTGAGCCGGAGTTCAGCTCCCGTACCCTGACCCCTGACCCCGAGTTCAGCTCCGGAACCCTGATCCCTGAGCCCGAATTCAGCTCCCGAACCCTGACCCCTGACCCCGAGTTCAGCTCCGGAACCCTGACCCCTGACCCCGAGTTCAGCTCCCGAACCCTGTGCCCTGACCCCGAGTTCAGCTCCGGAACCCTGAGCCCTGACCCCGAGTTCAGCTCCCGAACCCTGAGCCCTGACCCCGAGTTCAGCTCCCGAACCCTGATCCCTGACCCCGCTTCAGCTCCCGAACCCTGACCCCTGACCCCGAGTTCAGCTCCCGAACCCTGATCCCTGACCCCGAGTTCAGCTCCCGAACCCTGAGCCCTGGCCCCGAGTTCAGCTCCCGAACCCTGACCCCTGACCCTGAGTTCAGCTCCCGAACTCTGATCCCTGACCCCGAGTTCAGCTCCCGAACCCTGAGCCCTGACCCCGAGTTCAGCTCCGGAACCCTGATCCCTGACCCCGAGTTCAGCTCCCGAACCCTGAGCCCTGACCCCGAGTTCAGCTCCCGAACCCTGACCCCTGATCCCGACTTCAGCTCCCGAACCCTGAGCCCTGACCCCGAGTTCAGCTCCCGAACCCTGACCCATGATCCTGAGTTCAGCTCCCGAACCCTGACCCCTGACCCCGAGTTCAGCTCCCAAACCCTGAGCCCTGACCCCGAGTTCAGCTCCCGAACCCTGACCCCTGACCCCGAGTTCAGCTCCCGAACCCTGAGCCCTGACCCCGAGTTCAGCTCCCAAACCCTGATCCCTGACCCCGAGTTCAGCTCCCGAACCCTGACCCCTGACCCCGAGTTCAGCTCCCAAACCCTGATCCCTGACCCCGAGTTCAGCTCCCAAACCCTGAGCCCTGACCCCGAGTTCAGCTCCCGAACCCTGACCCCTGACCCCGAGTTCAGCTCCCGAACCCTGACCCCTGATCCTGAGTTCAGCTCCCGAACCCTGACCCCTGACCCCGAGTTCAGCTCCCAAACCCTGAGCCCTCACCCCGAGTTCAGCTCCGGAACCCTGACCCCTGACCCCGAGTTCAGCTCCCGAACCCTGAGCCCTGACCCCGAGTTCAGCTCCCGAACCCTGAGCCCTGACCCCGAGTTCAGCTCCCGAACCCTGAGCCCTGACCCCGAGTTCAGCTCCCGAACCCTGACCCCTGACCCCGAGTTCAGCTCCCAAACCCTGAGCCCTGACCCCGAGTTCAGCTCCCGAACCCTGACCCCTGACCCCGAGTTCAGCTCCCGAACCCTGAGCCCTGACCCCGAGTTCAGCTCCCAAACCCTGATCCCTGACCCCGAGTTCAGCTCCCGAACCCTGACCCCTGACCCCGAGTTCAGCTCCCAAACCCTGATCCCTGACCCCGAGTTCAGCTCCCAAACCCTGAGCCCTGACCCCGAGTTCAGCTCCCGAACCCTGACCCCTGACCCCGAGTTCAGCTCCCGAACCCTGACCCCTGATCCTGAGTTCAGCTCCCGAACCCTGACCCCTGACCCCGAGTTCAGCTCCCAAACCCTAAGCCCTCACCCCGAGTTCAGCTCCGGAACCCTGACCCCTGACCCCGAGTTCAGCTCCCGAACCCTGAGCCCTGACCCCGAGTTCAGCTCCCGAACCCTGAGCCCTGACCCCGAGTTCAGCTCCCGAACCCTGACCCCTGACCCCGAGTTCAGCTCCCGAACCCTGAGCCCTCACCCCGAGTTCAGCTCCCGTACCCTGACCCCTGACCCCGAGTTCAGCTCCCGAACCCTGACCCCTGACCCCGAGTTCAGCTCCCGAACCCTGAGCCCTGACCCCGAGTTCAGCTCCCGAACCCTGAGCCCTGACCCCGAGTTCAGCTCCCGAACCCTGAGCCCTGACCCCGAGTTCAGCTCCCAAACCCTGATCCCTGACCCCGAGTTCAGCTCCCGAACCCTGATCCCTGACCCCGCTTCAGCTCCCGAACCCTGACCCCTGACCCCGAGTTCAGCTCCTGAACCCTGACACCTGAGCCGGAGTTCAGCTCCCGAACCCTGACCCCTGACCCCGAGTTCAGCTCCGGAACCCTGATCCCTGAGCCCGAATTCAGCTCCCGAACCCTGACCCCTGACCCCGAGTTCAGCTCCGGAACCCTGACCCCTGACCCCGAGTTCAGCTCCCGAACCCTGTGCCCTGACCCCGAGTTCAGCTCCGGAACCCTGAGCCCTGACCCCGAGTTCAGCTCCCGAACCCTGATCCCTGACCCCGCTTCAGCTCCCGAACCCTGACCCCTGACCCCGAGTTCAGCTCCGGAACCCTGAGCCCTGACCCCGAGTTCAGCTACCAAACCCTGAGCCCTGACCCCGCTTCAGCTCCCGAACCCTGACCCCTGACCCCGAGTTCAGCTCCCGAACCCTGATCCCTGACCCCGAGTTCAGCTCCCGAACCCTGAGCCCTGACCCCGAGTTCAGCTCCCGAACCCTGACCCCTGACCCCGAGCTCAGCTCCCGAACTCTGAGCCCTGACCCCGAGTTCAGCTCCCGAACCCTGAGCCCTGACCCCGAGTTCAGCTCCCGAACCCTGAGCCCTGACCCCGAGTTCAGCTCCCGAACCCTCAGCCCTGACCCCGAGTTCATCTCCGGAACCCTGACCCCTGACCCCGAGTTCAACTCCCGAACCCTGAGCCCTGACCCCGAGTTCATCTCCGGAACCCTGATCCCTGACCCCGAGTTCAACTCCCGAACCCTGACCCTGACCCCGAGTTCAGCACCCGAACCCTGACCCCTGACCCCGAGTTCAGCTCCGGAACCCTGAGCCCTGACCCCGAGTTCAGCTCCGGAACCCTGAGCCCTGACCCCGAGTTCAGCTCCGGAACCCTGACCCCTGACCCCGAGTTCAGCTCCCGAACCCTGAGCCCTGACCCCGAGTTCAGCTCCCGATCCCTGACCCCTGACCCCGAGTTCAGCTCCCGAACCCTGAGCCCTGACCCCGAGTTCAGCTCCCGAACCCTGAGCCCTGACCCCGAGTTCAGCTCCCGAACCCTGACCCCTGACCCCGAGTTCAGCTCCCGATCCCTGACCCCTGACCCCGAGTTCAGCTCCCGAACCCTGAGCCCTGACCCCGAGTTCAGCTCCCGAACCCTGAGCCCTGACCCCGAGTTCAGCTCCCGAACCCTGATCCCTGACCCCGAGTTCAGCTCCCGAACCCTGAGCCCTGACCCCGAGTTCAGCTCCGGAACCCTGAGCCCTGACCCCGAGTTCTGCTCCCGAACCCTGAGCCCTGACCCCGAGTTCAGCTCCCGAACCCTGACCCCTGACCCCGAGTTCAGCTCCGGAACCCTGAGCCCTGACCCCGAGTTTAGATCCGGAACCCTGAGCCCTGACCCCGAGTTCAGCTCCCGAACCCTGATCCCTGACCCCGAGTTCAGCTCCGGAACCCTGAGCCCTGACCCCGAGTTCAGCTCCGGAACCCTGAGCCCTGACCCCGAGTTCAGCTCCCGAACCCTGACCCCTGACCCCGAGTTCAGCTCCCGAACCCTGTCCCCTGACCCCGAGTTCAGCTCCCGAACCCTGACCCCTGACCCCGAGTTCAGCTCCTGAACCCTGAGCCCTGACCCCGAGTTCAGCTCCCGAACCCTGACACCTGAGCCGGAGTTCAGCTCCCGTACCCTGACCCCTGACCCCGAGTTCAGCTCCGGAACCCTGATCCCTGAGCCCGAATTCAGCTCCCGAACCCTGACCCCTGACCCCGAGTTCAGCTCCGGAACCCTGACCCCTGACCCCGAGTTCAGCTCCCGAACCCTGTGCCCTGACCCCGAGTTCAGCTCCCGAACCCTGATCCCTGACCCCGAGTTCAGCTCCGGAACCCTGACCCCTGACCCGAGTTCAGCTCCGGAACCCTGAGCCCTGACCCCGAGTTCAGCTCCCGAACCCTGATCCCTGACCCCGCTTCAGCTCCCGAACCCTGACCCCTGACCCCGAGTTCAGCTCCCGAACCCTGATCCCTGACCCCGAGTTCAGCTCCCGAACCCTGAGCCCTGGCCCCGAGTTCAGCTCCCGAACCCTGACCCCTGACCCTGAGTTCAGCTCCCGAACTCTGAGCCCTGACCCCGAGTTCAGCTCCCGAACCCTGAGCCCTGACCCCGAGTTCAGCTCCCGAACCCTGACCCCTGACCCCGAGTTCAGCTCCCGAACCCGGAGCCCTGACCCCGAGTTCAGCTCCCGAACCCTGATCCCTGACCCCGAGTTCAGCTCCCGAACCCTGAGCCCTGACCCCGAGTTCAGCTCCCGAACCCTGAGCCCTGACCCCGAGTTCAGCTCCCGAACCCTGACCCCTGATCCCGACTTCAGCTCCCGAACCCTGAGCCCTGACCCCGAGTTCAGCTCCCGAACCCTGACCCCTGATCCTCAGTTCAGCTCCCGAACCCTGACCCCTGACCCCGAGTTCAGCTCCCAAACCCTGAGCCCTGACCCCGAGTTCAGCTCCGGAACCCTGAGCCCTGACCCCGAGTTTAGCTCCCGAATCCTGAGCCCTGACCCCGAGTTCAGCTCCGGAACCCTGAGCCCTGACCCCGAGTTCAGCTCCCGAACCCTGATCCCTGACCCCGAGTTCAGCTCCGGAACCCTGAGCCCTGACCCCGAGTTCAGCTCCGGAACCCTGAGCCCTGACCCCGAGTTCAGCTCCCGAACCCTGACCCCTGACCCCGAGTTCAGCTCCCGAACCCTGTCCCCTGACCCCGAGTTCAGCTCCCGAACCCTGACCCCTGACCCCGAGTTCAGCTCCTGAACCCTGAGCCCTGACCCCGAGTTCAGCTCCCGAACCCTGACACCTGAGCCGGAGTTCAGCTCCCGTACCCTGACCCCTGACCCCGAGTTCAGCTCCGGAACCCTGATCCCTGAGCCCGAATTCAGCTCCCGAACCCTGACCCCTGACCCCGAGTTCAGCTCCGGAACCCTGACCCCTGACCCCGAGTTCAGCTCCCGAACCCTGTGCCCTGACCCCGAGTTCAGCTCCGGAACCCTGAGCCCTGACCCCGAGTTCAGCTCCCGAACCCTGAGCCCTGACCCCGAGTTCAGCTCCCGAACCCTGATCCCTGACCCCGCTTCAGCTCCCGAACCCTGACCCCTGACCCCGAGTTCAGCTCCCGAACCCTGATCCCTGACCCCGAGTTCAGCTCCCGAACCCTGAGCCCTGGCCCCGAGTTCAGCTCCCGAACCCTGACCCCTGACCCTGAGTTCAGCTCCCGAACTCTGATCCCTGACCCCGAGTTCAGCTCCCGAACCCTGAGCCCTGACCCCGAGTTCAGCTCCGGAACCCTGATCCCTGACCCCGAGTTCAGCTCCCGAACCCTGAGCCCTGACCCCGAGTTCAGCTCCCGAACCCTGACCCCTGATCCCGACTTCAGCTCCCGAACCCTGAGCCCTGACCCCGAGTTCAGCTCCCGAACCCTGACCCATGATCCTGAGTTCAGCTCCCGAACCCTGACCCCTGACCCCGAGTTCAGCTCCCAAACCCTGAGCCCTGACCCCGAGTTCAGCTCCCGAACCCTGACCCCTGACCCCGAGTTCAGCTCCCGAACCCTGAGCCCTGACCCCGAGTTCAGCTCCCAAACCCTGATCCCTGACCCCGAGTTCAGCTCCCGAACCCTGACCCCTGCCCCGAGTTCAGCTCCCAAACCCTGATCCCTGACCCCGAGTTCAGCTCCCAAACCCTGAGCCCTGACCCCGAGTTCAGCTCCCGAACCCTGACCCCTGACCCCGAGTTCAGCTCCCGAACCCTGACCCCTGATCCTGAGTTCAGCTCCCGAACCCTGACCCCTGACCCCGAGTTCAGCTCCCAAACCCTGAGCCCTCACCCCGAGTTCAGCTCCGGAACCCTGACCCCTGACCCCGAGTTCAGCTCCCGAACCCTGAGCCCTGACCCCGAGTTCAGCTCCCGAACCCTGAGCCCTGACCCCGAGTTCAGCTCCCGAACCCTGAGCCCTGACCCCGAGTTCAGCTCCCGAACCCTGAGCCCTGACCCCGAGTTCAGCTCCCGAGCCCTGAGCCCTGACCCCGAGTTCAGCTCCCGAACCCTGACCCCTGACCCCGAGTTCAGCTCCCGAACCCTGAGCCCTCACCCCGAGTTCAGCTCCCGTACCCTGACCCCTGACCCCGAGTTCAGCTCCCGAACCCTGACCCCTGACCCCGAGTTCAGCTCCCGAACCCTGAGCCCTCACCCCGAGTTCAGCTCCCGAACCCTGAGCCCTGACCCCGAGTTCAGCTCCCGAACCCTGAGCCCTGACCCCGAGTTCAGCTCCCAAACCCTGATCCCTGACCCCGAGTTCAGCTCCCGAACCCTGATCCCTGACCCCGCTTCAGCTCCCGAACCCTGACCCCTGACCCCGGGTTCAGCTCCCGAACCCTGACCCCTGACGCCGAGTTCAGCTCCCGAACCCTGACCCCTGACCCCGATTTCAGCTCCGGAACCCTGAGCCCTGACCCCGAGTTCAGCTCCCGAACCCTGAGCCCTGACCCCGAGTTCAGCTCCCAAACCCTGACCCCTGAACCCGAGTTCAGCTCCCGAACCCTGAGCCCTGACCCCGAGTTCAGCTCCCGAACCCTGAGCCCTGACCCCGAGTTCAGCTCCCGAACCCTGAACCCTGACCCCGAGTTCAGCTCCCGAACCCTGAGCCCTGACCCCGAGTTCAGCTCCGGAACCCTGAGCCCTGACCCCGAGTTCAGCTCCCAAAACCCTGACCCCTGACCCCGAGTTCAGCTCCCGAACCCCGAACCCTGAACCCTGACCCCGAGCTCAGCTCCCGAACCCTGAGCCCTGACCCTGAGTTCAGCTCCCGAACCCTGAGCCCTGACCCCGAGTTCAGCACCCGAACCCTGACCCCTGACCCCGAGTTCAGCTCCCGAACCCTGAGCCCTGACCCCGAGTTCAGCTCCCGAACCCTGAGCCCTGACCCCGAGTTCAGCTCCCTAACCCTGAGCCCTGACCCCGAGTTCAGCTCCCGTACCCTGAGCCCTGACCCCGGGTTCAGCTCCCGAACCCTGAGCCCTGACCCGAGTTCAGCTCCCGAACCCTGAACCCTGACCCCGAGTTCAGCTCCCGAACCCTGAGCCCTGACCGCGAGTTCAGCTCCCGAACCCTGAGCCCTGACCCCGAGTTCAGCTCCCGTACCCTGAGCCCTGACCCCGGGTTCAGCTCCCGATCCCTGAGCCCTGACCCGAGTTCAGCTCCCGAACCCTGAACCCTGACCCCGAGTTCAGCTCCCGAACCCTGAGCCCTGACCCCGAGTTCAGCTCCCGAACCCTGACCCCTGACCCCGAGTTCAGCTCCCGAACCCTGAGCCCTGACCCCGAGTTCAGCTCCCGAACCCTGAGCCCTGACCCGAGTTCAGCTCCCAAACCCTGAACCCTGACCCCGAGTTCAGCTCCCGAACCCTGAGCCCTGACCCCGAGTTTAGCTCCGGAACCCTGATCCCTGTCTCCGAATTCAGCTCCCGAACACTGAGCCCCGACCCCGAGTTCAGCTCCGGAACCCTGATCCCTGACCCCGAGTTCAGCTCCCGAACCCTGACCCCTGACCCCGAGTTCAGCTCCCGAACCCTGAGCCCTGACCCCGAGTTCAGCTCCCGATCCCTGACCCCTGACCCCGAGTTCAGCTCTCGAACCCTGACCCCTGACCCCGAGTTCAGCTCGCGAACCCTGAGCCCTCACCCCTGACCCCGAGTTCAGCTCCCGAACACTGAGACCTGACCCCTGACCCCGAGTTCAGCTCCCGAACCCTGAGCCCTGACCCCTGACCCCGAGTTCAGCTCCCGAACCCTGAGCCCTGACCGCGAGTTCAGCTCCCGAACCCTGAGCCCTGACCCCGAGTTCAGCTCCTGAACTCTGAGCCCAGACCCCGAGTTCAGCTCTGGAACCCTGAGCCCTTACCCCGAGTTCAGCTCCCGAACCCTGACCCCTGACCCCGAGTTCACCTCCCGAACTCTGAGCCCTGACCCCTGACCCCGAGTTCAGCTCCCGAACCCTGAGCCCTGACCCCGAGTTCAGCTCCCGAACCCTGAGCCCTGACCCCGAGTTCAGCTCCCGAACCGAGCCCTGACCCCTGACCGCGAGTTCAGCTCCCGAACCCTCATCCCTGACCCCGGGTTCAGCTCCCGAACCCTGACCCCTGACCCCGAGTTCAGCTCTCGAACCCTGACCCCTGACCCCGAGTTCAGCTACCGACCCCTGACCCCTGACCCCGAGTTCAGCTCCCGAACCCTGAGCCCTGACCCCTGACCCCGAGTTCAGCTCCCGAACCCTGAGCCCTGAGCCCTGACCCCGAGTTCAGCCCCCGAACCCTGACCCCTGACCCCGGGTTCAGCTCCCAAGCCCTGAGCCCTGACCCCGAGTTTAGCTCCCGAACTCTGAGCCCTGACCCCGAGTTCTGCTCCCGAACCCTGAGCCCTGACCCCGAGTTCGGCTCCCGTACCCTGAGCCCTGACCCCGAGTTCAGCCCCCGAACCCTGAGCCCTGACCCCTGACCCCGAGTTCAGCTCCCAAAACCCTGAGCCCTGAACCCTGACCCCGAGTTCAGCTCCCGAACCCTGACCCCTGACCCCGAGTTCAGCTCCCGAACCCTGAGCCCTGACCCCGAGTTCAGTTTCCGAACCCTGACCCCGAGTTCAGCTCCCGATCCCTGACCCCTGACCCCGAGTTCAGCTCCCGAACCCTGAGCCCTGACCCCTGACCCCGAGTTCACCTCCCGAGGCCTGAGCCCTGACCCCTGACCCCGAGTTCAGCTCCCGAACCCTGAGCCCTGACCCCGAGTTCAGCTCTTGATCCGTGACCCCTAACCCCGAGTTCAGCTCGCGACCCCTGAGCCCTGACCCCGAGTTCAGCTCCCGAACCCTGATCCCTGACCCCTGACCCCGAGTTCAGCTCCCGAACCCTGAGCCCTGACCCCGAGTTCAGCTCCCGAACCCTGAGCCCTGACCCCGAGTTCAGCTCCCGAACCCTGAGCCCTGACCCCGAGTTCAGCTCCCGAACCCTGAGCCCTGACCCCGAGTTCAGCTCCCGAACACTGAGCCCTGACCCCGAGTTCAGCTCCCGAACCCTGTCCCCTGACCCCGAGTTCAGCTCCCGAACCCTGAGCCCTGACCCCGAGTTCAGCTCCCGAACCCTGACCCCTGACACCGAGTTCAGCTCCCGAACCCTGAGCCCTGACCCCGAGTTCAGCTCCCGAACACTGAGCCCTGACCCCTGACCCTGAGTTCAGCTCCCGAACCCTGACCCCTGACCCCGAGTTAGCTCCCGAACCCTGACCCCTGACCCGGAGATCAGCTCCCGAACCCTGACCCCTGACCCCGAGTTCAGCTCCCGAACCCTGAGCCCTGACCCCGAGTTCAGCTCCCGAACCCTGAGCCCTGACCCCGAGTTCAGATCCCGAACCCTGAGCCCAAAGCCCGAGTTCAGCTCCCGAACCCTGAGCCCTGACCCCGAGTTCAGCTCCAGGACCCTGAGCCCTGACCCCGAGCACAGCTCCCGAACCCTGACCCCGAGTTATGCTCCCGAACCCTGTCCCCGAGTTCTGCTCCCGAACCCTGACCCCGAGTTCAGATCCCGATCCCTGAGCCCTGACCCCGAGTTCAGCTCCCGAACCCTGAGCCCTGACCCCGAGTTCAGCTCCAGGACCCTGACCACTGACCCCGTATTCAGCTCCGGAACCCTGAGCCCTGACCCCGAGTTCAGCTCCCGAACCCTGAGCCCTGAACCCGAATTCAGCTCCCGAACCCTGAGCCCTGACCCCGAGTTCAGCTCCCGAAACCTGAGCCCTGACCCCGAGTTCAGATCTCGAACCCTGACCCCTGACCCCGAGTTCAGCACCCGAACCCTGAGCCCTGACCCCGAGTTCAGCTCCCGAACACTGACCCCTGACCCCGAGTTCAGCTCCCGAACCCTGAGCCCTGACCCCGAGTTCAGCTCCCGAACCCTGAGCCCTGACCCCTGACCCCGAGGTCAGCTCCCGAACCCTGAGCCCTGACCCCGAGTTCAGCTCCCGAAGGGTGTCATAGTCTGCAGGGAGACTTAGATAGGTTGCAGAGCTGGGCCGAGAGGTGGCGGATGGAATTTAATGCGGAGAAGTGTGAGGTAATTCACTTTGGTAGGAGCAACAGATGTGTCGAGTATAGGGCTAACGGGAGGACTTTGAATAGTGTGGATGAACAGAGGGATCTAGGTGTGTGTGTACGTAGATCCCTGAAAGTTGGGAATCAAGTAGATAAGGTAGTTAAGAAGGCGTACGGTGTATTGGCGTTTATTGGTAGGGGGATTGAATTTAGGAGTCGCAGTGTAATGTTGCAACTGTACACTACTCTAGTGCGGCCGCACTTGGAGTACTGTGTGCAGTTCTGGTCCCCGCATTACAAGAAGGATGTGGAGGCGTTGGAGAGGGTGCAGAGGAGGTTTACTAGGATGGTGCCTGGTATGGTGGGGAGGTCCTATGAGGAGAGACTGAGGGATTTAGGGTTGTTTTCGTTGGAAAGAAGGCGGCTAAGAGGGGATCTTATTGAAACATATAAGATGATTAGAGGTTTAGATAGGGTGGATAGTGATAGCCTTTTTCCTCGGATGGAGAAAGCTAGCACGAGGGGGCATGGCTTTAAATTAAGGGGGGGTAGCTACAGGACGGATGTCAGGGGTAGGTTCTTTACCCAGAGGGTGGTGAGGGATTGGAATGCCCTGCCTGCTGCAGTTGTAGATGCGTCTAGTTTGGGGGCGTTTAAGAGATCTCTGGATAGGTTTATGGACGAAAAGGGATTGGTATAGGCTAGTGGGTCATTGTTTTTGTAACTGGTCGGCGCAACATCGTGGGCCGAAGGGCCTGTTCTGCGCTGTAATGTTCTATGTTCTATGTTCTATGAACCCTGAGCCCTGACCCCGAGTTCAGCTCCCGAACCCTGAGCCCTGACCCCGAGTTCAGCTCCCGAACCCTGAGCCCTGACCCCGAGTTCAGCTCCCGAACCCTGAGCCCTAACCCGAGTTCAGCTCCCGAACCCTGAGCCCTGACCCCGAGTTCAGCTCCCGAACCCTGACCCCTGACCCCAAGTTCAGCTCCCGAACCCTGACCCCTGACCCCGAGTTCAGCTCCCGAACCCTGAGCCCTGACCCCGAGTTCAGCTCCCAATCCCCGAGCCCTGACCCCTGACCCCGAGTTCAGCTCCCGAGCCCTGACCCCTGACACCGAGTTCAGCTCCCGAACCCTGACCCCTGAGCCCGAGTTGAGCTCCCGAACCCTGAGCCCTGACCCCGACTTCAGCTCCCGAACCCTGACCCCTGACCCCGAGTTCAGGTCCGGAACCCTGAGCCCTGACCCCGAGTTCTGCTCCCGAACCCTGACCCCGAGTTCTGCTCCCGAACCCTGACCCCAAGTTCTGCTCCCGAACCCTGACCCCGAGTTCAGCTTCGGAACCCTGAGCCCTGACCCCGATTTCGGCTCCCGAACCCTGAGCCCTGACCCCTGACCCCGAGTTCAGCTCCCAAACCCTGACCCCTGACCCCGAGTTCTGCTCCCGAACCCTGACCCCTGACCCTGAGTTCAGCTCCCGAACCCTGACCCCTGACCCCGAGTTAGCTCCCGAACCCTGACCCCTGACCCGGAGATCAGCTCCCGAACCCTGACCCCTGACCCCGAGTTCAGCTCCCGAACCCTGACCCCTGACCCCGAGTTCAGCTCCCGAACCCTGACCCCTGACCCCGAGTTCAGCTCCCGAACCCTGAGCCCTGACCCCGAGTTCAGCTCCCGAACCCTGAGCCCTGACCCCGAGTTCAGATCCCGAACCCTGAGCCCTAAGCCCGAGTTCAGCTCCCGAACCCTGACCCCTGACCCCGAGTTCAGCTCCAGGACCCTGAGCCCTGACCCCGAGCACAGCTCCCGAACCCTGAGCCCTGACCCCGAGGTCTGCTCCCGAACCCTGTCCCCGAGTTCTGCTCCCGAACCCTGACCCCGAGTTCAGATCCCGATCCCTGAGCCCTGACCCCGAGTTCAGCTCCAGGACCCTGACCACTGACCCCGTATTCAGCTCATGAACCCTGAGCCCTGACCCCGAGTTCAGCTCCCGAACCCTGAGCCCTGAACCCGAATTCAGCTCCCGAACCCTGAGCCCTGACCCCGAGTTCAGCTCCCGAAACCTGAGCCCTGACCCCGAGTTCAGATCTCGAACCCTGACCCCTGACCCCGAGTTCAGCTCCCGAACCCTGAGCCCTGACCCCGAGTTCAGCTCCCGAACACTGACCCCTGACCCCGAGGTCAGCTCCCGAACCCTGAGCCCTGACCCAGAGTTCAGCTCCCGAACCCTGACCCCTGACCCCGAGTTCAGCTCCCGAACCCTGAGCCCTGACCCCGAGTTCAGCTCCCGAACCCTGAGCCCTGACCCGAGTTCAGCTCCCGAACCCTGACACCTGACCCCGAGTTCAGCTCCCGAACCCTGACCCCTGACCCCGAGTTCAGCTCCCGAACCCTGACCCCTGACCCCGAGTTCAGCCCCCGAACCCTGAGCCCTGACCCCGAGTTCAGCTCCCGAACCCTGACCCCTGACCCCGAGTTCAGCTCCGGACCCCTGATCCCTGAGCCCTGACCCCGAGTTCAGCTCCCGAACCCTGACCCCTGAACCCGAGTTCAGCTCCCGAACCCTGACCCCTGACCCCGAGTTCAGCTCCGGAACCCTGAGCCCTGACCCCTGACCCCGAGTTGAGCTCCCGAACCCTGAGCCCTGACTCCGACTTCAGCTCCCGAACCATGACCCCTGACCCCGAGTTCAGCTCCCGAACCCTGACCCCTGACCCCGAGTTCAGCTCCCGATCCCTGAGCCCTGACCCCGAGTTCTGATCCCGATCCCTGGGCCGTGACCCCGAGTTCAGCTCCCGAACCCTGACCCCTGACCCCGAGTTCAGCTCCCGAACCCTGACCCCGAGTTCTGCTCCCGAACCCAGACCGCAAGTTCAGCTCCCGAACCCTGACCCCTGACCCCGAGTTCAGCTCCCGAACCCTGACCCCGAGTTCTGCTCCCGAACCCTGACCCCGACTTCTGCTCCCGAACCCTGACCCCGACTTCAGCTCCCGAACCCTGAGCCCTGACCCCGAGTTCAGCTCCAGGACCCTGAGCCCTGATCCCGAGTTCAGCTCCCGAACCCTGACCCCTGAGCCCGAGTTCAGCTCCCGAACCCTGACCCCTGACCCCGAGTTCAGCTCCCGAACCCTGACCCCTGACCCCGAGTTCAGCTCCGGAACCCTGACCCATGACCCCGTGTTCAGCTCCGGAACCCTGAGCCCTGACCCCGATTTCGGCTCCCGAACCCTGAGCCCTGACCCCTGACCCCGAGTTCAGCTCCCGAACCCTGACCCCTGACCCCGAGTTCTGCTCCCGAACCCTGACCCCTGACCCCGAGTTCAGCTCCCGAACCCTGACCCCGACCCCGAGTTAGCTCCCGAACCCTGACCCCTGACCCGGAGATCAGCTCCCGAACCCTGACCCCTGACCCCGAGTTCAGCTCCCGAACCCTGACCCCTGACCCCGAGTTCAGCTCCCGAACCCTGAGCCCTGACCCCGAGTTCAGCTCCCGAACCCTGAGCCCTGACCCCGAGTTCAGATCCCGAACCCTGAGCCCTAAGCCCAAGTTCAGCTCCCGAACCCTGAGCCCTGACCCCTGACCCCGAGTTCAGCTCCCGAACCCTGACCCCGAGTTCTGCTCCCGAACCCTGAGACCTGACCCCGAGTTCAGATCCCGATCCCTGACCCCTGACCCCGAGTTCAGCTCCCGAACCCTGACCCCGAGTTCAGCTCCGGAACCCTGAGACCTGACCCCGAGTTCAGATCCCGATCCCTTACCCCTGACCCCGAGTTCAGCTCCCGAACCCTGACCCCGAGTTCAGCTCCCGAACCCTGAGCGCTGACCCCGGGTTGAGCTCCAGAAACCTGACCCCTGACCCCGAGTTCAGCTCCGGAACCCTGAACCCTGATCCCGAGTTCATCTCCCGAACCCTGGGCCCTGAGCCCGAGTTCATCTCCCGAACACTGACCCCTGACCCAGAGTTCAGCTCCCGAACCCTGACCCCTGACCCCGAGTTCAGCTCCCGAACCCTGAGCCCAGACCCCGAGTTCAGCTCCCGATCCCTGACCCCTGACCTCGAGTTCATCTCCCGAACACTGATCCCTGACCCCGAGTTCAGCTCCTGAACCCTGAGCCCTGACCCCGAGTTCATCTCCTGAACCCTGAGCCCTGACCCCGAGTTCATCTCCCGAACCCTGAGCCCTGACCTCGAGTTCATCTCCCGAACACTGATCCCTGACCCCGAGTTCATCTCCTGATCCCTGAGCCCTGACCCCGAGTTCAGCTCCCGAACCCTCACCCCTGACCCCTGAGTTCAGCCTCCCAAATCCTGACCCTGACCCCGAGTTCAGCTCCCGAACCCTGAGCCTGACCCCGAGTTCATCTCCCGAACCCTGACCCCGAGTTCAGCTCCCGATCCCTGATCCTGACCCCGAGTTCAGCTCCCGAACCCTCACCCCTGACCCTGAGTTCAGCTCCGAAATCCTGACCCCTGACCCCGAGTTCAGCTCCCGAACCCTGAGCCCTGACCCCGAGTTCAGCTCCCGAACCCTGAGCCCTGACCCCGAGTTCAGCTCCCGAACCCTGACCCCCGACCCCGAGTTCAGCTCCCGAACCTGAGCCCTGACCCCGAGTTCAGCTCCCAATCCCCGAGCCCTGACTCCTGACCCCGAGTTCAGCTCCCGAGCCCTGACCCCTGACCCCGAGTTCAGCTCCCGAACCCTGACCCCTGACCCCGACTTGAGCTCCCGAACCCTGAGCCCTGACCCGACTTCAGCTCCCGAACCCTGACCCCTGACCCCGAGTTCAGGTCCGGAACCCTGAGCCCTGACCCCGAGTTCTGCTCCCGAACCCCTGAGCCCTCACCCCGAGTTCTGCTCCCGAACCCTGACCCCGAGTTCTGCTCCCGAACCCGACCCCGACTTCAGCTCCCGACCCTGAGACCTGACCCCGAGTTCAGCTCCAGGACCCTGAGCCCTGATCCCGAGTTCAGCTCCCGAACCCTGACCCTGAGCCCGAGTTCAGCTCCCGAACCCTGACCCCTGACCCCGAGTTCAGCTCCCGAACCCTGACCCCTGACCCCGAGTTCAGCTCCGGAACCCTGACCCCTGACCCCGTGTTCAGCTCCGGAACCCTGAGCCCTGACCCCGATTTCGGCTCCCGAACCCTGAGCCCTGACCCCTGACCCCGAGTTCAGCTCCCGAACCCTGACCCCTGACCGCGAGTTCTGCTCCCGAACCCTGACCCTGACCCCGAGTTCAGCTCACGAACACTGAGCCCTGACCCTGACCCCGAGTTCAGCTCCCGAACACTGAGCCCTGACCCCTGACCCCGAGTTCAGCTCCCGAACCCTGAGCCCTGACCCCGACTTCAGCTCCCGAACCCTGACCCCTGACCCCGAGTTCAGCTCCCGAACCCTGACCCCTGACCCCGAGTTCAGCTCCCGATCCCTGAGCCCTGACCCCGAGTTCTGATCCAGATCCCTGAGCCCTGACCCCGAGTTCAGCTCCCGAACCCTGACCCCTGACCCCGAGTTCAGCTCCCGAACCCTGACCCCGAGTTCTGCTCCCGAACCCAGACCGCGAGTTCAGCTCCGGAACCCTGAGCCCTGACCCCGAGTTCAGCCTCCCGAACCCTGACCCCTGACCCCGAGTTCAGCTCCAGAACCCTGACCCCTGACCCCGAGTTCAGCTCCGGAACCCTGACCCCTGACCCCGAGTTCGGCTCCCGAACCCTGAGCCCTGACCCCCTGACCCCGAGTTCAGCTCCCGAACCCTGACACCTGACCCCGAGTTCAGCTCCCGAACCCTGAGCCTGACCCCGAGTTCAGCTCCCGAACCCTGAGCCCTGACCCCGAGTTCAGCTCCCGAACCCTGACCCCTGACCCGGAGTTCAGCTCCCGAACCCTGACCCCTGACCCCAAGTTCAGCTCCCGAACCCTGAACCCTGACCCCGAGTTCAGCTCCCGAACCCTGACCCCTGACCCCGAGTTCAGCTCCCGAAGCCTGACCCCGAGTTCTTCTCCCGAACCCTGAACCCTGACCCCGAGTTCAGCTCCCGAACCCTGAGCCCTGACCCCGAGTTCAGCTCCCGATCCCGGAGCCCTGATCCCGAGTTCAGCTCCCGAACCCTGAGCCCTGACCCCGAGTTCAGCTCGCGAACCCTGAGCCCTGACCCCGAGTTCAGCTCCCGAACCCTGAGCCCTGACCCCGAGTTCAGCTCGCGAACCCTGAGCCCTGACCCCGAGTTCAGCTCCCGAACACTGAGCCCTGACCCCTGACCCCGAGTTCAGCTCCCGAACCCTGAGCCCTGACCCCGAGTTCAGCTCCCGAACCCTGAGCCCTGACCCGAGTTCAGCTCCCGAACCCTGAGCCCTGACCCCGAGTTCAGCTCCCGAACACTGAGCCCTGACCCCTGACCCCGAGTTCAGCTCCCGAACACTGAGCCCTGACCCCTGACCCCGAGTTCAGCTCCCGAACACTGAGCCCTGACCCCTGACCCCGAGTTCAGCTCCCGAACCCTGAGCCCTGACCCCGAGTTCAGCTCCCGAACCCTGAGCCCTGACCCCGAGTTCAGCTCCCGAACCCTGAGCCCTGACCCCCGAGTTCAGCTCCCGAACCCTGAGCCCTGACCCCGAGTTCAGCTCCCGAACCCTGAGCCCTGACCCCGAGTTCAGCTCCCGAACCCTGAGCCCTGACCCGAGTTCAGCTCCCGAACCCTGACCCCTGACACCGAGTTCCGCTCCCGAACCCTGACCCCTGACCCCGAGTTCAGCTCCCGAACCCTGACCCCGAGTTCAGCTCCCGAACCCTGAACCCTGACCGCGAATTCAGCTCCCGAACCCTGACCCCTGACCCCGAGTTCAGCTCCCGAACCCTGAGCCCTGACCCCTGACCCTGAGTTCAGCTCCCGAACCCTGACCCCTGACCCCGAGTTCAGCTCCCGAACCCTGAGCCCTGACCCCGAGTTCAGCTCCCGAACCCTGAGCCCTAAACCCGAGTTCAGCTCCCGAACCCTGATCCCTGACCCCGAGTTCAGCTCCCGAACCCTGACCCCCGACCCCGAGTTCAGCTCCCGAAACCTGAGCCCTGACCCCGAGTTCAGCTCCCAATCCCCGAGCCCTGACTCCTGACCCCGAGTTCAGCTCCCGAGCCTGACCCCTGACCCCGAGGTTCAGCTCCCGAACCCTGACCCCTGACCCCGACATGAGCTCCCGAACCCTGAGCCCTGACCCCGACTTCAGCTCCCGAACCCTGACCCCTGACCCCGAGTTCAGGTCCGGAACCCTGAGCCCTGACCCCGAGTTCTGCTCCCGAACCCTCACCCCAAGTTCTGCTCCCGAACCCTGACCCCGAGTTCTGCTCCCGAACCCTGACCCCGACTTCAGCTCCCGAACCCTGAGACCTGACCCCGAGTTCAGCTCCAGGACCCTGAGCCCTGATCCCGAGTTCAGCTCCGGAACCCTGACCCCTGACCCCGTGTTCAGCTCCGGAACCCTGAGCCCTGACCCGATTTCGGCTCCCGAACCCTGAGCCCTGACCCCTGACCCCCCGAGTTCAGCTCCCGAACCCTGACCCCCTGACCCCGAGTTCTGCTCCCGAACCCTGACCCCTGACCCCGAGTTCAGCTCCCGAACCCGGACCCCTGACCCCGAGTTAGCTCCCGACCCTGACCCCTGACCCGGAGTTCAGCTCCCGAACCCTGACCCCTGACCCCGAGTTCAGCTCCCGAACCCTGACCCTGACCCCGAGTTTCAGCTCCCGAACCCTGACCCCTGACCCCGAGTTCAGCTCCCGAACCCTGAGCCCTGACCCCGAGTTCAGCTCCCGAACCCTGAGCCCTGACCCCGGGTTCAGCTCCCGATCCCCGAGCCCTGACCTGACCCCGAGTTCAGTTCCCGAGCCCTGACCCCTGACCCCGAGTTCAGCTCCCGAACCCTGAGCCCTGACCCCGAGTTCAGCTCCCGAACCCTGAGCCCTGACCCCGAATTCAGCTCCCGAACCCTGACCCCTGACCCCGAGTTCAGCTCCGGAACCCTGAGCCCTGACCCCGAGTTCAGCTCCCGAACCCTGAGCCCTGACCCCGAATTCAGCTCCCGAACCCTGACCCCTGAACCCGAGTTCAGCTCCGGAACCCTGAGCCCTGACCCCGAGTTCAGCTCCCGAACCCTGAGCCCTGATCCCGAGTTCAGCTCCGGAAGCCTGAGCCCTGACCCCGAGTTCGGCTGCGGAACCCTGAGCCCGGACCCCGAGTTCAGCTCCCGAACCCTGATCCCGAGTTCTGCTCCCGAACCCTGACCCCGAGTTCAGCTGCCGAACCCTGACCCCGAGTTCAGCTCCCGATCCCTGAGCCCTGACCCCGAGTTCAGCTCCCGAACCCTGACCCCTGACCCCGTGTTCAGCTGCCGAACCCTGACCCCGAGTTCTGCTCCCGAACCCTGACCCCGAGTTCAGCTCCCGAACCCTGACCCTGAGTTCAGCTCCTGAACCCTGACCCCTGACCCCGAGTAGAGCTCCCGAACCCTGACCCCTGACCCCGACTTCAGCTCCCGAACCCTGACCCCTGACCCCGAGTTCAGCTCCCGAACCCTGACCCCTGACCCCGACTTCACCTCCCGATCCCTGAGCCCTGACCCCGAGTTCAGATCCCGATCCCTGAGCCCTGACCCCGAGTTCAGCTCCCGAACCCTGACCCCTGACCCCGTGTTCAGCTGCCGAACCCTGACCCCGAGTTCTGCTCCCGAACCCTGACCCCGAGTTCAGCTCCCGAACCCTGACCCCGAGTTCAGCTCCCGAACCCTGACCCCGAGTTCAGCTCCCGAACCCTGACCCCTGACCCCGAGTTCAGCTCCCGAACCCTGACCCCTGAACCCGACTTCAGCTCCCGAACCCTGACCCCTGACCCCGAGTTCAGCTCCTGAACCCTGACCCCGATCCCGTGTTCAGTTCCGGAACCCTGAGCCCTGACCCCGAGTTCAGCTCCCGAACCCTGACCCCTGACCCGGAGTTCAGCTCCCGAACCCTGACCCCTGACCCCGAGTTCAGCTCCCGAACCCTGACCCCTGACCCCGAGTTCAGCTCCCGAACCCTGACCCCTGACCCCGAGTTCAGCTCCCGAACCCTGACCCCTGACCCCGAGTTCAGCTCCCGAACCCTGACCCCTGACCCCGAGTTCAGCTCCGGAACCCTGAGCCCTGACTCCTGACCCCCGAGTTCAGCTCCCGAACTCTGAGCCGTGACCCCGAGTTCAGCTCCGGAACCCTGACCCCTGAGCCCGAGTTGAGCTCCCGAACCCTGAGCCCTGACCCCGACTTCAGCTCCCGAAACCTGACCCCTGACCCCGAGTTCAGCTCCCGAACCCTGACCCCTGACCCCGAGTTCAGCTCCCGATCCCTGAGCCCTGACCCCGAGTTCTGATCCCAATCCCTGAGCCGTGACCCCGAGTTCAGCTCCCGAACCCTGACCCCTGACCCCGAGTTCAGCTCCCGAACCCTGACCCCGAGTTCTGCTCCCGAACCCAGACCGCGAGTTCAGCTCCCGAACCCTGACCCCTGACCCCGAGTTTAGCTCCCGAACCCTGACCCCTGACCCCGAGTTCAGCTCCAGAACCCTGACCCCTGACCCCGAGTTCAGCTCCGGAACCCTGAGCCCTGACCCCTGACCCCGAGTTCAGCTCCCGAACCCTGACCCCTGACCCCGAGTTCAGCTCCCGAACCCTGAGCCCTGACCCCGAGTTCAGCTCCCGAACCCTGACCCCTGAACCCGAGTTCAGCTCCCGAACCCTGATCCCTGACCCCGAGTTCAGCTCCCGAACCCTGAACCCTGACCCCGAGTTCAGCTCCCGAACCCTGACCCCTGACCCCGAGTTCAGCTCCCGAACCCTGACCCCTGACCCCGAGTTCAGCTCCCGAACCCTGACCCCGAGTTCTTCTCCCGAACCCTGAACCCTGACCCCGAGTTCAGCTCCCGAACCCTGAGCCCTGACCCCGAGTTCAGCTCCCGATCCCTGAGCCCTGACCCCGAGTTCAGCTCCCGATCCCGGAGCCCTGATCCCGAGTTCAGCTCCCGAACCCTCACCCCTGACCCCGAGTTCAGCTCCCGAACCCTGAGCCCTGACCCCGAGTTCAGCTCCCGAACCCTGAGCCCTGACCCCGAGTTCAGCTCCCGAACCCAGAGCCCTGACCCCGAGTTCAGCTCCTGAACCCTGAGCCCTGACCCCGAGTTCATCTCCCGAACCCTGAGCCCTGACCCTGAGTTCAGCTCCCGAACACTGAGCCCTGACCCCTGACCCCGAGTTCAGCTCCCGAACACTGAGCCCTGAGCCCTGACCCCGAGTTCAGCTCCCGAACACTGAGCCCTGACCCCTGACCCCGAGTTCAGCTCCCGAACCCTGAGCCCTGACCCCGAGTTCAGCTCCCGAACCCTGAGCCCTGACCCCGAGTTCAGCTCCCGAACCCTGTCCCCTGACCCCGAGTTCAGCTCCCGAACCCTGACCCCTGACCCCGAGTTCAGCTCCCGAACCCTGACCCCGAGTTCAGCTCCCGAACCCTGACCCCTGACCGCGAATTCAGCTCCCGAACCCTGACCCCTGACCCCGAGTTCAGCTCCGGAACCCTGAGCCCTGACCCCGAGTTCAGCTCCCGAACCCTGAGCCCTGACCCCTGACCCCGAGTTCAGCTCCCTAGCCCTGAGCCCTGACCCCGAGTTCAGCTCCCGAACCCTGAGCCCTGACCCCGCGTTCAGCTCTCGAACCCTGAGCCCTGACCCCGAGTTCAGCTCCCGAACCCTGAGCCCTAAACCCGAGTTCAGCTCCCGAACCCTGATCCCTGACCCCGAGTTCAGCTCCCGAACCCTGACCCCCGACCCCGAGTTCAGCTCCCGAACCCTGAGCCCTGACCCCGAGTTCAGCTCCCAATCCCCGAGCCCTGACCCCTGACCCCGAGTTCAGCTCCCGAGCCCTGACCCCTGACACCGAGTTCAGCTCCCGAACACTGACCCCTGACCCCGAGTTGAGCTCCCGAACCCTGAGCCCTGACCCCGACTTCATCTCCCGAACCCTGACCCCTGACCCCGAGTTCAGGTCCGGAACCCTGAGCCCTGACCCCGAGTTCTGCTCCCGAACCCTGACCCCGAGTTCTGCTCCCGAACCCTGACCCCAAGTTCTGCTCCCGAACCCTGACCCCGAGTTCAGCTCCGGAACCCTGAGCCCTGACCCCGATTTCGGCTCCCGAACCCTGAGCCCTGACCCCTGACCCCGAGTTCAGCTCCCAAACCCTGACCCCTGACCCCGAGTTCTGCTCCCGAACCCTGACCCCTGACCCTGAGTTCAGCTCCCGAACCCTGACCCCTGACCCCGAGTTAGCTCCCGAACCCTGACCCCTGACCCGGAGATCAGCTCCCGAACCCTGACCCCTGACCCCGAGTTCAGCTCCCGAACCCTGACCCCTGACCCCGAGTTCAGCTCCCGAACCCTGACCCCTGACCCCGAGTTCAGCTCCCGAACCCTGAGCCCTGACCCCGAGTTCAGCTCCCGAACCCTGAGCCCTGACCCCGAGTTCAGATCCCGAACCCTGAGCCCTAAGCCCGAGTTCAGCTCCCGAACCCTGAGCCCTGACCCCGAGTTCAGCTCCAGGACCCTGAGCCCTGACCCCGAGCACAGCTCCCGAACCCTGACCCCGAGTTATGCTCCCGAACCCTGTCCCCGAGTTCTGCTCCCGAACCCTGACCCCGAGTTCAGATCCCGATCCCTGAGCCCTGACCCCGAGTTCAGCTCCCGAACCCTGAGCCCTGACCCCGAGTTCAGCTCCAGGACCCTGACCACTGACCCCGTATTCAGCTCCGGAACCCTGAGCCCTGACCCCGAGTTCAGCTCCCGAACCCTGAGCCCTGAACCCGAATTCAGCTCCCGAACCCTGAGCCCTGACCCCGAGTTCAGCTCCCGAAACCTGAGCCCTGACCCCGAGTTCAGATCTCGAACCCTGACCCCTGACCCCGAGTTCAGCTCCCGAACCCTGAGCCCTGACCCCGAGTTCAGCTCCCGAACACTGACCCCTGACCCCGACTTCAGCTCCCGAACCCTGAGCCCTGACCCCGAGTTCAGCTCCCGAACCCTGAGCCCTGACCCCTGACCCCGAGGTCAGCTCCCGAACCCTGAGCCCTGACCCCGAGTTCAGCTCCCGAACCCTGAGCCCTGACCCCGAGTTCAGCTCCCGAACCCTGAGCCCTGACCCCGAGTTCAGCTCCCGAACCCTGAGCCCTGACCCCGAGTTCAGCTCCCGAACCCTGAGCCCTAACCCGAGTTCAGCTCCCGAACCCTGACACCTGACCCCGAGTTCAGCTCCCGAACCCTGACCCCTGACCCCGAGTTCAGCTCCCGAACCCTGACCCCTGACCCCGAGTTCAGCTCCCGAACCCTGAGCCCTGACCCCGAGTTCAGCTCCCGAACCCTGACCCCTGACCCCGAGTTCAGCTCCGGAACCCTGATCCCTGACCCCTGACCCCGAGTTCAGCTCCCGAACCCTGACCCCTGACCCCGAGTTCAGCTCCCGAACCCTGACCCCTGACCCCGAGTTCAGCTCCGGAACCCTGAGCCCTGACCCCTGACCCCGAGTTCAGCTCCCGAACCCTGACCCCTGACCCCGAGTTCAGCTCCCGAACCCTGACCCCTGACCCCGAGTTCAGCTCCCGATCCCTGAGCCCTGACCCCGAGTTCTGATCCCGATCCCTGGGCCGTGACCCCGAGTTCAGCTCCCGAACCCTGACCCCTGACCCCGAGTTCAGCTCCCGAACCCTGACCCCGAGTTCTGCTCCCGAACCCAGACCGCAAGTTCAGCTCCCGAACCCTGACCCCTGACCCCGAGTTCAGCTCCCGAACCCTGACCCCTGACCCCGAGTTCAGCTCCAGAACCCTGACCCCTGACCCCGAGTTCAGCTCCGGAACCCTGACCCCTGACCCCGAGTTCGGCTCCCGAACCCTGAGCCCTGACCCCTGACCCCGAGTTCAGCTCCTGAACCCTGACCCCTGACCCCGAGTTCAGCTCCCGAACCCTGACCCCTGACCCCGAGTTCAGCTCCCGAACCCTGACCCCTGAACCCGAGTTCAGCTCCCGAACCCTGACCCCTGACCCGGAGTTCAGCTCCTGACCCCTGACCCCGAGTTCAGCTCCCGATCCCTGAACCCTGACGCCGAGTTCAGCTCCCGAACCCTGACCCCTGACCCCGAGTTCAGCTCCCGAACCCTGACCCCGAGTTCTTCTCCCGAACCCTGAACCCTGACCCCGAGTTCAGCTCCCGAACCCTGACCCCTGACCCCGAGTTCAGCTCCCGAACCCTGAGCCCTGACCCCGAGTTCAGCTCCCGATCCCGGAGCCCTGATCCCGAGTTCAGCTCCCGAACCCTCACCCCTGACCCTGAGTTCAGCTCCCAAACCCTGACCCCTGACCCCGATTTCATCTCCCGAACACTGAGCCCTGACCCCGAGTTCAGCTCCCGAACCCTGATCCCTGACCCCGAGTTCAGCTCCCGAACCCTGAGCCCTGACCCCGAGTTCAGCTCCCGAACCCAGAGCCCTGACCCCGAGTTCAGCTCCTGAACCCTGAGCCCTGACCCCGAGTTCATCTCCCGAACCCTGAGCCCTGACCCCGAGTTCAGCTCCCGAACACTGAGCCCTGACCCCTGACCCCGAGTTCAGCTCCCGAACACTGAGCCCTGACCCCTGACCCCGAGTTCAGCTCCCGAACACTGAGCCCTGACCCCTGACCCCGAGTTCAGCTCCCGAACCCTGAGCCCTGACCCCGAGTTCAGCTCCCGAACCCTGAGCCCTGACCCCGAGTTCAGCTCCCGAACCCTGTCCCCTGACCCCGAGTTCAGCTCCCGATCCCTGAGCCCTGACCCCGAGTTCAGCTCCCGAACCCTGACCCCTGACACCGAGTTCAGCTCCCGAACCCTGACCCCTGACCCCGAGTTCAGCTCCCGAACCCTGACCCCGAGTTCAGCTCCCGAACCCTGACCCCTGACCGCGAATTCAGCTCCCGAACCCTGACCCCTGACCCCGAGTTCAGCTCCGGAACCCTGAGCCCTGACCCCGAGTTCAGCTCCCGAACCCTGAGCCCTGACCCCTGACCCCGAGTTCAGCTCCCTAGCCCTGAGCCCTGACCCCGAGTTCAGCCCCCGAACCCTGAGCCCTGACCCCGCGTTCAGCTCTCGAACCCTGAGCCCTAAACCCGAGTTCAGCTCCCGAACCCTGATCCCTGACCCCGAGTTCAGCTCCCGAACCCTGACCCCCGACCCCGAGTTCAGCTCCCGAACCCTGAGCCCTGACCCCGAGTTCAGCTCCCAATCCCCGAGCCCTGACCCCTGACCCCGAGTTCAGCTCCCGAGCCCTGACCCCTGACACCGAGTTGAGCTCCCGAACCCTGACCCCTGAGCCCGAGTTGAGCTCCCGAACCCTGAGCCCTGACCCCGACTTCAGCTCCCGAACCCTGACCCCTGACCCCGAGTTCAGGTCCGGAACCCTGAGCCCTGACCCCGAGTTCTGCTCCCGAACCCTGACCCCGAGTTCTGCTCCCGAACCCTGACCCCGAGTTCTGCTCCCGAACCCTGACCCCAAGTTCTGCTCCCGAACCCTGACCCCGAGTTCAGCTCCGGAACCCTGAGCCCTGACCCCGATTTCGGCTCCCGAACCCTGAGCCCTGACCCCTGACCCCGAGTTCAGCTCCCAAACCCTGACCCCTGACCCCGAGTTCTGCTCCCGAACCCTGACCCCTGACCCTGAGTTCAGCTCCCGAACCCTGACCCCTGACCCCGAGTTAGCTCCCGAACCCTGACCCCTGACCCGGAGATCAGCTCCCGAACCCTGACCCCTGACCCCGAGTTCAGCTCCCGAACCCTGACCCCTGACCCCGAGTTCAGCTCCCGAACCCTGACCCCTGACCCCGAGTTCAGCTCCCGAACCCTGAGCCCTGACCCCGAGTTCAGCTCCCGAACCCTGAGCCCTGACCCCGAGTTCAGATCCCGAACCCTGAGCCCTAAGCCCGAGTTCAGCTCCCGAACCCTGAGCCCTGACCCCGAGTTCAGCTCCAGGACCCTGAGCCCTGACCCCGAGCACAGCTCCCGAACCCTGACCCCGAGTTATGCTCCCGAACCCTGACCCCGAGTTCAGATCCCGATCCCTGAGCCCTGACCCCGAGTTCAGCTCCCGAACCCTGAGCCCTGACCCCGAGTTCAGCTCCAGGACCCTGAGCCCTGACCCCGAGCACAGCTCCCGAACCCTGACCCCGAGTTATGCTCCCGAACCCTGTCCCCGAGTTCTGCTCCCGAACCCTGACCCCGAGTTCAGATCCCGATCCCTGACCCCTGACCCCGAGTTCAGCTCCGGAACCCTGAGCCCTGACCCCGAGTTCAGCTCCCGAACCCTGAGCCCTGAACCCGAATTCAGCTCCCGAACCCTGAGCCCTGACCCCGAGTTCAGCTCCCGAAACCTGAGCCCTGACCCCGAGTTCAGATCTCGAACCCTGACCCCTGACCCCGAGTTCAGCTCCCGAACCCTGAGCCCTGACCCCGAGTTCAGCTCCCGAACACTGACCCCTGACCCCGAGTTCAGCTCCCGAACCCTGAGCCCTGACCCCGAGTTCAGCTCCCGAACCCTGAGCCCTGACCCCTGACCCCGAGGTCAGCTCCCGAACCCTGAGCCCTGACCCCGAGTTCAGCTCCCGAACCCTGAGCCCTGACCCCGAGTTCAGCTCCCGAACCCTGAGCCCTGACCCCGAGTTCAGCTCCCGAACCCTGAGCCCTGACCCCGAGTTCAGCTCCCGAACCCTGAGCCCTAACCCGAGTTCAGCTCCCGAACCCTGAGCCCTGACCCCGAGTTCAGCTCCCGAACCCTGACCCCTGACCCCGAGTTCAGCTCCCGAACCCTGACCCCTGACCCCGAGTTCAGCTCCCGAACCCTGACCCCTGACCCCGAGTTCAGCTCCCGAACCCTGACCCCTGACCCCGAGTTCAGCTCCGGAACCCTGATCCCTGACCCCTGACCCCGAGTTCAGCTCCCGAACCCTGACCCCTGACCCCGAGTTCAGCTCCCGAACCCTGACCCCTGACCCCGAGTTCAGCTCCGGAACCCTGAGCCGTGACCCCTGACCCCGAGTTGAGCTCCCGAACCCTGAGCCCTGACTCCGACTTCAGCTCCCGAACCATGACCCCTGACCCCGAGTTCAGCTCCCGAACCCTGACCCCTGACCCCGAGTTCAGCTCCCGATCCCTGAGCCCTGACCCCGAGTTCTGATCCCGATCCCTGGGCCGTGACCCCGAGTTCAGCTCCCGAACCCTGACCCCTGACCCCGAGTTCAGCTCCCGAACCCTGACCCCGAGTTCTGCTCCCGAACCCAGACCGCAAGTTCAGCTCCCGAACCCTGACCCCTGACCCCGAGTTCAGCTCTTTCGATCCTATTGCGGATTTCTTCCAACTTGCTGAATTCATCGAGATAAGAACTTTACCACTATCTCATTTCATTGAGATACACACACTGGCAGAATATCAGACAAATGGCATTCACTGCTCGAAGGTATTCAGAGAAACTTTGGAACCTATTGGGGTTTTCTTACAACTTGCTGAACTCATGAAGACAAACACTTGACGACATTCTCATTTCCTTGAGATACACACATTGGCAGAATATCAGCCAAATGTTTTTCACTGCTCGATGGTATTCAGAGAAACTTTGGAACAAATTGTGGATTTCCTCCAACTTGCTGATCTCATCGAGATAAGCAGTATACAACTTTCTCATTTCATTGAGATACACACATTGGCAGAATATCAGCCCAATTGCATTCACTCATCGAAGGTATTCACAGAAAGTTGGGAACACATTGTGGATTTCCTCCAACATGCTGATCTTATCGAGATAAGCACTATACAACATTCTAATTTCATTGAGAGACACACATTGGCAGAATATCAGCCAAATGGCATTCACTACTCGAAGGCATTCATTGAATCTTTGGAACCTATTGGGGATTTCTTACACCTTGCTGAACTCATTGAGATAAACACTGTACTACTTTCTCAATTCATCGTGTTACACACATTGGCAGAACATCAGCCAAATGGCATTCACTTCTCGAAGGCATTCAGTGAATCTTTGGAACCTATTCTGCATTTCTTACAACTTGCTGAACTCAATGAGATAAGGACTTCACCACTTTCTCATTTCATTGCGATAAGCACGTTGGCAGAATATCAGCCAAATGGCATTCACTGCTCTAAGGCATTGCGAGAAACTTTGGAACCTATTGTGGATTTCTTCCAATTTGCTGGACTGAATGAGATAAACACTTTACCACTTTCTCATTTCATTGTGATACACACATTAGCAGAATATCAGCCAAATTGCATTCACTGCTCGAAGGTATTCAGAGAAACTTTGGAACCTATTGTGGATTTCCTCCAAATTGCTAATCTCATCGAGATCATCCAAATGGCATACTCTTATCTCTGGTATTCAGAGAAACTTTGGAACGTATTGTGGATTTCCTCCAACTTGCTGATCTCATCCAGATAAGCACTATACAACTTTCTCATTTCATTGAGATACACACATTTGCGGAATACCAGCTAAATTGCATTCACTGCTCGAAGGTATTCAGAGAAACTTTGGAACCTATTGTGGATTTCTTCCAACTTGCTGAATTCATCGAGATAAGAACTTTACCACTATCTCATTTCATTGAGATACACACTCTGGCAGAATATCAGACAAATGGCATTCACTGCTCGAAGGTATTCAGAGAAACTTTGGAACCTATTGGGGTTTTCTTACAACTTGCTGAACTCATTGAGATAAGGACTTCACCACTTTCTCATTTCATTGAGATAAACACATTGGCAGAATTTCAGCCAAATTGCATTCACTGCTCGAACGAATTCAGGGAAACGTTGGAACCTATTGGGGATTTCTTACAACTTGCTGAACTCAACGAGATAAACACTTTACCACTTTCTCATTTCATTGAGAGACACACATTGGGAGAATATCAGCCAAATGGCATTCACTACTCGAAGGCATTCAGTGAATCTTTGGAACCTATTGGGGATTTCTTACAACTTCCTGAACTCAATGAGATAAGGGTTTTACCACTTTCTCATTTCATTGAGATAAACACATTGGCAGAATATCAGCCGAATTGCATTCACTGCTCGAAGGTATTCAGAGTAACTTTGGAACCGATTGTGGATTTCTTCCAATTTGCTGAACTCACCGAGACAAACACTTTACCACTTTCTCATTCCATTGTGATACACACATTGACAGAATATCAGCCAAATGGCATTCACTACTCGCAGGCATTCAGTGAATCTTTGGAACCTATTGGGGATTTCTTACAACTTGCTGAACTCATTGAGATAAGGTCTTTACCACTTTCTCATTTCATTGGGATAAACACATTGGCAGAATTTCAGCCAAATTGCATTCACTGCTCAAAGGAATTCAGAGAAACCTTGGAACCTATTGTGGATTTCCCCCAACTTGCTGAACTCACCGGGACAAACGCTTTACGACTTTCTCATTTCATTGAGATACACACATTGGCAGAATAACAGCCAAATGGCTTTCACTGCTCGATGGTATTCAGAGAAACATTGGATCATATTGTGCATTTCCTCCAACTTGCTGATCTCATAGAGAGAAGGACTATACAACTTTCTCATTTCATTGAGATGAACACATTGGCTGAATATCAGCCAAATGGCATTCGTTGCTGGAAGGAATTCAGAGAATCCAGAGGCAAAAGCGGCTTTTCTGGCAACGTTTTGATATACAGGCGAACTCCCCGCCTTAATGGGTTAAGAATTTTTCACACTGTCAACTCCAGTTACAGCCATCCTCCTCATGCCATTTAAGATTGCTTTCACCGAGGAAGGTCATATAGACGCCAAGTGCCCATCTCATTGACTTAAGCTTTGTGGAGAAAAATCCACATTCAGTTCCAAAGTTTCTCTCATCGTAAGTCAACATTTTTGTGGCTGTACATTTCCTGCGATAAAGTGCTCATCTCTATGAGTTGACGAACATGCCTGAACTCCATTAGTTACCATTGGCTCTCACAGTGATATGGAGAGTTTTCTATGAAGGTAAGGCGGCAAAAGCCTCGTTTCGATGGATGAAGCATTTTATTAAATTCTCAGCATTGTCCGAAGTAGCCCTTCATCCCATTCAAGAGTTATTTGGTCAAGCAAGGTGCCGCCAAGTGCCCTTCTCTTGGAGCGAAGCATTTTGAGGAAAAATCCAGTTTTGGTCCAATGTTTCTCTCATAGGAAGTCAACATTTTTTGTCCTTCAACTGATATCACATCAAAGTGCTTCCCTCCATGAGTTCATCAATTTGGTTCAACGTCCATCAGTTTCCATTGTTTCTCTGAACGCCATGGTGTGATTTCTGCCAAGTTATTGATGTTGCGGCAAAGTGGTCATCTCACTGTCTGAATCATTTTCTACTTACCCATAACAGTTTCCAACGTATCGCTCCATGCCATTCAACATTTATTTTCCCAAACAAGGTAACATTGCCGCCAAATGCCCATAGCATTGAGTTAAGCATTTGGAGTCAATCCACGTTAGCTCCCAATGTTTCTTACATTGCAAGTCAACATTTTTTGGCACTGAACTGATATTGCGGCAAAGTGCTTATTTCGATGAGTTAAGCAACTTGCGTCAACGTCCATCAGTTTCCATTGTCTCTCTCAATGCCACGGTCAGTTTTCTACGATTTTACCCCGACGTGGTCATCCCGCTGTGTTAAGCATTTTCTTTCCATCCACAAGAGTTTCCAATCTATCACTCCATGCCATTCAAGACTGATCTTTCCAAGCAACGTAATTGCTGCCGCCAAATGTCAGTACCGTCGAGTTAAGCATTTGGAGTAAATCCGCATTAGCTTCCAATTTTTCTGTCATAGAAAGTCAACATTTTTCGTCAGTGAGCTGATGTTGCGGCAGAGTGTTTATTCCGAAGAGTTGAGTAACTTGAATGACAGTCCTTTGGTTTCCATTGTCTGTCTCAGTGCCACGATGAATTTCTGCCATGATAGCGCTATTGCCCCAGCGCGGCCACCACTTTTCGTTAAGCAGTCTCTTTACATGTAAAACAGATTCCACAGTATTGTTCCATACCTTTCAAGATTTCTTTTTCTTAGCATGTTAGTATTCTGGCCAAATGTCCATAAAGCCGAGTAAAGCATTTGGACTAAATGCACATTAGCTCCCAATGTTTCTTTGATAGTAAGTCAACATTTCCTGTCACTGAACTGATATTGCTGCAAAGTGGTAATCTCGATGAGATGATGCCAAGCAAGGCAATGTTCCCGCCAAAGGCCATTGCTTTGAGTTAAGCACTTGGAGTAAACCCACATTAGTTCCAAAAGTTTGTTTCATTGTAAGTCAACAGATACTGCCGCTGAACTGACATTCCGGCAAAGAGCATATCTCGATGAGTTGAGCAATTTACGTGAAACACCAGGAGTTTACATTGTCTCACTTAAGGCAAAGGCGGCTTTTCTGGCAAGTTTTTGATATTGAGGCGCACACCCCGGCTTGATGTGTGAAAAAATTTTCTCGCTGTCACCTCGAGGTTCCAGCGTTCGTCGTCTTGCCATTTAAGATTGCTTTCACCGATGAAGGTCATATAGACGCCAAGTGCCCATCTCATTGACTTAAGCATTGTGGAGAAAAATCCACATTCAGTTCCAAAGATTCTCTCATCGTAAGTCAACATTTTCGTGGCTGTACAGTTACTGCGATAAAGTGCTCATCTCTATGAGTTGAGGAACATGCCTGAACTCCATTAGTTTCCATTGGCTCTCACAGTGATATGGAGAGTTTTCTATGAAGGTAAGGCGGCAAAAGCCTCGTTTCGATGGATGAAGCATTTTATTACATTCTCAGCATTGTCCGAAGTAGCCCTTCATCCCATTCAAGACTTATTTCGTTAAGCAAGGTGCCGCCAAGTGCCCTTCTCTTGGAGCGAACCATTTTGAGGAAAAATCCACGTTTGGTCCAATGTTTCTCTCATAGGAAGTCAACATTTTTTGTGCTTCAACTGATATCACATCAAAGTGCTTCCCTCCATGAGTTGAGCAATTTGGTTCAACGTCCATCAGTTTCCATTGTTTCTCTGAACGCCATGGTGTGATTTCTGCCAAGTTATTGATGTTGCGGCAAAGTGGTCATCTCACTGTCTGAATCATTTTTTACTTACCCATGACAGTTTCCAACGCATCGCTCCATGCCATTCAACATTTATTTTCCCAAACAAGGTAACATTGCCGCCAAATGCCCAGACCCTTCAGTTAAGCATTTGGAGTGAATCCACGTTAGCTCCCAATGTTTCTTACATTGCAAGTCAACATTTTTTGGCACTGAACTGATATTGCGGCAAAGTGCTTATCTCGATGAGTTAAGCAACTTGCGTCAACGTCCATCAGTTTCCATTGTCTCTCTCAATGCCACGGTCAGTTTTCTACGATTTTACCCCGACGTGGTCATCTCGCTGTGTTAAGCATTTTCTTTCCATCCACAAGAGTTTCCAATCTGTCACTCCATGCCATTCAAGACTGATCTTTCCAAGCAACGTAATTGCTGCCGCCAAATGTCAGTACCGTCGAGTTAAGCATTTGGAGTAAATCCGCATTAGCTTCCAATTTTTCTGTCATAGAAAGTCAACATTTTTCGTCAGTGAGTTGATGTTGCGACAGAGTGTTTATTCCGAAGAGTTGAGTAACTTGAATGACAGTCCTTTGGTTTCCATTGTCTGTCTCAGTGCCACGATGAATTTCTGCCATGATAGCGCTATTGCCCCAGCGCGGCCACCACTTTTGGTTAAGCAGTCTCTTTACATGTAAAACAGATTCCACAGTATTATTCCATACCTTTCAAGATTTCTTTTTCTTAGCATGTTAATATTCTGGCCAAATGCCCATAAAGCCGAGTAAAGCATTTGGACTAAATGCACATTAGCTCCCAATGTTTCTTTGATAGTAAGTCAACATTTCCTGTCACTGAACTGATATTGCTGCAATGTGCTTATCTCGGTGAGATGATGCGAAGCAAGGCAATGTTCCCGCCAAAAGCCATTCCTTTGAGTTAAGCACTTGGAGTAAACCAACATGAGCTCCCAAAGTTTGTTTCATTGCAAGTCAACAGATACTGCCGCTGAACTGACATTCCGGCAAAGAGCATATCTCGATGAGTTGAGCAATTTGGTTCAACGTCCATCAGTTTCCATAGTTTCTCTGAACGCCATGGTGTGATTTCTGCCAAGTTATTGATATTGCGGCAAAGTGGTCATCTCACTGTCTGAATCATTTTCTACTTACCCATAACAGTTTCCAACGTATCGCTCCATGCCATTCAACATTTATTTACCCAAACAAGGTAACATTGCCGCCAAATGCCCATACCTTTGAGTTAAGCACTTGGATGAAACCCACATTAGCTCCAAAAGTTTGTTTCATTGTAAGTCAACAGATACTGCCGCCGAACTGACATTCCGGGAAAGAGCATACCTCGATGAGTTGAGCAATTTACGTGGACCACCAGGAGTTTACATTGTCTCACTCGAGGCAAAGGCGGCTTTTCTGGCAACGTTTTGATATACAGGCGAACTCCCCGCCTTAATGGGTTATTAATTTTTCACACTGTCAACTCCAGTTACAGCCTTCCTCCTCATGCCATTTAAGATTGCTTTCACCGAGGAAGGTCATATAGACGCCAAGTGCCCATCTCATTGACTTAAGCATTGTGGAGAAAAATCCACATTCAGTTCCAAAGATTCTCTCATCGTAAGTCAACATTTTCGTGGCTGTACAGTTACTGCGATAAAGTGCTCATCTCTATGAGTTGACGAACATGCCTGAACTCCATTAGTTTCCATTGGCTCTCACTGTGATACGGAGAGTTTTCTATGAAGGTAAGGCGGCAAAAGCCTCGTTTCGATGGATGAAGCATTTTATTAAATTCTCAGCATTGTCCGAAGTAGCCTTTCATCCCATTCAAGAGTTATTTCGTCAAGCAAGGTGCCGCCAAGTGCCCTTCTCTTGGAGCGAAGCATTTTGAGGAAAAATCCACTTTTGGTCCAATGTTTCTCTCATAGGAAGTCAACATTTTTTGTCCTTCAACTGATATCACATCAATGTGCTTACCTGCATGAGTTCAGCAATTTGGTTCAACGTCCATCAGTTTCCATTGTTTCTCTGAACGCCATGGTGTGATTTCTGCCAAGTTATTGATGTTGCGGCAAAGTGGTCATCTCACTGTCTGAATCATTTTCTACTTACCCATGACAGTTTCCAACGCATCGCTCCATGCCATTCAACATTTATTTTCCCAAACAAGGTAACGATGCTGCCAAATGCCCATACCATTGAGTTAAGCATTTGGAGTCAATCCACGTTAGCTCCCAATGTTTCTTACATTGCAAGTCAACATTTTTTGGCACTGAACTGATATTGCGGCAAAGTGCTTATCTCGATGAGTTAAGCAACTTGCGTCAACGTCCATCAGTTTCCATTGTCTCTCTCAATGCCACGGTCAGTTTTCTACGATTTTACCCCGACGTGGTTATCTCGCTGTGTTAAGCATTTTCTTTCCATCCACAAGAGTTTCCAATCTATCACTCCATGCCATTCAAGACTGATCTTTCCAAGCAACGTAATTGCTGCCGCCAAATGTCAGTACCGTCGAGTTAAGCATTTGGAATAAATCCGCATGAGCATCCACTTTTTCTGTCGTAGCACGTCAACATTTTTTGACAGTGAGCAGATGTTGCGACAGAGTGCTTATTCCGATGAGTTGAGCAACTTCCATGACAGTCCTTTGGTTTCCATTGTCTGTCTCAGTGCCACGATGAATTTCTGCCATGATAGCGCTATTGCCCCAGCGCGGCCACCACTTTTCGTTAAGCAGTCTCTTTACAAGTAAAAAAAATTCCACAGTATTATTCCATACCTTTCAAGATTTCTTTTTCTTAGCATGTTAATATTCTGGCCAAATGCCCATAATGCCGAGTAAAGCATTTGGACTAAATGTACATTAGCTCCCAATGTTTCTTTGATAGTAAGTCAACATTTCCTGTCACTGAACTGATATTGCTGCAATGTGCTAGTCTCGGTGAGATGATGCCAAGCAAGGCAATGTTCCCGCCAAAAGCCATTCCTTTGAGTTAAGCACTTGGAGTAAACCCACATTAGCTCCCAAAGTTTGTTTCATTGTAAGTCAAGAGATACTGCCCCTGAACTGACATTCCGGCAAAGAGCATATCTCGATGAGTTGAGCAATTTACGTAAAACATCAGGAGTTTACATTGTCTCACTCGAGGCAAAGGCAGCTTTTCTGGCACGTTTTGATATAAAGGCGAACTCCCCGCCTTAATGGGTTAAGAATTTTTCACACTGTCAACTCCAGTTACAGCCTTCCTCCTCATGCCATTTAAGATTGCTTCACCGAGGAAGGTCATATAGACGCCAAGTGCCCATCTCATTGACTTAAGCATTGTGGAGAAAAATCCACATTCAGTTCCAAAGTTTCTCTCATCCTAAGTCAACATTTTCGTGGCTGTACAGTTACTGCGATAAAGTGCTCATCTCTATGTGTTGAGGAACATGCCTGAACCCCATTAGTTTCCATTGGCTCTCACAGTGATATGGAGAGTTTTCTATGAAGGTAAGGCGGCAAAAGCCTCGTTTCGATGGATGAAGCATTTTATTAAATTCTCAGCATTGTCCGAAGTAGCCCTTCATCCCATTCAAGAGTTATTTCGTTAAGCAAGGTGCCGCCAAGTGCCCTTCCCTTGGAGCGAAGCATTTTGAAGGATGATCCACTTTTGGCCCAATGTTTCTCTCCAAAAAGTCAACATTTTTCGTCCTTCAACTGATATTACAGCAAACTGCTTACTTACCTCCATGAGTTGAGCAATTTGGTTCAACGTCCATCAGTTTCCACTGTTTCTCTGAACGCCATGGTGTGTTTTCTGCCAAGTTATTGATGTTGCGGCAATGTGGTCATCTCACTGTCTGAAGCATTTTCTACATACCCAGAACAGTTTCCAAAGTATCACTCTATGCCATACAACATTTATTTTTCCAAACAAGGTAACGTTGCCGCCACATGCCCATACCGTTGAGTTAAGCATTTGGAGTCAATCCACATTAGCTCCCAGTGTTTCTTACCGAGCAAGTCAACATTTTTTGGCACTGAACTGATATTGTGGGAAAGTGCTTATCTCGAAAAGTTAAGCAACTTCCGTTAATGTCCATCAGTTTCCATTGTCTCTCTCAATGCCACGGTCAGTTTTCTACGATTTTACCCCGACGTGGTCATCACGCTGTGTTAAGCATTTTCTTTCTATCCACAAGAGTAACCAAACTATCACACCATGCCATTCAAGATTGATTTTTCCAAGCAAGGCAAATGCTGCCACCAAATGCCGGTACCGTCCAGTTAAGCATTTGGAATAAATCCGCATTTGCATCCACTTTTTCTGTCATAGCAAGTCAACATTTTTCGACAGTGAGCTGATGTTGCGACAGAGTGCTTATTCCGATGAGTTGAGCAACTTGCATGACCGTCCTTTAGTTTCCATTGTCTCTCTCAGTGCCACGAGGAATTTCTGCCAAGACACAGCTATTGCCCCAGCGAGGCCACCACACTTCGTTCAGCAGTTTCTTTACATGCACAACAAATTCCAAAGTATCATTCCATACCTTTCAAGATTTCTTTTCCTCAGCATGTTAATATGCTGGCCAAATGCCTATAAAGCCGAGTAAAGCATTTGGACTAAATGCACATTAGCTCCCAATGTTTCTTTGATAGTAAGTAAACATTTCCTGTCACTGAACTGGTACTTTTGCGAAGTGCTTGTCTAGAAGAGATGAGCAACTTGCGTGAACGTCCATTAGAACATAGAACATAGAACACTACAGCACAAACAGGCCCTTTCGGCCCACGAGTTGCGCCGATCACATCAACACCTACCAACCTACAGACCTATCTATAACCCCCAATCCCATTAAACCCCATATACTCATCCAGAAGTCTTTTAAAAGACCCCAGCGAGTTCGCCTCCACCACCACTGACGGCAGCCGATTCCATTCACTCGCCACCCTCTGAGTGAAAAACTTACCCCTAACATCACTTCTGTACTTTCCTCCTCGCACCTTAAACCTGTGTCCTCTCGTAGCGACCATTTCAACCCGGGGAAATAGCCTCTGAGAATCCACCCTATCTATTCCTCTCAACATTTTGTAAACCTCTGTCAGGTCGCCTCTCAACCTTCGTCTCTCCAGGGAAAAGAGTCCCAGCTTCCTCAACCTAACTTCATAAGTCATGCCTCCCAGTCCAGGCAACATCCTTGTAAATCTCCTCTGTACCCTTTCAATAGCTTCTACGTCTTTCCTATAGTGAGGCGACCAGAACTGCGCACAGTACTCCAAATGAGGCCTGACAAGGGTCTTATAAAGTTGCAGCATTACCTCCCGACTCCTAAATTCAATCCCTCGATTTATGAAGGCCAGTACACCATACGCCTTCTTGACCACCTCCTCCACCTGTGAGGCCGATTTAAGGGTCCTGTGGACCTGGACCCCAAGATCCTTCTGCTCCTCAACACTACCAAGACTCCTGCCCTTGATAGTGTACTCGTTCATCCCGTTGGTTCTGCCAAAATGGACGACTACGTATTTATCCACGTTGAAGTCCATCTGCCACTTCTCCGCCCAGTCCTGCATCCTATTTATGTCCTGCTGCAACTTTTGCCATCCTTCCAGACCATCCACAACACCACCGACCTTAGTGTCATCAGCGAACTTACTTACCCATCCTTCCACTTCCTCATCCAGGTCATTTATGAAAATGACAAACAGCAAGGGTCCTAGAACAGATCCCTGGGGCACTCCACTGGTGACTGACCTCCATTCAGAAAAAGACCCATCCACAACCACTCTCTGCCTTCTGCAGGCAAGCCAGTTCTGGATCCACAAGGCCAAAGGTCCTTGGATCCCATGCCCTCTCACCTTCTCAAGAAGTCTTGCATGGGGGACCTTATCAAATGCCTTGCTGAAGTCCATGTACACCACATCCACGGCACTTCCTTCGTCAATGTGTTCAGTCACATTATCGAAGAACTCAACTAGGCTCATAAGGCACGACCTGCCCTTGACAAATCCATGCTGACTATTCCTGATCATGTCAAACCTCTCCAAATGGTCTTAAATCTTGTCCCTCAGAAGCCTCTCCATCAGCTTACCAACCACTGAGGTCAGACTCACCGGTCGGTAATTTCCCGGGCTATCTCTGTTCCCTTTCTTGAAAATAGGGACTACATCCGCAATCCTCCAATCTTCGGGAACCTCTCCCGTCTCCATTGACGACGCAAAGATCATCTCCAGGGGCTCTGCAATCACTTCCCTCGCCTCCCACAGTATCCTGGGGTATATCCCATCTGGTCCCGGCGACTTATCAATCTTGATAGAATTCAAAAGTTCTAACACATCCTCCACCTTAATATCCACAAACTCAATCTTTTCCATCTGCTGCAAATCCGTGGCAAAATCTCCCAGATCAGCTTCCACCGTGAATATTGAGGCAAAGTACTCATTAAGCACCTCTGCCATTTCTTCTGGTTCCACACAGACCTTACCCCCTTCACCTTTTATAGGTCCTGTCCTTTCTCTTCTCATCCTTTTACCTTTCACATATTTATAAAAGGCCTTGGGATTCTCCTTAATCTTACTCGCCAAGGTCTTCTCATGACCCCTTCTGGCTCTCCTAATTTCCCTTTTAAGATCCTTTCTACAGGCCTTATACTCCTCAAGATCCTTAACCTCTCCTAGTTCCCTGAACCTTTTGTACACCTTCCCTTTCCTCCTGACTAGGTTCAACACAGCCTTCGTGCACCACGGTTCCCTCGACCTACCAAAACCCCCTTGTCTCATCGGAACGTTGTCACGCATAGCTCCAGACAAACATTCCTTGAATATCCGCCACCTTCCTTCGGTACTTTTCCCTAAGAACGCCTCCTTCCAGTTTATTTGTCCAAGTAACTTCCTGACTTCTTCGTATCTCCCCTTACTCCAGACAAACACGTTCCTAGCCTGCCTGATCCTATCTCGTTCCAACGCAATTGTGAAGGAGATAGAATTATGGTCACCATTCCCAAGATGCTCTCCTACCGAAAGATCCATCACCTGCCCTGGTTCATTCGCCAGTACCAGGTCAAGTACAGCCTCTCCCCTCGTAGGCTCATCCACATACTGTGTCAGGAAACCTTCCTGAACACACCTAACAAACTCCTCCCCATCCAAGCCCCTTACCCTAGGGATATTCCAGTCGATGTTTGGGAAATTGAAGTCTCCCATCACGACAACTCTGTTATTAATACATCTCTCCAGAATCTGTTTCCCTATCTGCACTTCAACTTCCCTGTCACTATTGGGTGGCCTATAGAATACACCCAGCAAAGTTATCGACCCTTTGCTGTTCCTAACTTCCACTCACAGAGACTCTGTAGACAGTCCCTCCACAGCATCCTCCTTCTCTGCAGCCATGACACTGTCCCTGATCAACAGTGCCACTCCACCACCTCTTCTGCCATCCTCCCTGTCCTTCCTGAAGCATCTGAAACCTGGCACCTGAAGTACCCAGTCCTGTCCCTGAGACATCCAAGTCTCCGTAATGGCCACCACATCACAATCCCAAGCAGCAAGCCACGCCCTAAGCTCATCTACCTTATTCACTACACTCCTTGCATTAAAATATATACACTTCAGCCCCTCAGTCTGGACATTTCCCTTCTCCACCCCCTGTCTAACCTCCCTCTCATACTGCCCGCAGTCCTCTCCTACCTGGGAGCGAACCTCCTCCGTCCCAGTCTCCCCATCACAATTCCCTCCCCCCATCCTTTCTAGTTTAAAGTCCCCCCGGTAGCCTTAGCCAGTCTTCCCGCCAAGATATTAGTCCCCCTGGGATTTAAGTGCCACCCATCCTTACTGTACAGGTCCCACCTACCCCTAAAGAGGTCCCAGTGATCTAGGAACCGAAATCCCTGCCCTCTGCACCAGTCCCTCAGCCACGCATTCAGCCTCCACCTCATTTCATTTCTTCCCTCATTCTCCCGTGGCACAGGCAGCAATCCTGAGATTACTACCTTCGCTTTTCTCTTCCTCAGCTGCCTACCCAGTTCCCTGTAGTCCCTTTTCACGAGTGCCTCCCTCTTGCCTATGTCAGTAGTACCTATATGTACTACAACCTCTGGTTCCTCACCCTCCCCTTTCAGGATGTCTGGGACACGCCCAGAGACATCCCGAATCCCAGCCCCAGGGAGACAAACCACCATCCGCGACTCACATCTACGTCCGTACAAACGCCTGTCCGCACCCCTCACTGTGGAGTCCCCTATTAATACTACCTTTCTGCTCTCTTTTTTGATTTTTCGACTCACTGGCTCAGCTCCAGAGACCTGGCCACCGCTTCCTCCCTCAGATGAGCTGTCCCCCGTAGTAGTACTCAGGCCAGAGTACTTATTTTGAAGGGGGACATCCACCGGAGTGTTCTCCATCACCCGTGGTTTCCCTCCCATTAGTTTCCATTGTCTCTCTCAATACCACGGTGAGTTGTCTGCCAACTTACTGATATTGCCCAACGTCGTCATCACACTGTGTGAAGCTTTTTTTATATCACTCCATGCCATTCAAGATTAATTATGCCAAGCAAGTAATGTTCCCGCCAAACACCATTCCTTTGAGTTAAGCACTTGGAGTAAACCCACATTAGCTCCCAAAGTTTGTTTCATTGTAAGTCAACAGATACTGCCGCTGAACTGACATTCCGGCAAAGAGCATATCTCGATGAGTTGAGCAATTTACGTGAAACACCAGGAGTTTACATTGTCTCACTTAAGGCAAAGGCGGCTTTTCTGGCAACGTTTTGATATACAGGCGAACTCCCCGCCTTGATGTGTTAAGAATTTTTCACACTGTCAACTCGAGGTTACAGCCTTCCTCCTCATGCCATTTAAGATTGCTTTCACCGAGGAAGGTCATATAGACGCCAAGTGCCCATCTCATTGACTTAAGCATTGTGGAGAAAAATCCACATTCAGTTCCAATGTTTCTCTCATCGTAAATCAACATTTTCGTGGCTGTACAGTTACTGCGATAAAGTGCTCATCTCTATGAGTTGAGGAACATGCCTGAACTCCATTAGTTTCCATTGGCTCTCACAGTGATAGGGAGAGTTTTCTGTGAAGGTAAGGCGGCAAAAGCCTCGTTTCGATGGATGAAGCATTTTATTAAATTCTCAGCATTGTCCGAAGTAGCACTTCATTCCATTCAAGAGTTATTTCGCCAAGCAAGGTGCCGCCAAGTGCCCTTCCCTTGGAGCGAAGCATTTTGAGGAAAATCCACTTTCGGTCCAATGTTTCTCTCACAAAAAGTCAACATTTTTCGTCCTTCAATTGATATTACAGCAAACTGCTTTCTTACCTCCATGAGTTGAGCAATTTGGTTCAACGTCCATCAGTTTCCATTGTTTCTCTGAACGCCATGGTGTGTTTTCTGCCAAGTTATTGATGTTGCGGCAATGTGGTCATCTCACTGTCTGAAGCATTTTCTACATACCCAGAACAGTTTCCAAAGTATCACTCCATGCCATTCAACATTTTTTTTCCCAAACAAGGTAACGTTGCCACCAACTGCCCATACCGTTGTGTTAAGCATTTGGAGTCAATCCACGTTAGCTCCCAATGTTTCTTACAGAGCAAGTCAACATTTTTTGGCACTGAACTGATATTGCGGCAAAGTGCTTACCTCGAAGAGTTAAGCAACTTGCGTCAACGTCCATCAGTTTCCATTGCCTCTATCAATGCCACGGTCAGTTTTCTACGATTTTACCCCGACGTGGTTATCACGCTGTGTTAAGCATTTTCTTTCTATCCACAAGAGCATCCAAACTATCACACCATGCCATTCAAGATTGATTTTTCCAAGCAAGGTAAATGCTGCCACCAAATGCCGGTACCGTCGAGTTAAGCATTTGGAATAAATCCGCATTTGCATCCACTTTTTCTGTCATAGAAAGTCAACATTTTTCATCAGCGAGCTGATGTTGCGACAGAGTGCTTATTCCGATGAGTTGAGCAACCTGCATGACAGTCCTTTGGTTTCCTTTGTCTGTCTCAGTGCCACGAGGAATTTCTGCCATGATAGCGCTATTGCCCCAGCGAGGCCACCGCTTTTCGTTAAGCAGTCTCTTTACATGTAAAACAGATTCCAAAGTACCATTCCATACCTTTCAAGATTTCTTTTTCACAGCATGTTAATATTCTGGCCAAATGCCCATAACGCCGGGTAAAGCATTTTGACTGAATCCACATTAGCTCCCAATATTTCTTTGATAGTAAGCCAACATTTCCTGTCACTGAACTGGTACTTCTGCGAATTGCTTATCTAGAAGAGATGAGCAACTTGCGTGAACGTCCATTAGTTTCCATTGTCTCTCTCAATACCACGGTGAGTTGTCTGCCAACTTACTGATATCGCCCAACGTGGTCATCACACTGTGTTAAGCATTTTCTTTATATCCAAAACAAGTGTCACTCCATGCCATTCAAGATTAATTATGCCAAGCAATGTAATGTTCCCGCCAAACGCCATTCCTTTGAGTTAAGCACTTGGAGTAAACCCACATTAGCTCCCAAAGTTTGTTTCATTGTAAGTCAACAGATTTTACCGCTGAACGGCAAAGAGCATATCTCGAGGCGTTGAGCAATTTACGTGAAACACCGTGAGTTTACATTGTCTCACTCAAGGCCATGGCGACTTTTCTGGAAACGTTTTGATATTCAGGTGATCTCCCCGCCTTGATGTGTTAAGAATTTTTCATCCTGTCAACTCTGGTTTCCAGTGATCCTCCTCATGCCATTTAAGATTGCTTTCACCGAGGAAGTTCATATAGACGCCAAGTGCCCATCTCATTGACTTAAGCATTTTGAAGAAAAATCCACATTCAGTTCCAATGTTTCTCTCATCGTGAGAAAACATTTTCGTGGTTGTACAGTTACTGCGGCAAATTGCTCACCTCAATCAGTTGAAGAACATGCCTGAACCCCATTAGTTTCCATTGGCTCTCACAGTGATATGGAGAGTTTTCGATGAAGGCAATGCGGCAAAAGCCTCGTTTCGATGGATGAAGCATTTTATTAAATTCTCAGCATTGTCCGAAGTAGCACTTCATCCCATTCAAGAGTTATTTTGCCAAGCAAGGTGCCGCCAAGTGCCCTTCTCTTGGAGCGAAGCATTTTGAGGAAAAATCCACTTTCGGTCCAATGTTTCTCTCATCGTAAGTCAACAGTTTTCGTCCTTCAACTGATATTACAGCAAAGTGTTTACCTCCATGAGTTGAGCAATTTGGTTCAACGTCCATCAGTTTCCATTGTTTCTCTGAACGCCATGGTGTGTTTTCTGCCGAGTTATTGATGCTGCGGGAAAGTGGTCATCTCACTGCCTGAATTATTTTGTACTCACCCATAACAGTTTCCAAAGTATCACTCCATGCCATTCAAGATTTATTTTCCCAAACAAGGTAATGTTGCTACCAAATGCCCATACTGTTGAGTTAAGCAGTTGGAGTCAATCCACATTAGCTCCCAATGTTTCTATTATAGCAAGTCAACATTTTTTGGCACTGATCTGATATTGCGGCAAAGTGCTTATCTTGGTGTGTTAAGCAACTTGCGTCAACGTCCATCAGTTTCCACTGCCTCTCTCAATGCCACGGTCAGTTTTCTACGATTTTATCCCAACGTGGTCATCACGCTGTGTTAAGCATTTTCTTTCTATCCACAAGAGTTTCCAAACTATCACTCCATGCCATTCACGACTGATTTTTCCGAGCAAGGTAAATGCTGCCGCCAAATGCCGGTACCGTCGAGTTAAGCATTTGGAGTAAATCCGCATTAGCTTCCAAGTTTTCTGTCATAGAAAGTCAACATCTTTCATCAGTGAGCTGATGTTGCCACAGAGTGCTTATTCCGAAGAGTTGAGTAACTTGAATGACAGTCCTTTGGTTTCCATTGTCTGTCTCAGTGACACGATGAATTTCTGCAATGATAGCGCTATTGCCCCAGCGCGGCCACCACTTTTCGTTAAGCAGTCTCTTTACATGTAAAACAGATTCCACAGTATTATTCCATACCTTTCAAGATTTCTTTTTCTTAGCATGTTAATATTCTGGCCAAATGCCCATAAAGCCGAGTAAAGTATTTGGACTAAATGCACATTAGCTCCCAATGTTTCTTTGATAGTAAGTCCTGTCACTGAACTGATATTGCTGCAAAGTGCTTATCTCGATGAGATGGGCAACTTGCGTGAACGTCCGTTAGTTTCCATTGTCTCTCTCAATACCACGGTGCCAAGTTACTGATATTGCCCAACGTGGTCATCACACTCTGCTAAGCATTTTCTTTATATCCAAAACAAGTGACACCATGCCATTCAAGATTAATTATGCCAAGGAAGGTAATGTTCCCGCCAAACGCCATTCCTTTGAGTTAAGCACTTGGAGTAAACTCACATTAGCTCCCAACGTTTGTTTCATCGTCGGTCAACAGATTTTGCCGCTGAACTGATATTGCGGCAAAGAGCATGTCTCGATGAGTTGAGCAATTTACGTGAAACACCATGAGTTTACATTGTCTCCCTCAAGGCCATGGCGACTTTTCTGGCAACGTTTTGATATTGAGGCGAACTACTCAATTACTTACATAATCTCTGGAGCCATTTGTGACAAACTTAAAGATGGACTGAAAGATTATTGGCGGAATTTATGTGGTTACTGTCATAATCATGTCAAATCGCTGGTATGAACACACCCCTTCCTGATAAACCCAATATATGATGTTACTTTTTGAGCAAGAGTTCAGCGAGAGCATACAGTCCATCCCGGAAGTCTCAGGTGAGCCTACATCCGAGGTCACCATTGCCGATGTCACATCAGCCTTCACGAACAATCCAAGAAAATTGACTGGCACGGATTGGGTACCCAGACGAGTGCTCAGACTCTGTGAGGATCAACTGGGAAGGGTATTCGCAGAATATTTAACCACTCAGGACCCTATCAGCTTCAAGAAGATGACCATCTTCCAGGTGCCAAAGAAAAGCCAAGCAGTGTGCCTTCCTGAATATCATCCAGTGCCTCTGACATCCATCGTTATGGAGTGGTTATCGCGGTTAGTCATGGCATGACTCAATTCTGGTCTCCTGAATTGCGTGGATCTCCTAATGCAGTTCACCATCACCACAAAAGGTCCACAGCAGACGCCATCTTCCCAGACCTGAAATACCTAGATAACTAAGGCACCTATAATCAGAATATTATTTACTCACTACATCTCAGCCTTCAACAACATTATGCCTACAAAACTGCTCTTAAAACTCCGTGGCCTGAGACTTGTCCCTCCATCTGCGACTGGATCCTGAACTTCCAAACCCACAGACTGCAATCAGGAAGGATTAGCAAACATACCTCTTCCATGATCATCCTCAGGACCATTCCCCCACAAGGCTGTGTCCTCAGCCCTTATTATGATCAGATTCCTGATCCAAACGGCTAAATGACCCTCAATCCCATGCATCAGTATTTTCTGCAGTAGCTTACCATGGGGAACCTTATCAAACGCTTTACTGAAATCCATATACACCACGTCAACTGCTTTTCCCTCATCCACTTCTTTGGTCACCTTCTCAAAGAACTCAATAAGGTTTGTGAGGCATGACCTACCCTTCACAAAACCGTGTTGACTATCCCTAATCAAATTATTTCTCGCTAGATGATTATAAACCCTATCTTTTATAATCCTTTCCAAAACTTTGCCCACAACAGAAGTAAGGTTCACCGGTCTATAATTCCCAGGATGGTCTCTACTCCCCTTCCTGAACAAGGGGACAACATTTGCTATCCTCCAGTCTTCCAGCACTATCCCTGTCGCCAATGACAACATGAAGATCAAAGTCAAAGGCTCTGCAATCTCCTCCCTAGCCTCCCAAAGAATAAATCCCATCTGGCCAGGGGACTTATCTATTTTCACATTTTCAAGAATTGCTAACACCTCCTCCTTATGTACCTCAATCCCGTCTAGTCTAAAAGCCTATATCTCAGTATTCTCCTTAACTACATTGACTTTTTCCTGTGTGAATACTGACAAAAAATATTCTTTTTGTACCTCTCCTATCTCTTCAGGCTCCACACACAACTTCCCACTGCTGTCTCTGACTGGCCCTAATCTTGCCCTATCCATTCTTTTATCCCTGACATACGTATAGAAAGCTTTAGGATTTTCCTTGATCCTATCCGCCAAAGTCTTCCCAAGTCCTCTTCGAGCTCTTCTTAACTCTTTAGCTCCTTCCTGGCTAATTTATAACTCTCCAGTGCCCTAACTGAGCCTTCACGTCTCATCTTTACACAAGCCTCCTTCTTCCTCTTTACCAGAGTTTCAACGTCCTTAGTACACCACGGTTCCCTCGCTCGACCACTTCCTCCCTGCCTGACAGGTACATATTTATCAAGGACTCGCAGTAGCTGCTCCTTGAATAAGCTCCACATTTCAGTTGTTCCCAGCCCCTGCAGTTTCCTCCTCCAACCTTTGTATCCTAAATCTGACCTAATCGCCTCATAATTACCTTTCCCCCAGCTATAACTTCTGCCCTTCGGTATATACCTATCCCTTTCCATCACTAAGGTAAACGTAACCGAATTGTGGTCACTATCACCAAAGTGCTCACCTACCTCCAAGCCTAACACCTGGTCTGGTTCATTACCCAGTACCAAATCCAATGTAGCTTCTCCCCTTGTTGGCCTATCTACATACTGTGTCAGGAAACCTTTCTGCACACATTGGACAAAAACTGACCCCTCTAACGTGCTTGAACTATAGCTTTTCCAATCGATATTTGTAAAGTTAAAGTCCCCCATAACAACTACCCTGTTACTTTCACTCCTATCCAGGATCATCTTTGCAATCCTTTCCTCTACAATTCTGGAACTTTTTGGAGGCCTATAAAAAAACTCCCAGCAGGGTGATCTCTCCTTTCCTGTTTCTAATCTCAGCCCATACTACCTCAATAGACAGGTCCACATCAAACGTCCTTTCTGCCACCGTAATACTGTCCTTGATTAACAATGCCACACCTCCCCCTCTTCTACCACCTTCTCTGATCTGACTGAAACATCTAAACCCCAGAACCTGCAACAACCATTCCTGTCCCTGCTCTATCCATGTCTCTGTAATGGCCACAACATCGAAGTCCCAGGCACCAATCCAGGCTGCAGGTTCATCCACCTTATTGCGTATGCTCCTCGCATTAAAGTATACACACTTCAACCCACCCTCCTACCTGCCAATACTCTGCTGCAACCTTGAAACCTTATCCATGACCTCCCTATTCTCAACCTCCTGTACATTGGAGCTACAATTCAGGTTCCCATCCCCCCTCTGAATCAGTTTAAACCCCCCAAAGAGCATTGGCAAATTTCCCCCCCAAGATATTGGTACCCTGCTAGTTCAGGTCTAGACCATCCCTTTTGTACAGGTCCCACCTAACCCAGAATGTGCCCCAATTGTCCAGATATCTGAAACCCTCCCTCTTGCACCATCCCTTTAGCCACAAGTTCAAATGTCCTCTCTCTCTATTCTTCTCCTTGCTATCCTGTGGCACGGGTATCAAACCAGAGATAAGAACTCCGTTTGTTTTAGCCCTAAGCTTCCACCCTAACTCCTGAATTTCTGACTTACATCCCCATCCTTTTCCCTACCTCTGTCATGGGTGCCTCTGTGAACCACAACTTGGGGCTGGTTCCCCTCCCCCTTAAGGATCTCAAACACATGAATGGAGACATCACGGACCCTGGCACCTGGGAGGCAACATACCAACCGCAAGTCTCGCTCGTTCCCACAGAATCTCATATCTGTCCCCTTAACTATGGAATCCCCAATCACTAATCCTGTACTCTTCTTCCCCCTTCCCATCTGAGCATCAATGACAGAATCTGCTCCGAGACCTGTACCCCATGGCTCACCCCCATTGAATCGTCCTCCCCAACAGCATCCAAAACAGAGTACTTTTTCTGCAGAGGAATAGCCAGGGGGGATCGCTGCTCTGACTGCTTCTTACCCCTTCTAGCAGTCACCCACGTATCACTTTTAGGAGTAACTATCTCCCTGCAGCTTTTATCAATAGCTGCCTCTGCTTCCCGAATGATCCTTAATTCCTCCAGTTCCAGCTCCAGGTCCCTAACACAGTCCTCAAGGAGCCTGAATTGGGTGCACTTCCTGCAGGTGTATTCAGCCGGGACATCACCAGTGTCCCTCACCTCAAGCATCCCACAGGAGGAACAACGTACTGCCTGCACTGATACCCCTGTTATGTCCCTTACCAAGAAACAAAAAGACAGGAAAAAAAACTTACCTGCTCTCACTCCGGGTCTTCTTTTTAGGTTAGAGGAGGGGGAGGGTGGGATACTCTACAAGTGTAGAGTATTGGGATTCCTCACCATTCCAATTCATGGGGGGGGAGGAGAAAAAAAACACCATCCCAGGTCTCCCCGCAACCTCCTTCCAGTTTCAACTTTAACAAAAAACTCCACTAAAAAAGTTAGTTAAAAAATCAATTAGCTCTCCCTCAGCATTCCTCTCACGAATCACTCCCCCTCTGCTGTGCTCCGATGGAACAATGAGGTCAATCCTCTCAGGTGAGTAACTTTTAAAGATTGAAATAAAAACCTTCAGGACAATGTGAGGTCATGCATTTTGGAAAGTCTAATACAGGTAGGAAATATATAGTAAATGGCAGATCCCTTAAAAGTATTGATAGGCAGAGGGATCTGGGTGGACAAGTACACAGGTCGCTGAAAGTGCAATGCAAATAAGAACATAAGAACATAAGAAATAGGAGCAGGAGTAGGCCATCTAGCCCTTCGAGCCTGCCCCGCCATTCAGTCAGATCATGGCTGATCTGTTGTGTCTCAGTTCCACTTTCCGGCCCTCTCCCCATAACCCTTAATCCCCTCGCTTATCAAAAACCCATCAACCTGCGTCTTAAAAATATTTAGCGAGGCAGCCTCCACCACTTCAACGGGCAGAGAATTCCAGAGATTCACCACCCTTTGAGTGAAGAAGTTCCTCCTCAACTCCATTCTAAACCGCACCCCCCCCTTTATCTTGAGGCTGTGCCCCCTAGTCCTACTGTCCTTTCTGAGCAGGAAGAGTCTCTCCACCTCTATCCTATCCATCCCATTCATCATCTTATACGTCCCAATGAGATCTCCCCTCATTCTTCTAAACTCTAACAAGTACAAGCCTAGTTTATTCAGCCTCTCCTCATAGCTCAACCCCCTCAACTCCGGTATCAGCCTAGTAAACCTCCTCTGCACTCCCTCCAAGGCCAAAATATCCTTGCGTAAGTGTGGCGACCAAAACTGCACACAGTGCTCCAGCTGCGGCCTCACCAATGCCCTATACAGCTGCAGCAAGACCTCCCTACTTTTATATTCAATCCCCCTCGCTATGAAGGCCAGCATCCCATTTGCCTTCCTGACCACCTGCTGCACCTGCAGGCTGGGTTTTTGCAACTCATGCACAAGGACCCCGAGGTCCCTCTGCACAGTCGCCTGCTGCAGTTTTTCGCCACGTAAGTAATAGTCCTTCCTACCATTATTCCTACCAAAGTGGACCACCTTGCACTTGCCAACATTAAATTCCATTTGCCATTTCCTGGCCCATTCGCCCAGCCTATCTAGATCCTTCTGCAGACTCTCCACACCCTCCGCGCAATTTGCCATTCCACCAATCTTGGCGTCATCTGCAAATTTCGACACCCTGCACTCGGCTCCCTCCTCCAGATCATCTATATAAATGGTAAATAGCTGAGGTCCCAGCACCGACCCCTGGGGCACTCCACTAGTCACCAACCGCCAATCCGAATAGCACCCATTGACCCCCACTCTCTGCCTCCTATTTGACAGCCAATCCCCTATCCACGCTAACACCCTACCCCCAACTCCAGCAAACAGCACACTTGCCTTCATCAGCTGGGGCACTGAGTTTAAAAATTAGCAAGTCACGTTGCAGCTTTGCAGAACATTAGTTAGGCTGCACTTCAATATAGTTTCCAATTCTGGTTGCCACACTAACAGAAGGATGTGCAGAATTTGGAGAGGGTACAGAGATGATTTACCAGGACGTTGCTTGGTACGGGGGGGGGGGGAAACATTAACTAAGTGGAGAGGTTGGAGAAAATTGGCTTGTTCTCACTGGAACGACAGAGGTTGAGGGGCGACCTGATAGAAGTCTACAATATCATGAGGGCATGAACAGAGTGGAAGGTTTTTCACATTGTGGACGAGTCAATTACTAGGGAGCATAGGTTTAAGGTGCAAGGGACAAGAGGAGATGTACTACACAAGTTTGTTTACACAGAGGGTGGTGGGTGCCTGTAACTCGCTGCCGGGTAAGGGGAGTTTTGACAGATACATGACTTGGATGGAAATGAATAGATATGGTCCCCAGAAGTTTTAGTTCAGTCGGGTAGCATGGTCAGTGCGGGCGCAGAGGGCTGAGGGGTCTGTTCTCATGCTAACTTCTTTGTTCTCTGTTCTACCCTGTAGATTGCTGAGTGTGATCGATAAAGTGTTGGTTATTGAGATTGCTTTAAGTTTCACTGGAACAATCTGGCAGACTGAGGACAGAAAGGTCAGAGCAGAAGCAAGATGGAGTATTAAACTGGGAAAGAAGTGGAAGCTCAAGCCAATCAAGCATACACACGGGGCAGGGTGGGTGTAGGAAAATGCTTTGAAATGGCGGTGTGGGCTCGTTGGGCCGAAGGGCCTGTTTCCCATGCCGGGTTGTTCTTTGTTCTTTGAATGGAGGTGTTGTGTAAATCAGCCCCTCAGGAACAACGTTCACAGCAGATCCCACCCAGGGAGATAAATGACAAATTATCTATTTATCACAAGGTGTCAGGGGTAATTGCTGACCATTCAGTCACCCCCCACATTTACTAATCCTATTGGATTAAGGGGATGATGTGTGTAATCAATAGCCTTTAGCATTGGATTGTGTCCAGCCGAGATTGAGTAATTGTACATGAGCTGATGGTTTTCTTCGTTTCAATGCGGTTGCATTTGGGTTTGCCCTGTGACTTCTCACTGATGTGAAGACCTCAATAAACCGTTCGATTAACAGGACAGAGCCGAGGGTGGAGCGATTCCTCTGAAATCATTCACATCAACAGAAACTTTGGAAAGAGAGACAGCAAAGTAGGTTCAACAGTACATTGACTGGTCTCAAGTATGTTGGCTGTAAGGAGACTCTGAATATACTGGGTTTTCTTTTCACTGGAAAGACAGAGGCTGAGGGGACACCTGATAGAGGTTTACAAGATTATGAGGAGCATAGACAGGATGTGTAGACAGAGGTTTATTCCAAGGATGGAAGGATCAATTACACATGTTTAAGCTGATAGCGGGGAGAATTTAAGGGAGATATGCAGGGAGCAACACTCTGAAAGCTTGTGTTACCAAACAAACTTGTTGGACTTTAACCTGGTGTTGGAAGATTTCACACAGAGAGTGGGGGAGTCTGCAAAGCATTATCAGAAGGTGTGGTGGAAGCAGGCACATTAGCAACAATGAAGGGACATTTGGATTGGTAATACAGACCAAGTAAGGGCAGGTTTTTTTTAGTTCAGTCGGGTATCATGATCGACACAGGCTGAGAGGGTCGAACAGCCTGTTCCTGCACTGTACTTTTCTTTGTTATTTGTTCTTTGATCTATACATTCACTGTCATTCTGTCAAAATCCATCCCTAACAACACTGTAGGTACACGGACACAATGTGGAGATGCCAGCGTTGGACTGGGGTAAACACAGTAAAAAGTCTGACAACACCAGGTTTCAGTCCAACCGACTTATTTGATAGTAAATTCACTAGCTTTTGGGTTAGCCCCTTCGTCAGGTGAATGGAGAGTTCTGAGGCCAGAGTTCCATTCACCTGATGAAGGGGCTAACCCGAAAGCTAGTGAATTTACTATCAAATAAGTTGGTTGGACTGAAATCTGGTGTTGTCAGGCTTTTTACTGTGTATACGGACACCACATGGACTGACTGAGGTCCAATGACAATCCTGGAACTTCACTCCGATCAGTACTGTATGAGTATCAACAACACGTGATGTCTTGTGACAATTCTGGAACTCTTGCTCTAACATCACTGTGCGTGTTCCTACACCACACTGGCCAGACTGATGCCCAATAGCAATCCAGGAACTGTCTCCCTAACAGCATGTGGGTGCGGATCTAAACCCCATTAAAACTTAGAAAATTGCAGTTGGCTATTCGGCCCTCGAGTCTGCTTTGCCATTCATTTTTTTGTCTTGGCTAATAATCAAATTCAAGATTGTGATCCCTTTTTCCCGCACCTCTCTTGCTCTCTTTAGTCCAAATTTCTTTAGTCCTAATTTCTTCTTGAAATCAGACAGCATTTTAAGCCCAATTTCACTGGTATTGAAATTGATACATTCACAACATTCTGGGCAGGAAATTTGTCCGCACCTAAGTTCTAAGCGTTTATCCATGATACTGCAAGTATGACTGTAGTCCTGGACTCCCCCACCATTCGAAACATTTTTTCTGAATATACCCTTCCTAATCCAGTTAGAATTGTGTAAATTTCCATAAGAACTATCTCATTTGTATCATCTCCAATGAATATGATCGAAACAAAATTAGTTTCTCTTCATACAGCAATCTTGAATTTTAATAGATGGTGATATTGAATCATATTGTGTTGTATCAGATTGAGATGTGGAATCATATTGTGTTGTATTAGATTGAGATGTGGAAAAATATTGTGTTGTATTAGATAGAGATTAGTTGATTGCGGTAGGTTGAGATGTGTGTAATCATGGCCGAGTGGTTAAGGAAACGGACTAGAAATCCGTTGGGGTTTCCCTGCGCAGGTTTGAATCCTGCTGAATATGTCCTTGGAGTTTGCACATTCTTCTCTTATCTCCACAGGTTTCCTCCGGGTGCTCCGGTTTCCTCCCACAGTCCAAAGATGTGCGGGCTAGGTAGATTGGCCATGCTAAAATTGCCCTTAGTGTCCTGAGATGTGTAGGTTAGAGGGATTAGTGGGTAAAGGTATTGGGGATAGGGCCTGGGTGGGATTGTGGCCGGTGCAGACTCGATGGGCTGAAGGGCCTCTTTCTGTACTGTAGGGATTCTATGATAGAGATGTGGAAACATATTGTATTGTGTTAGATTGAGATGTGAGTTCATATTGGGCCCGATTTTACCAACAATTTGCACCCATTTTCAGCGAAATTGTGGCAAAGTTGGGTGTGAGGCCTGTATCGCGATCTGTACCCGAGTCCGAGCAGATCACCACTTTACCGAGACCCGTGACTGATGGGGATCTGTTCCACACTCAAGTCGGGCACAACGAGGATTCAAATGTATTTGAATGAATTTAAATTGAATTAATGAACTATCCGCCCCAGTCTATCAGAATTTCCCCCTTTACCACCGTGATTACCAATCCGGAACTGCTGTTTTAGGGACCTGCTGAATAAAAGTCTGAATCAGGCACTTCCTCAGTGAGGGTTGGTGGGGAGGTGGGTTCATGGCGTCCGAGAGTTCTCCACTACTCACGGGTGTCCTGTTGTTGCCATCATTTTGCTGTCTCTGGTCGGTGGCGGCTCTGCAAGTGTGTGGGCGTGGACGAGGGGGGCTGTTGCTGTGCATGATCTGTGATGTTTGTCTGGCAGCACGGACCCGGGTCTCAGCACTGACCTCGGGCCCTGCAGTGCTGCTGGGTCCAAGCACCACAGCTCATTTCAGGCTGAAGGATACGCACAAAACCTTTGCTGCAGCCTCTCAACAATACCAGGGGTTGTGATTGTGTGGAGCCTGTGGTTGGGGGATTGAGGGGCATGTGGGTGGGGGGAGGGGGTGCTGCCTTTGTATGGAGCATGTGGGTAGGGGGGTTGGGAAGCATGAGTGGGTGCCTGTGATTGTGTGGAGCATGTGGCTGGGGGATTGGGGGATTGGGGGGGCTGTGATTGTCGGTGTGCCTTGGGGCAAGCGGTGTTGCATGACTGGGACTTTTGTTCATCTGCACTTCCCTCCAATCCACACTCCCCCCTCCCCCTTTCAGATTGACGAGATGGCTTTCGCAATGCAGCTAATCGATCTTACTGTTCTTCTGGTTGCTGCTGGAGCTGCGGAGGAGGAGCTGGAGGAAGAACTGTGGGCCCAGGAGGACCGGGCTGTACCACCTGCAGAACCAGAGGGAGACGACCATCAGAGGCAGGAGGTGGCCGCCATTCACCCACAGCATGGATTTTGGAGAAAGAGGGAACAGGGACCCCGGCAGTTCCATGTACAAATGTCCTTCGAGAGATGTTGGATACCGTATACCACCAACATCTCCGACTCCGAAAGGCGCGACACCTGTGCAACTTGTTGCAGGATCTGGCGCTGGGGGCAGGCGGGGGACACACATACCCACCCTCAGTGGCTGTCAGATTGACAGCTGCTCTGAACTTCTATGTGACTGGCGCCTTCCAGAGCCCGACTGGAGATGTCTGTTATATCTCTCAATCTTCAGTCCAGATCTGTGTCAAGCAGGTCACCAAGGCCCTGTACACCCGGGCTGGGCAGGATATCAAATTCAACCTGGACCAAGCCCATCAGGAAGCCCGGGCTGCAGGGTTTGTTGCAATTGCGGGGATGCCAAATGGTCGATTGCACCCATGTCACCCTCAGGGCCCCCCTACAGAATCCATGACAATTTGTTCATCGGAAGGGGTTTCAGTCCCTGAATGTACAAATTGTGTTTGACCACAATATGACCATCATGGACTTCTGCACCAGACATCCGGGCAGCATGCATGACAGCTTCATTTGAGGAGGAGTCTGGGCTGCGGGGGTGGGGGGTGGGGGGGCTTCAGGGTGATATGGGTTACCCACTTTAGACATGGCTGATGGCGCCTGTCTCATTGTTCCAGAGGATTAGTTGGAGTGGTGATTCAGTGAAGAGAGCGAGTAGGTAAGAGGGATTTTTAACTGACTTTTTTCACTGTGTCCTCCTGGGAAGAAGAGGGCGGCTCACCTCGCTCCTGTTGCATCCAGCAGCCCTCTCCATGTCGTCCTTGGAGAGCCGGGGCTTGGGGGGGGGGGGGTCGCTGGTTGTGCGCACATTGTCCTGTAGTATCTGCCTGTCCATTCTGGAGTTTTTTATGGAGCTGCCCATGGTCAGGGCAGATCAGCTGCAGGCAGTTTGACAGAGCATTCCAGCAAGTTCCGTGCAGTTTTCTTGTTAGCATTGAGGGGAAGGCAAGTGAGCGATTGCAGGTGTGCTGCTGGAGTGGTGCGGGAGAGGGGTGGTGATGGATGACAGCATCAATGATTAGCAACAGGGAATAGAGGGGGTGTGTCACACAGCCATCGGAGTGTATGTGGGATGGAGCCTTGTGCAGGATTATCCGGCTCAGCAGTGATGTGACAGGCGCGCTTTTTCGATGTTTTTTCCAACTGTGCGTGCACAGCTCAAAGCGCTGTCTTCCTGCAGCGCTAAGCCTCCCGCCACAGCGCAAATCGGACTGGAGATGGCTGAGAGCGTATGGGGGCCCCTGAAAGAGGCTTTCTGAGTCGGATCTGTACTCTGTCCAGAATTGGCACTTAGAATGAAAAGTGGCTTTTGTTCAACGTATAAATTGATGAATGCTGTACACTGGTATAAGTTCTGTTGCTAGTATGCGACAAAAACTCTGACAGTTCCAATCTTCCCATTTTTTTCACATTGGGTGAGACATCTGAGGTTTTATTTCAAATATCCACGACACATTTAAGCTGACCAAAAGACCCCCCGGCGCAGTGCAGCATAGAAGAAGTGTTGCAATTGTAGAAGGGTCTTTCTCCAAAGGGATCCACATAATCTGTTTGTTCCATTCGATCAAGTCCCACCAATATCCCATGAGATTGATACGCGGAGACTTCCAATTTCCCCTCCAATTTCCCACGGTGTGTAAATTAAAATAACTCCTGCAAAGTCAAGGAAAGGCTGATGGTCTATTCATTTCCCCTGTTTGGGCATATCTTTCAGAACATTGACTGCCGACTTTTCTAATAAAGAATCGTTTTGCAATAATTATTTGAAATAAACCACTTCAGAATCTCACTGCAATATGATCCACATTCTTGTCAGTTATTACATTTACTATTTTGTCATTTAACTGTTTGAATATATATTTTCACACTAATTTGCTGATATATTTTTCTTTGACGAATTCAGAGGTCTCTTGTATGGTTAGATATATTTTCGGTGCATGATTGTTCTTTGTTAGTTTTCAACACATTATGAAGCATCGCTTGTTTTATTTTAAAATCGTGAAGGCGATTGTCAATATAGGAAATAATCGCTTCTAATGTAAGTTTTAAAGCTCCAACTTTGAATTGTATCGCAAAGATATGAACTTCACAAAATCGCTTGTAAAATGCATGAGAAACTGACCCATGATTTTTCTATTTTCTCTGTGACCTCTCGTTTTTGAAGCTAATCACAGTGATTGTGATCCTGTCTCAAAGAAGTTGCAACCTCGCCAAATGTATGATTGGTGCCTATGGCGGTGGCAGATCTCCTGGTTATGATGAAGGTTATAATATTAAACTGGATTGCAGGGACTTATTTCTTATTCCGTTTCCTGTCCAGCACACTGTTTTGCAGTGTTTGCTCTGCTTTAAAATTTGCCGCCATTGACATCTCTATCTGGTTAATGATCACTTTCACCTTTGATCGTTTTCTGGCTATTGCTTCTCAAAAGATGAAAACAAAATATTGTAACCAGAATGTGGCAGCGTGTTATAGGAACCATGTGCGCACTGTCCTGCATTAAAAAAACTCCATGTATTTTCATTACAAATCATTGTATCCTAGTTCTGTGGCTTGAAAGATGTATATTATACCACACCAGAATGGTTCAGTCATGACTGGATTCGAGGCACTTTAACCCGTTATATCCCATTCGTCCTGATTTTACGGCTCAATGTTCTGACTGTCAGAAATATTTTAGTGGCCAACAGAGCCCGCAGGAGACTCCAAGAACCGAGCAATAGAGAGAATCAGGATGCGCTGAGATGTTGAAGTGGTAATATACCATTGATTTCCTTTCTCGATTAGTTTCATCCTGTTATATTTGCTATATTTCATAATAATTAATAGGAAGAAATAGGAGCAGGAGTAGGCAATCTAGCCCCTCGAGCCTGCCCCGCCATTCAATAAGATCATGGCTGATCTGATAGTGGTTCAATTCCACTTTCCCACCTGCTCCCCATAACCCTTAATTCCCTTATTCGTCAAAAATTTATCTATTTGTGGCTTAAACACATTTAACAAGGTAGCCTCCACTACTTCAATGGGCAGAGAATTCCAAAGATTCACTACCCTCTGGAAGAAGAAGTTCCTCCTCAACTCTCCTCTAAATTGACTCCCCTGTATTTTGAAGCTGTTCCCTTTAGTTCTTATTTCCATTCTAAATGGAAATAATCTCTCTGCTTCTACCCTGTCTAGCCCCTTTGTTATCTTACATGTCTCTATGACATCTCCCCTCAGCCTTCTAAACTCCAACAAGTACAGGCCCAGTCTTCTCAACTTCTCCTCATAAGCCAACCCCCTAATCTCCAGTATCAACCTGGTGAACATTCTCTGCACTTCCTCCAAATATCCTCTCTTAAATAAGGGGACCAAAATTGTACACAGTACTCCAGGTGTGGCCTCACCAGTACCTTGTACAATTGTAACACAACCTCCCTGCTTTTGTGCTCCATCACTCTCACGATAAAGGCCAACGTTCCAATTCCCTTCTTGATCACCTGCTGCACCTGCAAACTGAGCTTTTATGATTCACGCACAAGGACCCCCAGGTCCCTCTGCACAGTAGCATGTTGAAATTTTTCACCATTTAAATAATAGTCCATTTTACAATTATTCCTTCCAAAGTGGATAACCTCACACTTGCCAACGATATACTCCATCTGCCAGATCCTCGCCCACTCACTTAGCCTATCCAAATCTCTGCAGACTTTCTGTGTCTTCCACGCAATTTGCTTTCCCACTCATCTTTGTGTCATCCACAAACTTTGTTACCCTACACTCGGTCCCCTCCTCCAGATTGTCTATGTAAATGGTAAACAGTTGAGGCCCTAGCACCGATCCCTGCGACACACCACTAGTCACCAACTGCCAACTTGAAAAGCACCCATTTATTCCAACTCTCTGCTTTCCGTTGAATAGCTAATCCTCAATCCATGCTAACACTTTACCCCCAACTCCGTGTACCTTTATGTTATGCAGCAACCTTTTGTGAGGCACCTTATTGAATGCCTTCTGGAAATCTAAAAACACTACATCTACTGGTTCCCCTCTGTCAACCGCACTTGTTACATCTTCATAAAAATCCAGTAAATTCATCAAACATGACTTTCCCTTCATGAATCCATGCTGCGTCTGCTTGCTTGAACCATTCTTTTCTAGGCATCCTGCTATTTCTTCCTTAACAATAGATTCCAGCATTTTCCCATCTGTTAAGCTAACTGGCCTGTAGTTACCCACCTTTTGTTTACCTCCCTTTTTAAACAGTCTCTACTTTATATTGTAGTACACCCTTTTGCTGTTCATTTAAATCACAGATACTATCCCAAAATGCACTGGCTTTTGCATTCGCATGAAAAGATTACATTTAGCAATGAATGAGGAATGGTGCATTCCAGCATAAGTCAGTTTTGTGGATTGTGCTCAGCTCGTTTCCATTTATGTTGCCGTTGCTGTTTCAGAATTCTTCACCACCTTCACAAGGGCAATGTTAATGCAAGGGGCGAGTCTAACATTGAAATCAGCAGGTGGTGAATCAGTCGGATATGTAAAACATATAATTCCTTTTCGGTCTCTTGTGAGCATTGTAGACTTCATGTTCTTCCCCAAATTTCATTCTTGTGCCAATGTTCTCACACTTGAATGGACTTCACCATTGTCCACAGTTCGGCATATCCACATGTGTCTAATCCAAATGTTCACACTACTGCAGCAGTACCATCTGAAGGTGCAGCCTTGCTGATAACTCCGAGTACTACCCCTCATCCCTATCATTTTGCAAATGAGGATGACAGGTACTGTCACTGCCTCAGACACATAATTCAGTGTATCTGTGTTGCGCTCACTAGATTCTTACCGTTTTCAGATTCCCACCAGCTTGAGTGGACTTGCGCTAGTGGAGGGTGTGGGGAAATGATTTAACACACCACTTCAGAGATGAAGGAATCTTGCACTGGCTCAACACCAGACAGCTCCTGTTTATGTCTAGACAGAGAGAAAAGAGTGGTAAGAGGGCAGCATGCCCATCTGAATGCTGATCAAGTGGAGCTCTATAAGTCCACCCATGAACACATGAACATGATGCTTTCTGATTCCCAGAGAGACCTGTATTCCTATCCATGGGACTATTTACATACTTGAGAGTTCACACTTCTTTCCCTGAGCAGCTCCTCTCGCATCCTCCATGCATCCCAGCATTAGCTCCTCCCCACCCACAATATTAGCATGGCCTTGTACAACTCCATTCCAGGAGAAATTGGTCTCTCCACAGTGTTCTAACTCTCACATCCTGGAAAAGTGTAAATGTTCATGCTTTCACAACATGGAAGACACACACGACTTCATTGATGGTGGGAGAAAAATATCTACCATAGTGCTTAGTCTTTGCTCCTGTGTATGGCCATTCAGTGCTAAAAGCGCAAAGTACGAATGTCTTATGATGTTGCTCCTGGCTCTCTTGGCCGAGCAGCCCTTTCGTAATAACATTTTTCATTGAATTGGATATTGTGCGTTGCAATGACGATAATTCTTGCCCGGGTAACGCTGTTCGTGGTCCAAGTTGAAGGTATGTTAAATCGTCGGCTGCAGCACACTCCTCCCTGATGAACTCAGTGCTTCCTATGCCCATTTTGAGAGACAGAAGTAGAATGATACTGTAAAGGCCTGTTGAGGTTTTCGAATATTACGGAAATTAATTTGATTCTTCCATATCCATGCTTCTGTCCAGATAGAGGTCTTTTAAAAAGTCATTCTGCCAGCAAATGTAACTAATTGTGAATGCATGTGTGAATACAAACCCTGATGAGTCAATTAAATAACGTGTAATTGATGCAGTTATTGATAACGTAACATTGATATATAACAATCGGGCATTTGCAAGGGGGATGTGCATTGTGCATTTTATTTCTGAGATGCGAAGTTGAAAAGCTGGTCGCTATTCTCAGCACTGCGCTTGATAACCGAATGGAAGTTTGTGTTTCTTCATTATACATGAACTGGACCTGAATGAGGAAACGGCTGGAGCGATGCCAATAGGGACATTACACAGAGGTTTGACAAAGGGTCATCTGGATTGAAACATCATCCTTACAGGTGCACCAGACCTGCGAAAATTTTCCTCTGTGCTTGTGGTGGGGGGGGGGGGGGGTGGGTGCGGCATCACACAATGTTGACAGCACATGTTCATAGGATCATAGAAACCCTACAGTGCAGAAAGAGATCCTTCGGCCCATCGGGTCTACCCCAACCACAATCCCACCCAGGCCAGACCCCTATATCCTGACATTATTTACCCGCTAACCCCTCTAACCTATGTATCTCAGGACACTAAGGGGTAATTTTAGCATGGCTAATCAACCTAACCTACACATCTTTGGACTGTGGAAGGATACCCACGCAGACACGAGGAGAATGTGCAAACAGTGACCCGAGCCGGGAATCAAACCCAGGTTCCTGGAACTGTGAAGCTCCTCTATCTGTATGTCACTCTCTTGTTCATTCCACCTCTTTGCGCATTGTGTCACAATGTGGTTAGGGAACATGTTGAAAGTTGACAATGTTTGAAAGTTTGAGTGTTTGAAATTCCAATTACTAATAAGGCAATAAAGACACAAGATGCAACTATTTTCCACAAACCAAATAAACTTTCCTATACAAACTTAGAAAAGTAAAGTCATTTACAATGTTTATATCTTAATCGCTAACATTAAAATGGACGTTAAATGGAAGTAAATGTGAATTAATAGACAAGTTGTGGTGAAACCAACCACGTGTTCAATGATAGATACACCAAAACAGATGCCGAGGATCTTGCCCATGCAGACGTCAGTGAAAAGGGCACATTCTAAAACCCGATAAAATTTTGTCTCCCTTGTGGGGAAGTTCAACTGTTCATTTTCAAAGTTCTTGCCTCACAATTAGCTCAAAGACCTTTCCAAATTGGCCTTTCATGACAAGTGTCTATCCTGGCATTCCCAAATCTGCACGACTAGTTCTAATTGCTTGCACAATTTCAGCTGTCTCACAGATTGCTAAATCCACAAAACTGGCGCTGTCACTGAGTTTCTTCAAATCGTTTTTTTGCCGGTCTGCAATGAGCCATAAATATCTCTTAGAATTTTCTGAGCGCTAACGAGGCCATCTTGTCTCAGAACACCGTCTGAGCAGAAACTGGGCTCAGTAGTTCCACGGTATCTCTGGGAAGTCGAAAATACACGAGGTACAATCTGCAAACAACAGTTGCACTAATATTACGAAGTTCTTCGAGCACTGAATCCTGCTATAAATCTTATAGATTATTTCCAGAACCGCCCTGCCAACACGCAGAGAATATGACAATATTACCGAAAATCTAATGCAGAACGATTGTCTGGAAATTGGAAACTTCGACTAATTCGCATAATATTCATTTACCAAGTTGCTTTTACTCATGAGACAAACACAGACCAAGTTTCAATTTGCGATTAACTCAAATTTTATTGCAAAATGCTTATTATAAGCATTTATTTATGAAACATTTCCCACTCTCCATCATCAGATAATGCTATTTCTCTGAGATTTATAATATTACCATGTCTATCAACTTGATGGAGATGCTGGTCCGATTCACTGAATTCTGCTGTTTCTCTAACTCAGGCTCTTCTACTCGAAGGTCTTTTCCATCATCATTGGGTCTCCTCGTAGCCTTTGCTGTAGTTTGAGTCTTCATCAGGGGTCCGATAGAGTCTTTGTTGGGATGGCTTCCAGTTATTCCTTCATAGCCCCCTCTATGTGTCTTTTTCCCAGGCTCATTGCAATTTAACAGCACCCATTAGGACTTCACATTCCATAAGGGAAGACGCCAGGGTTCTTAGGTGTCCAACCTCAGGTGTACTTAAAGCACAGGATGAACATAGCCCTTTTTCCGTATCAGGTAACTGTGGGAAGCCGAGGTGCCAGAGAGTCCGACCGAAACTGGAGACGGCATAAATTTTGTCTTTATTTGATCAGGGCTCAGGAAATCTGATTACAGGCTTCATGGAAAATCCACGCTTGCCATTCCTCACCTGTGACTTGATTCTGTTTTAAGTTTGGCCTGCCAGAATTCCCAACAAATCTGGCTGCTGACGTTATCAGCTGCTGCTTCAATTGGGTTGTCCAATTCTGTGTTGGGCCTAGTTGCTAAGGCCGTTGTCCCACTGGATGCAGTCCCCCCTTTTGATGCAAAGAGAATCAGCAGATAGGATCATATAACTCCTTGCAAGCTCCCACACAGGTCAACACCAGAGTCAAGGGCAGAGCGAGCTCCGTAACGCTATAGATGTAAAAAATGTAATAACCTCTAAAGCACTTTGAAGACGGGTTGTTTCTCTGCACAAATGGCCTCTAGCATTCTGTCCAAGTGGCCTGCCAAAAGTTGAACTGTTTCCCTTTGGCGCAAGTCATAGTCCATCCCAAATATGTTTCTGCTGGTTCAAGATTTGTTGTTTTGCTCACAGGATATTAAATAGAATGAGTGGCCCTGGCTTATCTGTGCATTTCCACAGCTTCTGGAAATTTCACCTGGGACATAGTTTAAGCACAACTGTCAGATGTTTGATGAAAAAAGTTTTGAAGCAACTCTGGATGCCAAGCTTTGGACTGTGTTTCATGGAAAGCAGTCAATACTAAAGCAATTGATTTAACAATGTGCCAGGCAGGACACAGAGGAATAACTGGGTTGATTTTTTTCTTTTGCAGTCTGGCCACATATATTTTGTTATGCAGACACTAAATAAAATATTGTCGCATTCGCTTTAAGCTAAGTTACAAATTCACATCAGCCGTTAAAATTGCAACTTCACACATGTAGGCACGCACACAACCACACCCATAATCTCTCTCTCACACACTTCGCATTCTCTCAAATATATACACATACTCAACCACTCTCAAACACACATCTACACATACATTTATTCTCTCTGACAGACACATCCCAACATATATTCACTAATTTTGGGCTATCTAAGTAAGGCTGTGCTGACCTTGCGGAATGATTCGTGAAATGAAAGACTTGATGTATGAAGAGCCTTTGAGGATTCAATGGACTTTAAAAGTATGAGAGGGACCTTAATGAAAGTTACATAATACTGAAAGACCTGGACAGGGTGGACGTGGAGGAGATGTTTTCATTAGTAGGAGAGACTAGCCTCAGGGTAGAGAAACAAAGAATCCGGAAGAAGAGGAACTTACTCATCTAGAGAGTGGTGAATCTATGGAATTCATTGCCACAGAAGGCTGTGGGTGCCAGATCATTGAGTGTATTTAAGACAGAGATAGTTAGGTTCTCGATTGCCAAGGCGATAAAATGTTCCGGGGAAAAAGCGGGAGAATGTGCCTCAGAGAAGCATAATGTGCCCAAAGCATAATTCTGCTTCTATATCCTACGGTCTTATAACATTCTACACACACACACGCACACACACAGCACACAGCGCAGTTTCAATATGTAACAATATTGGTTATATATTGGAAGGCCATCGGTTGAAATACTGGCACCAATCATTGAATTAGAACAATCCAGATATTTTGCAGCAGCTGGATGCCAAATGCCTCTGATTCACCTCTGACCGCAAAAGCAAGGTCAAATGTATTGTTGTGGTACAAATTACCATTTCGGAGTCAGACTGGAGGGACAACAATACAGTTTATTTAACAAAGCTTTGTGGAGAAAAGGGGACCAGCACTCCGCAGTACTGGACAGTTACCTTCTCTCCATGAAACTAGTCCACCTTTGTACCCTTTACACAATAGGTGGACCGGACACGATTATCACATCGTTACAGTCAAATGGGTACAACATTTCTTAGCTCATTATTATGGACAGGTACAGCCATTATCGTTTCAATATCACATTATTCCATGAATAGGTACATTCCCTCTTATCAATGATTTCATTTATTCTATTCTTGTAGTGCATGGTTCCTTTGTGTTTCTCTTAATCTCCTTATCAGAGCCCCATTATCCCAGGACCATCAGCGTTTGTTCTCTGTTTTAATTCAATTAATTGCCTGTCCTGTGGTTTAGATTTTAAGTGATTGTCTGCGTTTGAAAGTCAGTGTCTGTGCTGGAAGTCAGTGCAGGTTTAATGCCTTTTATCCCCTTATGTGCCAGACAGGCTACTTTTATGCGAGATACCCATCTTTATGGGTTTTTTTTCGCCTTCAGTATTGATAAGGAAAGGCGGTTTGGATTCTATGGCAAAGTCAGGTTTTCCGCTTCGAGACCTGTTAAACTCCCTGAAAAATAATATATTCCAGCAAAACATAAATAACCGTCATGAGGTTAGTCTGTTCTTTTTTTCTCCTTTTCAATTAACGTAAAGATAGCCAAAGAGCTAATTGCTTCCCTGGAGCTTGACATAGGATAAAAAAAGTGTCAATCCTTCAGTGTTGTGCAGATCCGCTCAGAATCTCTGATAGAAATGCACGGTTTACCAAAAGGCCTGGTGTTTGCTATTTATTACCCAGTGCTTGCAGCTATCGGGGTTCCAGGTAAAGTATTGAATTTAATTATGGAGATGGGAATCGTCGGGGAGCTGACTAATTTTGTACAGTTTCAGAGTATCGTGTTTCCATCATATGGGCATCCTTTCTTCCATTCCAGGAATGCGTTTCCCATTTAACCGCATAATTCCCGTCATCTTATGGAAAAAAACTGATATATATGTTTCGCCACATTCAAGTTTGGCGGTATAAATTCTTCACTTTATCCATGTACTTTTTTTTACTGCCATTGTTTTCCTTTGCGTTTGTTGCAATGTTATCAGGTTACTGGCTTCACATTTCACTCAGTGCAATTTCATTGTCTTAGTGAGAGGAGGAGGCATAGTGGTATCTTCACCACTATTCCAGTGGTTGTCCGACCCGGGTTCGAATCACACCACGGCATATGGCGAAGTCTGAATGCATGCCTGAATATGATGAAACTTTTGTTTCTTGTCATTAAAACCCACCCAGTTCACTAAGGTGAAGGAAATGTGTACCATTAACCCTACATGTGACTCAAGGCTCACGGAAATGCCCTCTGAAATATCTTAGCTAAGTTGAAGTTTAGGTTGATTTATCAGTGTCCCAAGTAGGCTTACATTAACACTGTAGTGAAGGTACTGTGAAAATTCCCTAGTGTGGCGGCAGTTTGGGTACACTGAGGGAGAATTTATCACGGCCAATGTACCTAATGTCTTTCGACTTTGGGGGGAAACTGGAGAACCCGGTGGAAACCCACGCAGACACGGAGACAACGTGCAGCTTCTGTACGGGCATCTAGCCACTCAGTTGAAGGGTAACTAGATATGGGCAATGAATGCTGCCTCCGCCAGCTATGACTACGTCCCCTGATCGAGTTTTCTTTAATCCTTTTAATAAAAGGTTTTCTATGTTAGTGACATAATCTTACCCTACTGAAGGTGTAATTTTCCCTATTAGTGTTGTAATATTGTACGCTGTTAATGCTATAATATATATCTTTAATTGGACATCACTTGCACATTTTAATGGTTCACTTATAAAAATCAGGTGTCTTAAAGTCAGGTGTCATTTTATCACATTCATCTTCTAATTTCTCTCAATTACTGCCAGCATATCATGGTGTCATGGTATAGTTATAGTATGCTGCAGACATGATTGCTGTGGGTGAATTGTCCAACTGATATCGCCATGGTAACGTAATTCTGATGACTTATTGTCACGTTTATTGTGGGTTAACACGATGTGATTAAGGTTTAATCACATCTGTTCTGCCTTTGTATTGCTAATATAAATGTTTTATCACACTGTTACTGCAATGCAATTGTAGAATGTTGCCTTCAGAAAGTTTCCAACAGCGAAATATTTTGTTATTATTCTGTTATGAGTTATCTTGCGAGTTAATCCATACTGCTATGGTAGTTTAGTTGTGATTTTAATACGGTTTTATTCTGTGTCAGTTTTCGTTCTATGAGTTTACATTTCTGTTATTAACCTTGCTGACGATACTAAAAAACATAATTAATTGTCCATGACAATTGCCCATGTTGGGGGCAACATGTGACCGACCTGGATTGCATGCAGAATCCTGTAAAGTTGTTAATTTTGTTTAGAGTTTGACATTTATACCTTAAGGCACACATTCTCTCAGTGTCAATACTTCTCTGTTGCAGCAAACATGGTGGTGATTGTGATTCTGTCCCGAGGAAAATGCGGTCTCTCCAAATGCGTTACTTACTACTTGGTGTCAATGGCGGTGACGGACCTGCTCGTCATTATAACCGCTGTGATATTCAACCGGATTGCTGGTATTTATTTCCCATTCAGTATCCTGTCCATCACTCCAATATGCAGTCTCCGTATTGCACTAATATATTCAGCAATAGATGGTTCTGCTTGGTTAACTGTGGCTTTCACCTTTGATCGATTTATAGCCATTTGTTCCCAGAAGGTTAAAATTAAATATTGCTCCAAGAAAACGGCTGCGCGAGTGATAGGGGCCATCTGCACACTCAGCTGTCTAAAGAACACTTTCTTATACTTTATTTATGAACCCTTGTACATAATCAACAACGTGCCCTGGTTTTGCGGCATTAAAATTCTATTTTATACCACGCCTGCATGGGTCATATATGACTGGATGCATCACATTTTAACCCCTTGCCTCCCTTTCGTTCTGATTTTACTTCTCAATATTTTGACTGTCAGGCACATTCTAGCGGCCAACAGAGCCCGCAGGAGACTCCGGACCCAGAACAATGGAGAGAATCAGAGCGACCCGGAGATGGAGAAGCGGAGAAAGTCTATCGTTTTACTCTTCTGTGTGTCGGGGAGTTTCATTTTGTTATATCTCTTGCTTCTTATAACTTTCCTTTATGTTCAAATTGCCAACCTTACTTATTTCTCAGGCTCCGACCTCGGTGAATCAACATTTATTCTTGAGGAAAACGGATATATGCTTCAGCTTTTAAGTTCCTGTATCAATGCCTTTATTTATGCAGGGACCCAAAGGAAATTCAGAGAAGAACTAAAGAATGGGGTAAAATATCCATCGCAACTAATTATTAAATTATTTCAAACATGGATGCAATAAAATTCAATATGATTTTCACACCTGATTCCATCCATGGTCTTCCACATATGCACGCGGTTTGAGAAAGTTCACCATTGTCTCAATTTAAGAGTGTTTAAGGGCTTTGTCTCTATGTAATATTATGTACAGGAAACTATTCGCCTATTCCTAGTTCTCAATCTTTGAAGTCAAGCCTGAATATCTGATGCACATTAGGCAGTATATTCGTACACATTCTGCAAACGTCAATTTTATTTCTTCTAAATGGACTTTGTAGCAACGTTTCCTATTCGCCTTGGCATCCTGGTACCAGGAAATGCATCTTTGACTAAATCTGATGTTGCAAAATATATCAAGGAGCCTTGTCTTACTTTCTAATTTTATTGTGTGTGTGTGTGTGCGTGCGTGTGTGCGCATGTTTGTGTGTGTGTGTGTAAGCCTGTTTGTGTGTGTGGGTGTGTTTTTATGTGTGCCTATTTGTGTGCTTGTTTGTGTTTGTGTGTGTATGTATGCATGTGAAGGGGTGGATTTTGAAGAGAGGATCCCTGGGAGTTATGTGCTGTAAGTTCATGGAGGGTGGCAGGGATGGGGGGGGTGATGGTAGTGGTGGGGTGGAATGGGGGGGTGTAAGAAAGAAATTCATCAGATGATGGAAACTTGATTAGCCTCATATAAAATGGGGCTCAGACAATCAGTATCTACATGTCATAAAGTGAATTATTTGTATCGACATAACAAAGGATCAGTGCGTGAAACAGACATTTTGAACATACAATTGCTTCCATTGTGTGGCAACAATTCCCAGGTTTAAGCTTGTTTGTTGATGCCTGTCATCCACAGTCATCCATTGTTCTTGACTGATCATAAACCGTGTTAATTATTTCTTGACTTACCACTCAATAACGTGTCTGTGTCAGATTGGGAATGGTCTCTGGGTATCATCCCAAGGTTTGTATTATTTCTGAGAACATCTTGCGACTGTGACATCGCTACTGTTAAGAAATTCTATCCGCAAGAAAGAAGGTGAACAGTGAGTTTGAAACATTTATTAGTCATTGTGTCTATTTCCAGTGTAAGTGAAAGGGACAATTTTTAATAGTTAATGCACTAATGGACACTCTGATCGGTAATTGCATAAAACAGAACCCAGGGGACAGCAAATGATGCAGATAATGGCAAATACATCAGTAGACCTCGGTCTTCACGGAGGAGGACACAAATAATTTGCCGGATATTAAAGATAGAAGGATGGTAGGAGTTGAGGGCATAAATGCGATTACTATCACGAGAGAGGTAGTGCTTGATAGACTAATGGGACTGAAGGTGGACAAGTCCCCAGGACCGGATGGAATGCATCCCAGGGTTCTGAAAGAAATGGCAGAGGTGATAGTGGATGCCTTATTTATCAAAATTCGCTGGACTCCGGGGAAGTGCCGGAAGATTGGAAAACGGCTAATGTTACGCCGCTGTTTTAAAAAGGTAGCAGACAAAAGGCAGGGCCTGTTAGTTTCACGTCTATAGTTGGAAAAATGCTAGAATCCATCATCAAAGAAGAAATAGCGAGGCACCGAGAAAAGAATGGTTTGATAGAGCAGACACAGCACGGCTTCATTAAGGGGAAGTCGTGTTTGAACAATTTATTGGATTTCTATGAGGATGTGATTAGTGCAGTAGACAGAGGGGAACCGGTGGATGTGGTGTTTTTAGATTTCCAAAAGGTGTTTGATAAGGTGCCTCACAAAAGGTTGTTACAGAAGGTTAGGGGGCACAGAGTTGGGGGGAAGGTGTTAGCGTGGATAGAGGATTGGTTGTCTAATAGGAAGCAGAGAGTTGGTATCATTGGGTGCTATTCTGGTTGGCGGTTGGTGACTAGTGGGGTGCTGCAGGGATTGGTGCTGGGGCCTGAGCTATTTACCATTTATTTCGATGATCTGGAGGAGGGGGCTGAGTGTAGGGTGACAAAATTTGCTGATGACACGAAGTTGAGTGGAAAAGCAAATTGCGTGGAGGGTGTGGAAAGTCTGCAGGGAGATCTGGATATGCTGAGCGAGTGGGCGAGGACCTGGCAGATGGAGTATAATGTTAGCAAGTGTGAGGTTATCCACTTTGGCAGAAATAATAGTAGGAGGGATTATTATTTAAAAAGCGAAAAGCTGCGGCATGCTACTGTGCAGAGGGACCTGGGGGTCCTTGTGCACAAGTTGCAAAAACCCAGTCTGCAGGCGCAGCAGGTGATCAGGAAGGCGAATGGAATGTTGGCCTTTATAGCGAGGGGGATAGAATATAAAAGTAGGGAGGTCTTGCTGCAACTGTACAGGGTACTGGTGAGGCCGCAGCTGGAGTACTGTGTGCAGTTTTGGTCACTGCACTTGCGCAAGGATATTTTGGCCTTGGAGGGAGTGCAGAGGAGGTTCACTAGGCTGATACTGGAGATGAGGGGGTTGGACTATGAGGAGAGGCTGAATAGACTGGGTCTGTACTCGTTGGAGTTTAGAAGGATGGGGGGGGATCTTATAGAGACGTATAAGATAATGAAGGGGATGGATAGGGTAGAGGTAGAGAGATTCTTCCCGCTTAGAAAGGATAGCAGGACTAGAGGGCACAGCCTCAAGATAAGGAGGGGGGCAATTTAGATCGGAGTTGAGGAGGAACTTCTTGACTCAAAGGGTGGTGAATCTCTGGAATTCTCTGCCCGTTGAAGCGGTGGAGGCTACCTTGCTAAATATATTTAAGTCACGGGTAGTTAGGTTTCTGATAGACAGGGGGATTAAGGGTTATGGGGAGAAAGCAGGAAAGTGGAACTGATCCACTTCAGATCAGCCATGATCTTATTGAATGGCGGGGCAGGCTCGAAGGGCTAGATGGCCTACTCCTGCTCCTATTTCTTATGTTCTTCTGTTCTTATGTTTATGTAGATAAATAGACAAAGAAATGAAGAATATGTGTTGATTGTGTCAGAAAGGAGAATGCTTCTGTGCAGTTTAAGCACTAGCACACAGCCAATAGGCCAAATGGAATTTTCCTATGCTGCAATCTTGATGAAACTTTCTGGTCCAACATTGATGTTCTTAGAAAAAAAGATTGTATTCACCTCTGCCCCAAGCAGCACACTGATCACATTACAATGTAGACTGAAACCTTTGAAATTCAATACAAATCACATCTCTATCACAGTTAACCACTGTCTCTGTCATTCTCCAAGAGGGTTAGCGTTCGTTTTACATTTTCTGTAGCTATAAATTCATGGGAATCCTCCATATCTGTCCTCCTGCCCTCGATAGAAACCCTACAGTGCAGAAAGAGGCCATTTGGCCCAAAGAGTCTGCACTGACCACAATCCCACCCTGGCCCTAACCCCTCCCCCCAATATCCCTACATATTTTACCCACTAATCCCTCTAACCTACACATTTCAGGACACTAAGAGCAATTTTTAGCATGGCCAATCAACCTAACCCACACATCTTTGGACTGTGGGAGTAAACCGGAGCACCCAGAGGAAACCCACGCAGACACGAGGAGAACGTGCAGGCTCCACACAGACAGTGACCCGAGCCGGGAATGGAACTCAGGTCCCTGGAACTGTGAAGCAGCAGTGCTAACCACTGTGTTACGTGCCGCCCCTTTGGGAGGCAAGGGATGAGATTGCGGAGCCTTTAGCTTTGATCTTTGGGTCCTCGCTGTCCATGGTGATAGTGCCAGAGGATTGGAGAGTGACGAATGTTGTTCCTCTTTTCAAGAAAGGAAATAGGAATGGCCCTGGTAATTATAGGCCAGTTAGTCTTACTTCGGTGGTCGGTAAGTTAATGGAAAGGGTCCTGAGAGATAGGATTTATGACCATTTGGAAAGATTCAGTTTAATCTGGGATAGTCAGCATGGTTCATGAGGGGTAAGTCCTGCCTCACAAATTTGATTGAATTCTTTGAGGAACTAACTAAGTGTATGGATGAAGGTAGAGCATTTGATGTTGTATACATGGATTTTAGTAAGGCGTTTGATAAGGTTCCCCATGGTAGGCTCATGAAGAAGATAAAGAGGTGTGGGATAGAAGGAAATTTGGCCAATTGGATAAGTAACTGGCTGTCTCATGGAAGACAGAGGGTGGTGGTGGAGGGAAAATTTTCAGACTGGAGGCCAGTTACCAGCGGTGTACCACAGGGGTCAGTGCTGGGTCCTCTGCTTTTTGTGATTTTTATCAATGACTTGGAAGAGGGGGCTGAAGGGTGGGTTAGTAAATTTGATGACACCAAGATTGGTGGAGTAGTGGATAAGGTGGAGGGCTCTTGCAGGCTGCAAAGAGACATTGATAGGATGAAGCGCTGGGCCAAAAAGTAGCAGATGGAGTTTAAACCTGACAAGTGTGAGGTGATTCATTTTGGAAGGACAAACTTGACAGGGTCAACAGCAGGGTTCTAAGGAATGTGGAGGAACAGAGAAATCTTGGGGTTCATATCCACAGATCTCTGAAGGTTGCCACTCAAGTGGATAGAGCCGTGAAGAAGGCTTATAGTGTGTTAGCGTTTATTAATGGGGGATTGAGTTTAAGAGCCATGGGGTTATGCTGCAACTATACCAGACCCTGGTGAGACCACATTTGGAATATTGTGTTCAGTTCTGGTCACCTCATTATAAGAAGGATGTGGAAGCATTGGAGAGAGTGCAGAGGAGATTTACCAGGATGCTGCCTGGTTTGGAGGGTAGGTTTTATGAGGAAAGGTTGACGGAGCTGGGGCTTTTCTCTTTAGAGCGGAGGAGGATGAGAGGCGACTTAATAGAGGTTTCTCAGATGATGAGAAGGATTGATAGAGTGGACGTGCAGAGACTATTTCCTCGGTTGGATGTAGCTGTTACTAGGCAACATAATTATAAGGTTCATGGTGGGAGATATAGGAGGGATGTCCGAGGTAGATTATTTACTTAGAGAGTGGTTGGGGTGTGGAATAGACTGCCTGCTGTGATAGTGGGGTCGGACACTTTAGGAACTTTCAAGCGGTTATTGGATAGGCACATGGAGCACATCAGAATTATAGGGAGTGGGATAGCTTGATCTTGGGATTGGACATGGCTCGGTACAACATTGAGGGCCGAAGGGCCTGTACTGTGCTGTAATGTTCTATGTTCTAAAAGTCACAAGTAGGCTTACATTAACTCTGCAAAGAAGTTACTTCGAAAATCCCTTCTTACCACACTCCGGCGCCTGTCTGGGTACACTGAGAGACATTTTAGCATGGCCAAACCATCTAAACAGCATGTCTTTCGTACTTTGGGAGGAAACTGGCAACCCTATGGAAACCCATGCAGACACAGGGAGAACATGCAGACTCCTCCACACAGTGACCCAAGCCAGGAATTGAACCCGGGTTCCTTGAGTTGTGAGGCCATAGTTGTGAGGCAGCATTTCCGCTGCCCCACCAAATAGAGAGTCAAGGTTATTTGACTGTACCTCCACACCCACAACAGGGTTTAACTCTATACCTCCACACCCACAACAGGGTTTAACTCTGTACCTCCACACCCACAACAGGGTTTAACTCTGTACCTCCACACCCACAACAGGGTTTAACTCTGTACCTCCACGCCCACAACAGGGTTTAACTCTGTACCTCCACGCCCACAACAGGGTTTAACTCTGTACCTCCACACCCACAACAGGGTTTAACTCTGTACCTCCACACCCACAACAGGGTTTAACTCTGTACCTCCACACCCACAACAGGGTTTAACTCTGTACCTCCACACCCACAACAGGGTTTAACTCTGTACCTCCACGCCCACAACAGGGTTTAACTCTGTACCTCCACACCCACAACAGGGTTTAACTCTGTACCTCCACACCCACAACAGGGTTTAACTCTGTACCTCCACACCCACAACAGGGTTTAACTCTGTACCTCCACACCCACAACAGGGTTTAACTCTGTACCTCCACGCCCACAACAGGGTTTAACTCTGTACCTCCACACCCACAACAGGGTTTAACTCTGTACCTCCACACCCACAACAAAGAAAGGGGAGTACATCAAGGAACATATCGCATCTCCTGTTACCCACAGAAAGAGGGTGAACAGATATAGGAGAATGCATTGCCTAACCTAACGCTCCTTCAGTTCCCCAACAAAGAAAGCAGAAGGGAAAATGTTAAGCCGACCAGAGGGAGAGAATGGGTCTTCTTCCACTTACTGTTATCAAAGTAAACGGCTGCCTATTTATTGACTGCACCCAAGGCAGTTTCGAACTTCCGGTACACAAATTTTAAACTACCATCGCGGTAATGCTGCTGCGAAAGTTATATTAATGCAACATATCTTTAACATATCTTTAAAATTAATTGGATACTCTTGTCCCTGTTAAAAATCAACTAACAATGAAATGGTGATTGTATTTTTTCTATTTATCTGGTTTTCCTGGATTTCCCTGGGTTGACTGGTGTGTCCATCCAGCCGACAGAAAACACAGAAATGGAGAACGGTAACGACTATTATCCCTTGTTCAGACACTCAATGTTAGAACCAGCTTTTGATATTTGATGAATCTTGGAACAAAAAATAAAATCTAAAACACTGACAAGTGGTCAGAAAACACTAAAAAAAATGTAAACATGCACACAGGTCTCTCTCACACACAGAAGCGCACACTGATGTAAGGTCACTTGCAAACATAAGCACACGAATCTATGCAGTCACAAGCTATCTCATACACACACTCATACTCAAACACTTACACACACACTGATAAAAGCTAAAACACAAACATGCTGACAAAGAGATCAGACACACACACTGACGGAGATTGACACTCGTACACATGCTGGCACATGATCAAAAGAAAACACTTAGAAATCTTTACACTCACACAGACATACACTGACAAAAGGTATCAAACAAACACAAAGACGCAGACACAACGTCACATTCCCACGTAAGCTGACACTTGGATAGAATCACACATTTAAAAAACAGACACAGTGGCATACACATATACATATGCCCACATCAAACTCTCTCTGTCACACACACACTAACAGAAATACACACACATGCACGCACACACACACACACAAACACTAGTTCACACTCACGCACAGGCACAGCAACACGCAGATGCATGCATAGGCACACACACTCAAACATGATCACACTGTCTCACACAAACGCTAATGCAAGGTGACAGGCGCACATAAATAAATACATCCTTCACACACATAAACATACCTATACAGACACTGACACAAGATCACGCATCCCCATTCCCTCTCAAAGACACCCACTAAAAACACACAAGCATACACGTACACACAGCATACACAGGGCACACTGTCTCTCTCTCTCACACACAGAAACATATACACACATACTGATGAAAGGATCACACACATGCACACACTGACAAAAAGGTCACGAACATAAATTGAAACATACAATACTCACGTACGCACATTGATGCATATTTACCGACACACACTTCTGGATAGACGCATTCTAACAGAAAAAGACACACATGGGAACAATGTCCGTGGATACACACACAAGCAGACATGATCAAAACTACTTAAGCACTCGCAAAAACCGACCCAAGTCTCCAAGTGTTGAGAAATGCCCCTCTCTGACAAATATACTATTCTGGATATTTTTGGGGAAGGGGCGGGGATGGGGGGGGCGCAGCAGCCAAAGCAGTGGCACCACCATTGGCTCTGTTGTTAAGCAGGGAGGGATAAAGAGCTCTGGAGCAATAGGTTTGGGGGACTCTATAGTTAGGGGTGCACATAGGCCCTTTTGTGGACCTGAAAAAGACTCCAGGATGTTATGTTGCCTCCCTGGCACCAGGGTCCGGGATGTTTTTGAGTGGGCTGAAAGCATTCTGAAGGGAGGGGGTGAGCAGCCAGAGGTCGTAGTACTTATTGGTACAAACGACACAGGTGGGAAGAGTGATGAGATCCTCCAGCAGCAGTTTAGGGAGTTAGGTAGAAAGGTAACAAGCAGGACCTCTAGGATTGTAGTAATTGCGGGATTACTCCTTGTGCCACATGCTACTGAGGCTCGGAATAGGGCAGCTGAACACATGCCTAACTAGTTGGTGTAGTCGGGAGGTTTCAGGTATCTAGAGCACTGGGGTCTCTTCCGGGGCAGGTGGGATTTGTATAAGGAGGATGGCTTGCACCTAAACTGGAAGGACATAAATATTCTAGCTGGGAAGTTTGCTAGTGTCACATGTGAGCGTTTAAATTAGTTTTACAGGGAGGTGTAAACCAAAGCAAAGGTGAATTAACTGAAGGGAACCAGAGAGTAGGGCCAGTCAGATTCAGAGAAAGACCAGGCAGGGTGTAGTTGCTAAACAAAGTTGGATCTGGTGCAGCTGGAGGAGGACATAGAGGGAGAGATTCTTAGCAGGAGTGCTGAGGGTAGGAGCAGAACTCGGCCACAGGGGACTCTGGGAGTTTGAGTATTTTTTCTTCTCCAGGCTGTGCAGGCGCCTGACGTCAGCCAGCAGTGAGCGAGAGGTATAAAGAGTAGGCCACTCTACACAGCGGGCAGCAGAGTGAGAGGAGCAGAGTGAAGGCTGAAGGGGTTTGGCTCAAAACGGACTTCGGTGAGAACAGGCAGAGGCGAGAGTTGTTTTTTCAGAAAGTTTATTCTTGCTTTTGCCCAGAGTAAAAAAAACAAAAAAAATGCCAGGCAAGATGTTGGAATGCTCCTCTTTCAGGATGTGGGAGATCAGGGAGACCTCTCCCTGACGACAACACTTTCAAACCACGCATCCAGTTGCAGCTGCTAGCAAAGTGTGTTAGGGAACTGGAGAAGGAGCTTGATGACCTCTGTCTAATTCAGGAGAATGAGAATGAGAAGACTTTAACAGTATGTGAGGCTTTAGGCAGGTAGTTACACCTAAGCAACACTGCACAGGAAATTGGGTTACTGTAAGGACAGGAAATGGAAATGTGAAAGGACCTGCAGAGCAGGGTTCCCCTGGGGCCGTTCCCCTCCACAACAGGTATACTGAATTGGATACTGCTCTGGGGGATGCTTTACCTGGGAGAAGCTGCGACAGCCGGAACTCTAATACTGAGTCTGATTCTGCAGCTCAAATGGGTGGAAGGAAGAAGAAGAGAGTGGTAGTGATATGGTCAGAGGTACGGACAGGAGGTTCTGTGGTCGGGGCAGAGACTCCCGCATGGTTTGTTGCTTCCCGGGTGTCAAGGTCAGGGATGTCTCTGATCACATGCATAGCTTTCTAAAGTGGAAAGGTGATCAGTCAGGTTTCGTGGTACACATCGGTACCAATGACGTAGGTAGGAAGAGTGAGGAGGTCCTAAAGAGAGTATAGAGAGCTTGGAAGGAAGTTAAAAAGCAGGACCCCAAGGGTAGTGCTACCATACCACATGCTGGTGAGGGTAAGAGTAGGATGCACAGGCAGATGAACGCGTGGCTGACGAACTGATGTAGGGGGCAGGGTTTCCGATTCTTGGTTAACTGGGACCTCTTCTGCGGCAGGTGAGACCAATATAAGAGAGATGGGTTACACCTAAACTACAAGGGGACCAATAGGTTTGCTAGTGTTATTGGGAAGCGTTGAAACTGGATTTGCAGGGGGATGGGAACCAGAGTGCCAGAGCAGATAGTGGAGCGTGGGTAAAAAGTCAGGTTAGTTCAAGCAAAATCACAAATGGAAGGGTTGAGTGTGGTGGAAATAATCTTTTGAGGTGTGTCTGTTTCAATGCCAGGAGTATTGTGGGGAAGGCAGATGAGCTGAAGGTGTGGATTGACACATGGAATTATAACATTATAGCCATTAGTGAAACTTGGCTACAGGAGGGGCAGGACTGGTAGCTCAATGTTTCAGCGTTCCAATGTTTCAGGATTGATAGAGGCAGAGGGATAAAAGGTTGAGGGGGGGGGGGCAGGTTGCATTGTTGGTCAGGGAAAATGTTACTCAGGCAGGATAGATTAGGGAGCTTGTCTATAGAGGCCTGATGGGTGGAGCTGAGAAACAGGAAGGGTATGACCTCATTAATGGGGTTGTGTTATAGACCACCCAATAGTCAGTGAGAATTGGAGGAGCAAATCAGCACAGAGAGATAGCTGACAACTGCAAGAAACAGAAAGTTGTGATATTCGGGGATTTTTATTTTCCACATATAGATTGGGACTCGCATACTGTTAAAGGTTTGTAAAATGTGTTCAGGAGAATTTTCTACATCAGTATATAGAGGTGCCAACTAGAGAGGATGCGATATTGGATCTCCTATTGGGAAATGAGTTAGGGTAGGTGATGGATGTGAGTGTGAGGGAACACTTTGGATCCAGTGATCATAATGCCATTAGTTTCAACCTGATCATGGATAAGGATAGATCTGGTCCTCGGGTTGAAGTTCTGAACTGGAAAAAGGCCAAATTTGATGAAATGAGAAGGGATCTGGGAAGTGTGGATTGGCACAGGCTGTTCTCTGGTAAGGATGTAAATGACAAGTGGGAGGACTTCAAAGGAGAAATTTTGAGACTGCAGAGTTTGTCTGTTCCTGTCAGGATTAAAGGCAAAGAAAATAGGAATAAGGAACCTTGGTTCTCGAGGGAGATTGTAACACTGATTAAGAGGAAGAGAGAGTTGTATGAAATGTACAGGCAGCAAGGTACAGATCAGATGCTCAAGGAGTATAAAATGTGCAAGAAGCTACTTAAGGGGGAAATCAGGTCTAAAAGAAGACGTGAGGTTGCTTTGGCAGACAGAGTGAAGGAAAATCCAAAGAGCTTCTATAGGTATGTTAGGAGCAAAAGGATAGTGAGGGATAAAATTGGTCCTCTTGAAGACCAGAGTGGTAGACTGTGTATGGAACCAAAAGAGATGGGGGAGATACTAAATGGGTTTTTTGTATCCGTATTTACTGAGGAAACGGGCACGGAGTCTACAGAAAAAGGGCAAACAGGTAGGGAGGTCATGGAACCTTCACAGATTAAAGGGGAGGTGGTGCTGGCTGTCTTGAGGCATATCAGAGTGGATAAATCCCCAGGATGGGACAGGGTATTCCCATGGACCTTGAGGGAGGCTAGTGTTGAACTTGGCAGACATATTTAAAATGTCAGCATGCACAGGAGAGGTGCTGGATGATTGGAGGGTGGCTCAAGTTGTTCCGTTGTTTTAAAAAGGTTCCAAAAGAAATCTGGGAAATTATAGGCCAGTAAGTTTGACGTCAGTGGTGGGTAAGTTATTGGAAGGTGTGATAAGGGATAGGATCTACAAATATTTGGATAGACAGGGACTTATTAGGGAGAGTCAACATGGCTTTGTGCGTGTTAGGTCATGTTTGACCAATCTATTAGAGTTTTTCGAGGAGGTTACCAGGAAAGTGGGTGAAGGGAAGGTGGTGGATGTTGTCTACCTGGATTTCAGCAAGGCCTTTGACAAAGTCCCTCATGGGAGGTTAGTTAGGAAGGTTCAGTTGCTAGGTATACATGGAGAGGTAGTAAATTGGATTAGACACAGGCTGAATGGAAGAAGCCAGAGAGGATTGTGGAGGATTGCTTCTCTGAGTGGAGGCCTGTGACTAGTGGAATGCCGCAGGGATCGGTGTTGGGTCCATTATTGTTTGTCATCTATATCAATGATCTGGATGATAATGTGGTAAATTGGATCAGCAAATTTGCTGATGATACAAAGATTGGAGGTGTAGTGGACAGTGAGGAAGGTTTTCAAAGCTTGCAGAGAGATTTGCACCAACTAGAAAAATGGGCTGAAAAATGGCAAATGGAATTTAATGCAGACAAGTGTGAGGTATTGCACTTTGGAAGGACAAACCAAAGTAGAACGTACAGGGTAAATGGTAGGACTTTGAAGAGTGCAGTTGAACAGAGGGATCTGGGAATACAGGTACAGAATTCCCTAAAAGTGACGTCATAGGTGAATAGAGGCGTAAAGAGTGTTTTTGGTACATTGGCTTTTATAAATCGGAGTATCGAATATAAAAATTGGAGTGTTATGGTGAGGTTGTATAAGGCATTGGTGAGGCTGAATTTAGAGTATTGTGTACAGTTTAGGTCACCTAGTTACAGGAAGGATGGAAATAAGGTTGAAGGAGTGCAGAGAAGGTTCACAAGGATGTTGCCGGGACTTGAGAAGCTGAGTTACAGAGAGAGATTGAATAGGTTAGGACTTTATTCCCTGGAGCGTAGAAGAATGAAGTGAGATTTGATAGAGGTGTATAAGATGAGATTGGTATAGATAGAGTGAATGCAAGCAGGCTTTTTCCACTGAGGCTAGGGGAGAAAAAAAACCAGAGGGCATGGGTTAAGGGTGAAAGGAGAAAAGTTTAAAGGAATATTGTGGGGGCTTCTTCATGCAGAGAGTGGTGGGAGTGTGGAATGAGCTGCCGGATAAAGTGGTAAATGCAGGGTCACTTTTAACATTTAAGATAAACTTGGACGTGTTCATGGATGAGAGGGGTGTGGAGGGATATGGTCCAAAGTGCAGGTCAATGGAACAAGGCAAAAAATGGTTCGGCACAGACAAGAAGGGCCAAATTCTGAGCTACAATTTTCTATGGTTCTATGGTGGGCTGAATTTGTTTCAATACGAGAAGTGTAACAGGTCAGGCAGAGGAACTTAGAGCTTGGATCAGTACTAGGAACTCTGAAGTTGTTGCCATTACAGAGACATGGTTAAGGGAAGGACAGGATTGTCAGCTTAACATTCCAGGATACAACTGTTTCAGATGGGATAGAGGAGGATGTAAAAAGGGATGGGGGAGTTGCACTACTGGTTAAGGAGAATATCACAGCTGTATTGCAGGAGGACAACTTGGAGGGCTGATACAATGAGGCAGTATGGGTAGAGCTCAGGAATAGGTAGTCACAATGTTGGAAATTTACAACAAGCCACCCAACTGCCGGCAGGAGATTGAGGAACAGATATGTAGGCAGATTTTGGCAAGGTATAAAAGTAACAGGGTTGTTGTGGTGGGAGATTTTAACTTCCCCTATATTGACTGAGACTCACTTAGTGCGAGGGGTGTGGATGGGGCACATTTTGTAAGGATCATGCAGGGGGACATCTTGAAACAGTATGGAGATAGCCCAACTAGGGAAGGGGCCATACTGGAATTGATATTGGGGAATGTTTCAAGCGGTCGATGTTTCAGTAGGGGAGCAGGTCGGGAACAGTGACCACAATTCAGTAAGCTTTAAGGTACTGATGGATAGAGATAAGTGAAGGTGCTAAATTTGGAAAGGCAAAGAAATTACAACAATATTAGGCAGGAACTGAAAAATGTAGATTGGGGGCGCAGATGTTTGAGGGCTTTCAAGTGTAAGTTGATAGGGAATCAGGACGGCACATTCCTGTAAGAGTGAAGGATAAGTATGGCAAATTTTGCGAACCTTGGATAATGATAGATATTGTGAGCTTAGCCAAAGACTGAAAAGAAGCAATTGTCAAAGCTAACAAAGAAAGTGTGGAATACAAAGAAGTAGAAATAAACTTAAGCAAGAAGTAAGGAGGGCTAAAAGGGGCCACTGAAAAGCATTGGCCAGCAAGATTAAGGAAAATCCCAAGGTGTTTTATACATATATACAAAGCAAGAGGGCAACCAGAGAGAGGGTTGGCCCAATCAAGGACAAGGGAGGAAATCTATGTGTGGGGCCAGAGGAAATGAGTGAGGTTTTAAATGATTACTTTGCATCAGTATTCACCAAACAGAAAGACTAAGTGGGTGACGTTTCTGGGAAAGGATGTGTAGATTGTTTGGGTCATGTTGACATCAAAAAGGAGGAGGTATTGGGGTTCTTGAGAAACATTAAGGTAGACAAATCCCCAGGACCTGATGGGATATATCCCAGAATACTGAGAAAGGTAAGGGAAGAAATTGTGGGGCCTTGAGAGAAATCGTTGTATCCTCACTGGTGAATTGGATTGGAGACTAGCCAATGTTGTTTTTTTGTTTAAGATAATTCTTAATAATTCCAAGAATAATTCTAGGGAAATTATTGGAGAGGATTCTTTGAGACAGGATTTATTCCCACTTGGAAATAAGTGGACATATTAATGAGAGGCAACATCGTTTGTGAAGTGGAGGTCGTGTCTCATGAACATGATCGAGTTTTTTGAGGAAGTAACGAAGATGATTGATGAGCGTAGTGATTGATGGGGGCAGGACTTCAGTAAGGCCTTTGACAAGGTCCCTCATGGCAGACTGGTGCAGAAGGTAAAGTTGCATCTGACAGAGGTGAGCTGGCAAGGTTGATACAAAACTGGCCTTGTCAAAGAAAAAGTCTGACAACACCAGGTTTTAGTCCAACCGATTTATTTGATAATACTCACAAGCTTTCGAGGGGACTGCCTCTTCGTCAGGTGAATGGAGAGTTCTGGCCTCAGACAGAGCATATAAAGCACAGACAGTTTAGAGATTACTGATTAAAATGCGAATCCTTACACCTAACCTGCTGTTCAAGACCTGAAGTGGCTGACAATGTGAGTGGAAGGAGCACTGATCACAGGTTACAGAGATGTGTATTGTCTCCAGACAGTACAGTAAGTGAGGTTTTGCAAACCCAGGCAAGTCACGGGGGTTACAGATAGTGCGACATGAACCCAAGATCCCTGTTGAGACCGTCCTCATGTGTGCGGAACTTGGCTATCAGTCTCTGTTCAGCGACTCTGCGCTGTCGTGTGTCGTGAAGGCCACCTTGGAGAATGCTTACCCGAAGGTCAGAGGCTGAATGGAACAGCCATGGGGACCAAATTTGCACCTCAATATGCCAACATCTTCATGCACAGGTTCGAACAAGACTTCTTCACCGCACAGAATCTTCAACCAATGCTATACACTAGATACATCGACGACATTTTCTTCCTTTGGCCTCATGGTGAACAATCACTGAAACAACTATATGATGATATCAACAAATTCCACCCCACCATCAGACTCACCATGGACTATTCCCCAGAATCAGTTGCATTCCTGGACACACGCATCTCCATTAAGGACGGTCACCTCAGCACCTCACTGTACCGCAAGCCCACAGACAATCTCACAATGCTCCACTTCTCCAGTTTCCACCCTAAACATGTTAAAGAAGCCATCCCCTATGGACAAGCCCTCCGTATACACAGGATCTGCTCAGATGAGGAGGATCGTGACAGACACCTCCAGACCCTGAAAGATGCCCTCTTAAGAACAGGATATGGTGCTCGACTCATAGATCGACAGTTCCGATGCGCCACAGTGAAAAACCGCACCGATCTCCTCAGAAGACAAACACGGGACACAGTGGACAGAGTACCCTTTGTTGTCCAGTACTTCCCCGGAGCGGAGAAGCTACAACATCTTTTCCGGAGTCTTCAACATATCATTGACGAAGACGAACATCTCGCCAGGGCTATCCCCACACCCCCACTTCTTGCCTTCAGACAACCACACAACCTCAAACAGACCATTGTTCGCAGCAAACTGCCCAGTCTTCAGGGGAACAGTGACCACAACTCCACACAACCCTGTCACAGCAACCTCTGCAAGACATGCCGGATCATCGACATGAATACCATCATCACACGTGAGAATACCATCCACCAGGTACACGGTAAATACTCTTGCAACTCGGCCAACATTGTCTACCTGATACGTTGCAAGAAAGGATGTCCCGAAGCATGGTACATTGGGGAGACCATGCAGACGCTACGACAACGGACGAATGAACATCACTCGACAATCACCAGGCAAGACTGTTCCCTTCCTGTTGGCGAACACTTCAGTGGTCACGGGCATTCAGCCTCTGACCTTCGGGTAAGCGTTCTCCAAGGCGGCCTTCACAACACACGACAGCGCAGAGTCGCTGAGCAGAGACTGATAGCCAAGTTCCGCACGCATGAGGACGGTCTCAACCGGGATCTTGGGTTCATGTCGCACTATCTGTAACCCCCGTGACTTGCCTGGGTTTGCAAAACCTCACTCACTGTACTGTCTGGAGACAATACACATCTCTGTAACCTGTGATCAGTGCTCCTTCCACTCACATTGTCGGCCACTTCAGGTCTTGAACAGCAGGTTAGGTGTAAGGATTCGCATTTTAATCAGTAATCTCTAAACTGTCTGTGCTTTGTATGCTCTGTCTGAGGCCAGAACTCTCCATTCACCTGACGAAGAGGCAGTCCCCTCGAAAGCTTGTGAGTATTATCAAATAAATCGGTTGGACTAAAACCTGGTGTTGTCAGACTTTTTACTGTGTTTACGCCAGTCCAACGCCGGCACATCCACATCATATCAAAGAAGACAGAGGGTAGCAGTGGAAAGGTGCGTTTCTGAATGGAGGGCTGTGACATGTGGCGTTCCTCAGGAATCTGTGCTGAGACCTTTGCTGTTTACAATATGCATAAATGATTTGGAGGAAAATGTAACTGGTTTAATTAGTAAGTTTGTGGATGACACAAAAGTCGGTGGATTTGTGGATAACGATGAGGACCATCAGAGGATACAGCAGGATGACATGGCAGATGGAGTTTAATTCAGACAAATGTGAAGTAATGCATTTTGGAAGGTCTAATAAGGATTTTAGAAAAAATTACTAGGGATAGGATTTATAGTTATTTGGAGAGTAATGAATTGATTGGAGATAGCATGGTTTTGTGGAGGGTAGGTTGTGCCTTACTAACCTTATTGAGTTTTTTGAGAAAGTGACTAAAGAGGTGGATGGGGGTAAGGCAGTTGACGTGGTGTATATGGACTTTAGTAAGGCGTTTGATAAGGTTCACCATGGAAGGCTTCTGCAGAAAATGCAGATGTATGGGATTGAGGGTGATCTAGGTAATTGGATCAGGAATTGGCTGGCGGATAGGAGACAGAACATAGAACATAGAACATTACAGCTCAGAACAGGCCCTTCGGCCCACGATGTTGCGCCGACCAGCTTTTAAAAAAAAACACTAACCCACTAATCTAAACCAATCCCATTTCGTCCATAAACCTATCCACAGATCTCTTAAACGCCCCCAAACTAGGCGCATTTACAACTGCAGCAGGCAGGGCATTCCAGTCCCTCACCACCCTCTGGGTAAAGAACCTACCCCTGACATCAGTCCTATAACTACCCCCCCTTAATTTAAAGCCGTGCCCCCTCGTGCTAGCTTTCTCCATCCGAGGAAAAAGGCTATCACTATCCACCCTGTCTAAACCTCTAATCATCTTATATGTTTCAATAAGGTCCCCTCTTAGCCGCCTTCTTTCCAGCGAAAACAACCCCAAATCTCTCAGTCTCTCCTCATAGGATCTCCCCTCCATACCAGGCAACATCCTAATAAACCTCCTCTGCACCCTCTCCAAAGCCTCTACATCCTTCCTGTAATGTGGGGACCAGAAGGGTGGTGGTTGATGGTAAGTATTCGACATGGAGTTCAGTTACAAGTGGTGTGCCTCAGGGATCTGTTTTGGGGCCACTGCTGTTTGTAATTTTTATTAATGATCTGGATGAGGGTATAGTTGGGTGGATTAGTAAATTTGCTGATGACACCAAAGTCGGAGGTGTGGTAGATAGTGAGGAAGGGTGTCTTAGTTTACAGGGGGACTTGGACAAGTTGCAGAGCTGGGCCGAGAGGTGGCGGATGGAGTTTAATGCGGAAAAGTGTGAGGCAATTCACTTTGGCAGGAATAACAGATGTGTAGAGTATAGGGCTAACGGTAGGACTCTGAATAGTGTGGATGAACAGAGGGACCTAGGTGTGTGTGTACATAGATCCCTGAAACTTGGGAATCAAGTAGATAGGGTTGTTAGGAAGGCATACGGTGTCTTGGCGTTTATTGGTAGGGGGATTGAATTTAGGAGCCGCAGCGTCATGTTGCAACTGAAGGGAATCTTGAAAGGAATTGCTTGATAGAGCAGATGCAGCACGGTTTCATTAAAGGGAAGTCGTGTCTGACAAATTTACTGGAGTTCTATGAGGACGTGTCTAGGGCAGTGGATAGGGGAGAGCCGGTGGATGTGGTCTTTCTGGATTTTCAGAAGGCGTTTGACAAGGTACCTCACAAGAGGTTATTGCAGAAGGTCAGGGGACATGGAGTTGGGGGTAGGGTGTTAGCGTGGATAGAGGATTGGTTGTCAAATAGGAGGCAGAGAGTGGGGGTCAACGGGTGCTATTCGGATTGGCGGATGGTGACTAGTGGAGTGCCCCAGGGGTCGGTGCTGGGGCCTCAGCTTTTTACCATTTATATAGATGATCTGGAGGAGGCAACCGAGTGTAGGGTGTCAAAATTTGCTGATGACACCAAGATTGGGGGAACGGCAAATTGTGCAGAGGGTGTGGAGAGTCTGCAGAAGGATCTAGATAGGCTGGGCGAATGGGCCAGGAAATGGCAAATGGAATTTAATGTTGGCAAGTGTGAGGTGGTCCACTTTGGTAGGAAGGACTATTACTTACATGGCGAAAAACTGCAGCAGGCGACGGTGCAGAGGGACCTCGGGGTCCTTGTGCATGAGTCGCAAAAACCCAGCTTGCAGGTGCAGCAGGTGGTCAGGAAGGCGAATGGGATGCTGGCCTAGCGAGGGGGATTGAATATAAAAGTAGGGAGGTCTTGCTGCAGCTGTATAGGGCATTGGTGAGGCCGCAGCTGGAGTACTGTGTGCATTTTTGGGCGCCGCACCTGCGCAAAGATATTTTGGCCTTGGAGGGAGTGCAGAGGAGGTTTACTAGGCTGATACCGGAGTTGAGGGGGTTGAGCTATGAGGAGAGGCTGAATAAACTAGGCTTGTACTCGTTAGAGTTTAGAAGAATGAGGGGAGATCTCATTGAGACGTATAAGATGATGAATGGGATGGATAGGATAGAGGTGGAGAGACTCTTCCCGCTCAAAAAAGACAGTAGGACTAGGGGGCACAGCCTCAAGATAAAGTGGGGCGGGGGGCGGTTTAGAACGGAGTTGAGGAGGAACTTCTTCACTCAAAGGGTGGTGAATCTCTGGAATTCTCTGCCCGTTGAAGTGGTGGAGGCTGCCTCGCTAAATATTTTTAAGAAGCGGGTTGATGGGTTCTTGATAAGAGAGGGGATTAAGGGTTATGGGGAGAGGGCGGGAAAGTGGAACTGAGCCACGACAGATCAGCCATGATCTTATTGAATGGCGGGGCAGGCTCGAAGGGCTAGATGGCCTACTCCTGCTCCTATTTCTTATGTTCTTATGTTCTAACTGTACAAAACTCTGGTGCGGCCGCACTTGGAGAATTGTGTGCAGTTCTGGAAGGAAGGATGTGGAGGCTTTGGAGAGGGTGCAGAGGAGGTTTACCAGGATGTTGCCTGGTTTGGAGGGGAGGTCCTATGAGGAGAGACTGAGGGGTTTGAGGTTGTTTTCATTAGAAAGAAGGCGGCTGAGAGGGGACCTTATTGAAACGTATAAGATGATTAGAGGTTTAGATAGGGTGGACAGTGATAGCCTTTTTCCTCAGATGGAGAAAGCTAGCACGAGGGGGCGTAGCTTTAAATTAAGGGGGGGTAGTTATAGGACGGATGTCAGGGGTAGGTTCTTTACCCAGAGGGTGGTGAGGGATTGGAATGCCCTGCCTGCTGCGGTTGTAAATGCGCCTAGTCTGGGGGCATTTAAGAGATCCGTGGATAGGTTTATGGATGGAAAGGGATTGGTTTAGGTTAGAGGGTCATTGCTTTTTAACTGGTCGGCGCAACATCGTGGGCCGAAGGGCCTGTTCTGCGCTGTAATGTTCTATGTTCTATGTAGTAAATAGCAGAACCCTAAAGAATATTGATAGGTAAAAGGATCTGGGTGTACTGCAGGCTGCCCGACAGCCTGTGGGCAGTGGAAGAGGGTATATGTAGAGACATTTTGGATAAGTGTAGGAAGAACAGGGTTGTTGTTGTGGGAGATTTTAATCTCCCTGGGGTGGATTGGAAGGTGCCTAGAGCTGGGGGTTTGGATGGGGAGGAATTCGTAAGATGTGTATTGGAAGGATCCTTGGAGCAGTATGTAGATAGCCCGACTAGAGAGGGGGCGATACTGGATTCAGTTCTGGGCAATGAGTTGGGTCAGGTGGTTGAGGTTGCAGTAGGCGAACACGTGGCTAATAGTGACCACAACTCCGTCTACTTTAGGATACGAATGGAAAAAGATGAGTGCTGTCCTAAGGGGAGGATGCTAAATTGGGGGAGGGCTAGATTCAGCCGGATTAGGCAGGAGCTTAGGAATACAGACTGGGATAGGCTGTTGGAAGGCAAGTCCACGTTAGGCATGTGGGAGTCTTTCAAGGGAAAACTGCAATGGGTGCAGGAAAGGCATGTGCCAGTTAGGAGGAAGGATGGGAAAGGTAGGATTAGACAGCCATGGATTACTAGAGATGTAGAAGACCTGGTTAGGAAGAATCGAGAGGCGTATGTCAGGTCTAAGCAGCTGGGAACGGAGAGAGTGTTGGAGGAGTACAGAGAGAGAGTAGGAGGGATCTCAAAAGGGGAGTTAGGAGGGCCAAAAGGGGGCATGAGATGGCTTTGGCAGGTAGGATTAAGGAAAATCCAAAGGCGTTTTACTCCTACGTTAGGAGCAAAAGGGTGGCTAGGGGTAAAATCGGTCCTCTCAGGGACAGACGTGGGGAATTGTGCTTAGAGGCAGAGGGAATGGGGGAGATCCTGAATGAATACTTTGCATCGGTATTCATGAAGGAGAGGGGCTTGATGTCTGGTACGGTTATTGAGGGAGCTGTAGACCAATTGAAGGATCTATCGATTACGAGGGAAGAAGTGTTAGGGCTTTTAGGTAGCATTAAAACTGATAAATCTCCGGGGCCCGATGGCATTTATCCTAGGCTGCTTAGAGAGGCGAGAGATGAGATTGCTGGGCCTCTGACGCAAATCTTTGTCTCTTCTTTGAACACAGGTGAGGTCCCAGAGGACTGGAGGATAGCAAACGTGGTACCGTTGTTTAAAAAGGGTAGGAGGGATAGCCCGGGTAACTATAGGCCGGTGAGTTTAACGTCAGTGGTAGGCAAGTTGATGGAGAGGATTCTTAGGGATAGGATGTATGAGCACTTAGAGCGTTGCGATCTGATTAAGGATACGCAGCATGGCTTTGTAAAGGGGAAGTCTTGCCTTACGAATCTGGTAGAATTTTTTGAGGAGGTGACAAAAACGGTTGACGAAGGACGAGCCGTTGATGTCGTCTGTATGGATTTCAGTAAGGCGTTTGACAAAGTCCCTCATAGTAGGTTGGTAGAAAAGATTAAGGCTCATGGGATACGTGGCCAGGTATCTAGATGGGCTGAGAACTGGCTTGGTAAGAGGAGACAGAGGGTAGTAGTAGAAGGGTCCTTTTCTAGCTGGAGGTCTGTCACTAGTGGTGTGCCGCAGGGCTCGGTACTGGGACCTCTTCTCTTTGTAGTGTATATCAATGACTTGGAAGAGGTAGTAGGTGGTGTGATCAGCAAATTTGCTGATGACACCAAGATGGCTGGATTGGTGGGCAGTGAGGAGGAGTGTCTGGCAATACAACGGGATATTGATAGGCTGGTATATTGGGCAGATATATGGCAAATGGAGTTTAATCCAGATAAATGTGAGGTGATGCATTTTGGCTGGAATAACGTAGGGGGAAGTTATATGATAAAGGGTAAGCCCGTAAGGAGTATAGAATCGCAGCGAGACCTGGGGTGCAAGTGCACAAGTCTTTGAAGGTGGCAGCACAAGTGGAGAATGTTGTGAAGAAAGCCTATGGTATGTTAGCCTTTATACGAAGGGGTATAGAGTATAAGAGTTGGAGTCTAATGTTGCAGTTGTATAGAACATTGGTTAGGCCGCATTTAGAGTACTGCATCCAGTTCTGTTCGCCTTAAGAACATAAGAACATAAGAAATAGGAGCAGGAGTAGGCCATCTAGCCCTTCGAGCCTGCCCCGCCATTCAGTAAGATCATGGCTGATCTGAAGTGGCTCAGTTCCACTTTCCCGCATTCTCCCCATAACCCTTAATCCCCTTGCCTACCAAAAACCTATCTACCCGTGTCTTAAATATATTTAGCGAGGTAGCCTCCACCACTTCAACGGGCAGAGAATTCCAGAGATTCACCACCCTTTGACTGAAGAAGTTTCTGCTCAACTCTGTTCTAAACTGCTCCCCCCCCCCCTCCATCTTGAGGCTGTGCCCTCTAGTCCTTACTACCGGAAGGACGTGGAGACTCTGGAGAGAGTACAGAGGAGGTTTACCAGGATGTTGCCTGGTATGGAAGGACTGAGTTACGAGGAAAGATTGAACAAATTGGGGCTGTTTTCCCTTGAAAGACGCCGACTGAGGGGGGGATCTAATAGAGGTATATAAGATTATGAAGGGTATAGATAGAGTAAACAGAGATAAGCTATTGCCTATAATAGAGACATGTAAGACAAGGGGCCTTGGACTTAAGGTGAGGGGGGAGAGGTACAACACAGATATTAGAGAGTAGTATGGGTATGGAATGCTCTGCCAAGTAAGGTGGTGGAGGCAAACACGCTAGAGTTGTTTAAGAGTAACTTAGACAGGCACATGAGTGGGTTGGAGATGGGTGGATATAGGAGATTGTTTTAAATAAAGTTCATTAGCTTTGGGGGGTCCCTGGTAAAGTAAATGGATATGGTATGATAATAATGTTTTTTCTCTTTTCATTCACAGGTTTTAAGTCGGTCCACCTTGTTGTCCAATGAGGGGCATACACGCGATGGGTCGTACTTGGGCTGCTCTTGGTTGTTCGAGATTGGCCTAGTGCTTCATGTCGTTAGTGTGTGCTTAAACTGGACAAGATACTGGGCAAGACGACAGCTCAGTGACTATCACTGTTTGCTGTGCAGACACATGGATTTGGGCCGGTGTCTGTGGGAGTTTGCGCATTCTCCCCGTGCTTGCGTGGGTTTTCTCCGGGTGCTCCGGTTTCCTCCCACACCCCAAAGGTGTGCTATTAGGCTGATTGGCAGTAATAAATTGTCCCTAAATTAGTTTCCCTCAATCTGGATGGCCATAAAACATTAGATAAGGGTCATGGGTGGAGGGGGGGGTCTGGTAGTGTTAAAATGGCGGCACGGGCTCGTTGGGCCGAAGGGCCTGTTTCCCGGGCTGTTTTTGTTCTTTGTTCTTTTACTGAAAGTGGCAACACAGGTGGAGAAGGTAGTCAAGAAGGCATGCTTGCCTTCATTGGCTGGGCATTGAAAATTGGCAAGTCAGGTTGCAGCTTCACAGAACCTTAGTTGGGCTGCACTTGGAATATAGTGTTCACTTGTGGTTGTCACACTAGCAGAAAGATGTGGAGGCTTTGGAGAGGGCACAGAAAAGCTTTACCAGGATGTTACCTGGTATGGAGAGCATTAGCTGTGAAGAGACGTTGGAGAATCTTGGTCTGTTCTCACTAAAACGAAGGAAGTTGAGGGAAAACCTGATAGAAGTCTACACGATTATGAGAGGCATGGACAGAGTGGATAGTCAAAAGCTTTTTCCCAGGGTGGAAGAGTCAATTACTAGGGAAGAAAGGTTTAAGACGCGAGGAGAAGGTTTTATAGGAGATGTTTTTATAGTCAGATGGTTTACCCACTCGCGGTGGGTGCCTGGAACTCGCTGCAGGGGAATGTAGTGGAAGCGGATATGGTAGCAGCTTTTAAGGGACGATTTGACAAATACTTGGATAGGATTATGGTCCCCAGAAGTGTTGGGGTTTTAGCTAAGTCTAACAGCATGGTTGGTGCAGGCTTGGAGGACCAAAGGGCCTTTTCCTGTGCTGTAATTTTCTTTGTTCTTTGTTCACACAAACTTACACTCACATACAGAGGGATTTACACCTAAAAAACAAAAGCCTGCACTCGCAAACGAGTATATGCATACTAACACATGACTCACCAACATAGAAACAGGCACACACAGCTGCAGAAATATCACCTGGTACAGTACAGTTTCTCTGCTCTGCCGATTCACTTGTGACTAATAAACAAATAAACTTTAAAATTATAAGCAAGCAGTGGCTGTGCACTGACCCTGGATCCCATCTGAATTAAGATCCATTTTTACCCCAGAACACAGTTGGACGCGTGCTAGATCAGCCCTGCACCATAGTCCTGTGCAATGAGACCAGAATAATGGGCATGAAAATCTTACTGAAAGATTGGTTAAGAGAATCAGGAACAATTTCAAAGTATTGTGATCACTGAACAAGTAATAATCCCGGTCCCACTATCCGGCCCACTGATAATAAGTTTGAGACCATCTGCTGGATAGAAATCTTCCCTATGAGGACTAATTGTGCAAAAAATAATAAGGACCACTTTAAAAAAAAGATGAGGGCGTGGAAATCTATGTAGTAAGGTTGGGAGAAATTATAGGCCAGTGTTCAGGCATGAGTAAAGAATAATGCCCCAATGGATACTGCTGCCGTTAATGGCCTCAAACCTGAACTCAGAGGCCAACTTAAATTAGTTTGTCTTGGATGGCGTCAGGAATCCTTTTCAGAGCTGTTGCCCATCTTAAATGACCTAGAGGAACGAAATTGAGACAATAAGAGCAAGCTTTGCATCTTCATGAGGCAAGCCACCAGACCTGTTATAATATTGCAACCAACACATACCTTCCCCAGAGCCCACCACAACACTGTCAGTGACCTCAAACTAATAAGGGGAGTGGTTGCAGACCTAGAAGGGGAGGATGAGGCGGGGGGGGGGGGGGGGGGGGGAGGAGACGTTAAGTCATCTCGGTGGTTGCTATAATTGTGGCCAAAAGGTTCACTGGGCTAGAAATGGCACGTCACTCATCTCGGCAAACATGGGAGCCCAGGTACTGTAACAAAATGCAAGCTAGATTCACATCAGGCCTCAGGAAGATTTTGCTGCCCAAAGACCACCAGGAAATGCTAATAAGAGGAATCGGGAGTTAGACCAATTCAGCTTAAACCAAATGCATCTCTACTCCTCGTGATTCCCTCAGCCTAGCTCTGTGCAACTGTTGTCCTGAGTATCAGGAGGAGTGATCGAAGAACCCATTATAGAAATAACTGCAGGGGGAAAGAAGCTTCCTGTTTTAGTCGATACAGGAGCTACATTTTCTGACTTGACCAAGGATTATACAATCAGGGTTTGATTTATGCCAGGACAGGTGTCTGTAGTGGGACACCCCAGGATTCATAAGAATGCCAATCTCAGATCCATTAACCGTTCAGATGGGCGACTTTAAGGACACGCACACCTTTACACTATCAAAAGACACCCCTGTAAACTATACATTCGGGACTTGCTCTGCAGAATGCAAGCTGTGATTAGTTGCTCTGAAAAGGAGATAAAGGTCCAGGTCCCAACTGATTCCCAGGTTGATTCCCACTGCAAGTTACAACGTTTCCTATTATATATGTCTGGCAGCATTACGGTACCCACACAAGTGAGGCTATTCTTAAGACTCTCAAACACCTTGTCGGATCGCTCAACTTCACCTCATGAGCAGCTTCAAAGAATTTGCATTGAAATCACTGGCATTTGAAAGTATATTGTGTGCCTTTCACGATGCCACAAGCACTGACTGGGAGAATCGTGCCTTTTACAAGCAAGTTTTACAAAACGCACACTGGCTGCAAATTCAGACTGTTCTAATGGGAACAGAGGCTGTCACTGCAACAGTCGCCTTCCAAACTCAGGCACAAGAACGGTTTAAAATTCCAAATAGTGCCCCCACTGAACACTAGTCGCTGCTGAAGGCTGGGAGTTCCACTGTTTAGGACCAATGACTGAGACGATGAAACATTTAGAAATTGCTGAGCAAAGGCAAATGCAAAAGTACACTCTTGTGCAGTATGAACAAGGGCAAAGGTTTGGTCTATTCCTCCAGGAGGCTCTTAGCATTGAGAGTACATTTGAAATGTGGGGTGCTGAACCTGGTCATTACTTTCCCCAGTCAGAACTAGGGAAACTTTTAGACCAGGTCCCCAAAAAACCTATGGAGCAGTCACCCTGATCAGGTTGGCAAATTTTAACTGCACAATTCCACAAAGTTATTCTCAACTCCTCAAGACCATTGCCACTGTCGGTCTCAGCCACTCATAGAATTGCATCAGTAAGCAAGTCATTATTGGACTAGGGTATCACAATACTGACAAAAAGTCCCTGCAACACACCGATCCTCCCTGTTCAGGAACTGAATGGGAAGTATAGAACTTTGGGCTGTAAATGAAGCAGATTGTCCTGCGTGTCCAGTTGTTCCCAATCCAGCAACTAATAATATCCCCGCTGTGTACTGCAACTTTATAAGGCCCTTGTCAGACCCCACTTGGAGTACTGTGCGCTGTTCTGGTCGCCTCACTACAGGAAGGATGTGGAAGCTATTGAGAGGGTGCAGAGGAGATTTACAAGGATGTTGCCTGGATTGGGAGGCATGCCTTATGAAGATAGGTTGAGGGAGCTGGGTCTCTTCTCCCTGGAGAGACGAAGGTTGAGAGGTGACCTGATAGAGGTTTATAAAATGTTGAGAGATATAAATAGGGTGGATACTCGGAGGCTATTTCCCAGGGCTGAAATGGTCGCTACGAGAGGACACAGGTTTAAGGTGCTGGGGAGCAGGTACAGAGGAGATGTCAAGGGGTATGTTTTTCACTCAGAGGGTGGTGAGTGAGTGGAATCGGCTGCCGTCGGTGGTGGTAGAGGCAAACTCGCTGGGGTCTTTTAAGAGACCTCTGGATGAGTATGTGGGATTCAATGGGATTGAGAGTTATAGATAGGCCTGGTAGGTATGGATATGATCGGTGCAACTTGTGGGCCGAAGGGCCTCTTTGTGCTGTTTGTGCTATGTTCTATGTTCTATACGGACATTGATCTCTGCTCTGCCTTTTTCTATATATATTAGAATATAAGAAATAGGAGCAGGAGTAGGTCATCTAGCCCCTGGAGCCTGCTCTGCCATTCAATAAGATCATTGCTGGCCTGATAGTGGTTCAGTTCCATTTACCCACCTGCTCCCCATAACCCTTAATTCCCTTATTGGTTAAAAATCTATCTGTGACTTAAACAGAGGTAGCCTCCACTGCTTCATTGGGCAGAGAATTCCAAAGATTCACTACCCTCTGGGAGAAGAAGTTCCTCCTCAACTCTGTTCTAAATTGACTCCCCTGTATTTTGAGGCTGTGCCCTCTAGTTCTTGTCTCCATGTTAAGTGGCAATCACCTTGCTGCTTCTACCCTATCTAGCCCCTTCATTATCTTGTATGTCTCTGTAACATCTCCCCTCAGCCTTCTAAACTCCAATGAGTACAGGCCCAGTCAACTCAATCTCTCCTCATAAGCTAACCCCCTCATCTCTGGGATCAACCTGGTGAACCTTCTCTGTACCCCCTCCAAAGCTAATATATCCTTTCTTAAATAAGGGGACCAAAATTGTACACAGTACTCCAGGTGCGGTGCAGTACGACCTCCCTGCTTTTATACTCCATCCCTCTCGTGATAAAGGCCAATTTGCCTTCTTGATCACCTGCTGCACCTGCAAACTGAATTTTTGTAATTCATGCACAAGGACCCCGGGTCCCTCTGCACAGTAACATGTTGTAATTATTCACTGACGCACAGTTCCTTTTTGCATTCACATGTAAAGGACCACAGTATACAGGGACTAGGCTCCCACAGGGCTATACTGAAAAGCAAGATTTTGAAGACATAAAGTTGCCTCCAGGCTCAACCTTTATACAGTATGTAGATCTACTTGCCTTACCTATTAAACAGGCTTGTGAGTCAGACTCGCTGGTGTTACCTCAAGCGCCAGCCAAAGAGGGTCATAAATTACCCCAAGCTGAGCACCAACTGGTATCTGAACGAATTCGCTATTTGGGTCACGAACTGATACCCGTGAAGGCCAGACTCCTTTACCAGGAACAAAAAGGAAATGAAACACTTTCTGGGAATGTCCGGATACTGCCGACAGTCGTGCTACTCAGCACTTCACACCGGCCCGTTCAAATAAATATGAGATTGAGCTCCTGTCTCATCCCAGTTTTACTATCCAGCGCTAATCCTCCTTCAATCCTTCTTCCAACAATTGAGGATGGCAGCCCACACTGCAGTAACTCAGCTAGCAACAAAACCAAGGACTGATATCAGTGAAACTCCTGTACAAACTCACATCTGATATATTTCGGAGATGGATCAGCTTTAAGGGATAAACACAGTCAGCTCCGAGCCTGATGCTATTGTTAACCATCACCGTATAGTTGAAGATGCAGCATTTTCCGCACAGCAGGCAGGGCTGTTTGCTTTAACATGAACTTGTATTCTGGCTACAGGTTAATATCTACACTGACTCACGTATGCATTTGGGGTGAGCCATCATTATGGATAAATCTGGAAATTTCGAGTGTACCTAACCTCCGTTGGCTCAATGATTAAAAACGTTTGATAACTTCCTACTCGCCCAATTCCCCCAGAAAATCGCAGTTATTAAGTGAAAAGCACACACAGGTCACCAAGATGAAGTTGCGCAATGAAAGAGCTCACACATTCCCTCCTAGCTCTTTATCTGTGTTTACCTTATCTGTGTCGCTCTCGCCCCATCAAAGTATTACCCTCAACACATCTCTATCTCTGTCTCTCGCTGTCTGAGTCCACACGCCTACCTGTCTCTCGCATTCAAATTGCACCTCTCATTTACACACCTGATCTGTATTCCTGGACTTCATACCCCCTGTATATCCATCAGTCTAGAAGTCTCACAACACCAGGTTAAAATCCTATCAAATAAACTGGTGAGACTTCTTACTGTGTTTACCCCAGTCCAACGAAAGCATCTCTACATCATAGCCATCAGTCTCTCAGCCCACTTGTCTCTCTCGTCCTCACCCTAGTTGCCTCTTTTTCATTGAAACACCTCCTCAATTTCCCTGACCAATGTTGTATCTAAATTGTGTAACCCAGGACAGGAGAGAATTCTCCAGCTGAGTTATTTAAGGTGAGCATAGCGCCGAGCCATTTAGGTGGAGCTGACTTCCTTCTAAGGTTGTTACTATTATATACTGCAATACTCTCACAGTATCTGCTTCCCCCATAATTTCTTCCACACTCCCTCCCCCTCTATCTTCCTTTTTTTTCATTCTTCCTCTCAGAGAAACTGTCTTCCTCTCTCACTCGGATCCATTTATTTTCCCAGTCTCTCACCCTCCCTCGTTTCAGAACATCTCACAAGATCGCTCTCTCTGTCTCTCCCTCTATCTTTCTCCCTTCAGATTTCAATCTGTTTTTCTCCTGGTAGGTCTTATGAGGAAAGGCTGAGGGACTTGAGGTTATTTTCATTGGAGAGAAGAAGGTTACGAGGTGACCTAATTGAGGCATACAAGATGATCAGAGGGTTAGATAGGGTGGACAGTGAGAGCCTTTTTCCTCGGATGGTGATGGCTAACACGAGGGGACATAGCTTTAAATTAAGGGGTGGTAATTATAGGATGGATGTTAGAGGTAGGTTCTTTACTCAGAGGGTAGTAAGGGTGTGGAATGTCCTGCCTGCAGCAGTTGCGGACTCGCCAACTTTAAGGGCGTTCAAATGGTCAGTGGATAGGCATATGGATAACATTGGAATAGTTTAGGTTAGAGGGTCATTAGATTGGTTCCACTGGTCGGCGCAACATCAAGGGCCAAAGGGCCTGTACTGCGCTGTAATGTTCTATGTTCTATGATCTATGGTATGAGGTTGTGTATCAGATGTGGGGGCCACAATCAGTTGGAGGCTAATTGTCACTGTTAAATCTGTTTTTTCCTTCCTGCTGTAAAAGGTGATGTGTTTGTTTCTTCTGCAGGGTCTGAATTTTCAGATGATGTCGCATTGTTTCAAAACATTTCCTCACTTTGAGGAGCTGCATTCAGTTCAGGGATAAAATAATTTTCTTTACATATCAAATAGTTCCAGATTATTGATTAACAGAATTTTGCAATTTATCACCCAGAACCCACTTAAATCACACAGTGAATGCCCACAGTGAAGACCACGCAGAGAGAGACAAGCTAACAATTGGATCTTAATTATGGAATGGTCACTGTCCAGTGACAGATATCACTGAAACAATCTAAGATCTAGAGATGGAACTGATGGTGTTTGCGCAAACAATAACTTCCCTGTTATTATCAGTTGATAAATGCGATCAGCAGGATCCAGTGTTTGGAAAGCAGTAACTCAATCTAAAAATAAATATTTTCCATCATTGAACTCAATGTCGTAATCTGTTCAAATTTTTTTTTCAAACCATGTTGCTACCTCAGTGACCCTGAAGTGATTCTACAGTTTATAAATTAAAGGCTTTGGGAATATGCAACCTCAGAGATTAAGACAGAGAGACTGCCAGCAGCACCAAGGGACACATCACCTCAACCTGAAAATGTTGGATCCAATTGAGATAGCTGAGAAAATATTCTACACAATCCTTGCCATTATTGGTGTTCCAGGTAAGTGAATCTAACCGGTGACAAACCTCTCTATATAGCTCACGGGCTCACTGATTGATGAAGTTTTGTATTTAGTGAAATCTTGTGTATTGTTAGATTGAGATCGGTGAAGATGATCTCTCTGAAATCAAGTTTACTGGGAGTAAGAATAAAATCAGAGGGTGGATCACTAACCAGAGAGGAATATCTGACACGAATGAGCAACTACTACAGGGTCTATTTTCAGTGTATAATTGCACTGATTGTGGTTCTTTCACCTGAGTGGAATATCTGATCTATTTATCCATCTGTTTCTGGCTCTATCAGTCCATGTAGAATTGGGAAACAAACTGGAATGAAATAAGTTGATTTGAAATCCTTAATTTGAATTGGCGAGTGAGATCTCGATTCTATGGAACCGTTTCTGTGCTTTATCTTTGGAATAGCTTGAAAACACAAAGCTTTGCTGTAATGATAATTGGTGGTCAGTGTATGATGTGAAATTCCTCGATAGCTCGGTTTTCTATTGAAAAGAAACAGGTGCTAGCTACTTCCTGATATTTAAACAACCCAACCACAAGCATGCAATATTCTGTGTTTCTTTTCAAACATTTGCCACATTTCCATTAATCTAGAAAAGAATCCAATATTTTTATTCCAATTGTTGTGGTTCTGATTAAACAGTGTTGTTTCTTCAAGTCATTTGTGAATCTGATCATCTGAAACCCAAAGCTCTTTGAAAGCATTCAGACACTTATTTGGGCCAGGGCTGTGATGAGGCTGCCCCTGATTAGTTAGGCAATGACTTCATAGTTTCATAGACGTTTGAAGCTTCACTTCTGCTCCAAATTATTGCAATGAAGGTCCAGGGGCCTCATTGAGAAGAGAAGCGGAGCACAATTCCGTAACCACTTCCAGCACCTCGGGCTGCGTACCAATAAATTTACAGCCTGTTGAATACAACTCATTGCTTCCTTTGCATTTGCTTGTTCTATATAAAGAGCAAGAACCAAAATGCTGCAGCAAAGCTGTCACAGTGGATTGTAGGCATCCACTTGGCAAAGTTGGTTTTGCATGAGCTCAACCATTCTTAAAAGAAAACACAAGCGTTGTACTGGAGTGTGGAACCTGTTGTGTTCTTGGATATTGTACTTTTTCAGATAACTCCTGCAATAGTTGTTTTGAACATTGCATACCTGAGGGACTGTGTGGGGCCACAGTTAATTTATCTGGTCATAGGTGTTTGAGATTGATGAGAGATATATGTCATTTGTTGGAAGGAATATATGAGGATGCCTGAAGGCCACAATGACAGCTTAGCTGCAGCATCTCAATGTTAGGCCTCTAAATAGGACAGGGCAATTGTGGAGGGAACTTAGAGTTGTATTTAAGAGACTGTAAGTGAGTTGCTGGGGGAACTGGTTGTGGAGTGGTGTCCTGCTTCACTTCCCAGTGTGGTGTTTGGGCTTTTGTTGTAAATAATTTGGAGCAAACATCAACATAGCAAAAGTGAAATGTCTCTAAATCTTTGGAGGCTTATCAAACAATTGCATAAGTAGTCAGGGATGTAGCCTCACTGCAGCCTTGACCTGGGCGGGGAGAGGAACTGAATGCCAGCTGGGGAGGGATGCATTTCAAGAAATAATAAATGGCTGAAGGTGGCAACAGAATTTGTGTGTGGTCGGGGACTGGCCTTCAGGTCCAGTTGGCAGTTAAGTAGACAGCCGGGATTAACATGAGGCAGAAATTAAATAGAGAAAATATTCTAGACGCTGGACAAAATAATGTGCTTTTACTGTTTTTTTCATTTGCCATTACAAGAAGCCATTATTAATTGGGACATTTCAACAGAAGATGTGATTTACATGTTCAACAATTTATTTGTGAATTATGTAATGTTTTATACTATATCTTACTTCTGTGCTATGTGCCCATGTGGCAAAAGGTGACAATCAAATAGATATTCAAAAATATTTTAAACAATTACATTAGTTCGCACGTTAATTGGTAACTTTACATTTTTTTGCTCATAGTTGGTTCTGCATTTGATTTTATTGGAAATTCCAGCCCATCTTTTTTTCCCTGAACTTTGTTGATACATTTCCAACTTTCATGGTTTGACTTTTTTTATGAATATAGGACTCAAAGTAATTGGTTGCTTGCATGTAGCTAAGTGGCGATCAAGCATAATAACTGACAAAATGTGCAGCAGTATGTTTCAGTTTAAAGTTTATTTATTAGTTTCACAAGTAGGCTTACATGACATTACAGGAAGGATGTAAATAAGGTTGAAAGGGTACAGAGAAGGTTCACAAGGATGTTGCCGGGACTTGAGAAGCTGAGTTACAGAGAGAGATTGAATAGGTTAGGACTTTATTCCCTGGAGTGTAGAAGAATGAGGGGAGATTTGATAGAGGTGTATAAGATTTTGATGGGTATAGATAGAGTGAATGCAAGCAGGCTTTTTCCACTGAGGCTAGGGGAGAAAAAAAACAGAGGATGTGGGTTAAGGGTGAAGGGGGAAAAGTTTAAAGGGAATATTAGGGAGGGGCTTCTTCACGCAGAGTGGTGGGAGTGTGGAATGAGCTGCCGGATAAAGTGGTAAATGCAGGGTCACTTTTAACATTTAAGAAAAACTTGGACGGGTTCATGGATGAGAGGGTGTGGAGGGATATGGTCCAAGTGCAGGTCAGTGGGACTAGGCAAAAAATGGTTCAGCACAGACAAGAAGGGCCTAAAGGGCTGTTTCTGAGCTGTAATTTTCTATGGTTCTAACACTTACAAAGAACAAAGAAAAAAGAAAATTAAAGCACAGGAAGTGGCACTTCGGCCCTCCAAGCCTGCACTGAACATGCTGCCTGACTGAACGAAAACCCCCTACCTGTCCGGGGGCTGTATCATAGAGTCATATAGGTTTGCAGCATAGAAATAGGCCCTTTGGCCTAACTTGTCCCTGCCTCCCTTTTTTTCTTTTAAACCTCTAGGTTAACCCCAATTTCCCGCATTTGGCCCATATCCCTCCATACCCAACTTGCTCATGCTTTTTAAAAGACAAAATTGTACCACCCTCTACTACTACCTCTGGCAGCTCATTCCAGAGGCTCACCACCCTCTGTGTGGAAAAAATTGCCCCTCTGGACACTTTTGTATCTCTCCCCTCTCACCTTAAACGTATGTCCTCTAGTTTTAGACTCCCCTACATTTGCGAGAAAATATTGATTATCTCGCTGATCTGTGCCCCTCATTATTTTATAGACGTCTATAAGATCCTGCTACGACCTTCAGCCTCCTACAGCTCCAGAGAAAAAAAAATCCCAGTCTATCCAGCCTCTCCTTATACCTCAAACCATCAAGCCCTGCCAGCATCCCAGTAAATCTTTTCTGCACTCTTTCTAGTTTAATAATATCTTTTCTATAATAGGGTGACCAGAACTGCACAGTGTTCCAAGAGTGGCCTTACCAAAGTCTTGGACAACTTCAACAAGACGTCCCAACTCCTGTATTCAATGTTCTGACCGATGAAACCAAGCATGCCGAATGTTTTCTTCACCACTCTGTCCACCTGTGACTCCACTTTCAAGGAGCAATGAACATGAATCCCTCGATCTTTTTGTTCTGTAACTCTCCCCAGCGCCCTACCATTCAGGATACTAATGGAAAAGGATGAGTGCTGTCTGAAGGGGAGGGTGCTAAATTGGGGGAAGGCTAGCTACAGCCGGATTAGGTTTAGGATTAGGGTAGTGAGAGTAGTGGGGGTATGGAATGCTCTGCCAAGTAAGGTGGTGGAGGCAAACACGCTGGAGTCCTTTAAGAGTAACTTAGACAGGAACATGACTGAGTTGGAGATGGGTGGATATAGGAGAACCTTTTAAATAAGGGTCATTAGCATTGGGGCATCCCTGGTAATGTAAATGGGTATAGTATGATAATAATGTTTTTTTTTTCTCTTTCATTCACAGGTTTTAAGTCGGTCCGCCTTGTGTCCAACGAGGGGCATACACACGATGGGTCGTACTGGGGCTGCTCTTGGTTGTTCGAGATTGGCCTAGTGCTTCATGTCATTAGTGTGTGCCTAAACTGGACCAGATACTGGGCAAGACGACAGCTCAGTGACTATCACTGATTGCTGTGCAGACACATGGATTTGGGCCGGTGTCTGTGGGAGTTTGCGCATTCTCCCCGTGCTTGCGTGGGTTTTCTCCGGGTGCTCCAGTTTCCTCCCACACCCCAAAGATGTGCTGTTAGGCTGATTGGCAGGAATAAATTGTCCCTAAATCAGATTCCCTCAATCTGGATGGCCATAAAACATTAGACAGGGGTCATGGGGGGAGAGGGGGACTGGTGGTGTTGAGATGGCGGCGCGGGCTCGTTGGGCCGAAGGGCCTGCTTCCCGGGCTGATTTTGTTCTTTGTTCTTTTGTTCTTCTTTGAATTTATAGCCACTGATTGGGAGAGGTTGTTTGAGGGTTCGGCATGTGGGAGTCTTTTAAAGGACAACTGATAAGGTTGCAGGACAGACATGTGCCTGTTAAGAGGAAGGATGGGAAAGGTAGGATTAGAGAGCTGTGGATAAGTAGGGATATTGAGGACTTGGTCAGGAAGAAAAGAGAGGCGTATGTTAGGTCCAAGCAACTGGGAACGGAGAGAGCTTTGGAGGAATAGGGAGTAGGAGGGAACTCAAATGGGGAGTTAGAAGGGTGAAAAGGGGGCATGAAATAGTCTTGGCAGACAGGATTGGGTGATTAGAGGAAAAATCGGTCCTCTTAGGGACAGGGGAGGGGAATTGTGCTTAGAGTCCGAGGGAATTGGGGGAGATCCTGAATGAATACTTTACGTCATTATTCACGAAGGAGAGGGACTTGTTGTCTGGTAGTGTCTTGGAGGGAGTTGTAGACCCGTTGGAGGAAATATCCATTTCGAGGGAGGAAGTGTTAGGGTTTTTAGGTAGTATTAAAACTGATAAATCTCCGGGGCCTGATGGCATTTATCCCAGGCTGCTTAGGGAGATGAGAGATGAAATTGCTGGGCCTCTGACGCAAATCTTTGTCTCTTCTTTGGACACAGGTGAGGTCCCAGAGGACTGGAGGATAGCAAACGTGGTACCGTTGTTTAAAAAGGGTAGGAGGGATAACCCTGGTAATTATAGGCCAGTGAGTTTGACATCAGTGGTAGGGAAGATGTTGGAGGGGATTCTTAGAGATAGGATGTATACGCATTTAGAGCATGGCAATCTGATTAGTGATAGGCAACATGGCTTTGTAAAGGGGAGGTCGTGCCTTATGAATCTGGGAGAATGTTTTGAGGAGGTGACAAAAATGGTCGACGAAAGACAAGCTGTGTATGTCGTGGGGATTTCAGTAAGGTGTTTGACAAAGTCCCTCATGGTAGGTTGGTGGAAAAGGTTAAGGCTCATGGGATACAAGGACAGGTATCTAGATGGATTGAGACCTGGCTTGGTAACAGGAGAAAGTCAGACTTTTTACTGTGTTTACCCCAGTCCAACGCCGGCACATCCACATCTTGGTAACAGGAGACAGGGAGCAGTAGTGGAAGGGTCTTTTTCTAGCTGGAGGTTGTCACTTAGTGGGGTGCCGCGGGGCTCAGTACCGGGACCTTTGCTATTTGTAGTATACATAAATGACTTGGAAGAGGGAGTACGTGGTGTGATCAGCAAGTTTGCTGATGACACAAAGATGGCTGATAGTGATGAGCAGTCAGACTATCTGAGAGGGTGTTATTGGAGTTGCAACCAGTGCCTACACAATAGAGACCATTACACCCTGTGTCTCTTTCACAAATTCTCTCCCTCCATTACCACCTCTGATTTGACCTTCCACTCTCTTTGCTTCCCCCATCGTTCTTTCACTCCCTCCTTCTCTTTTCTCCTTCTGCCACTATCGCTGTCATTGATTATAAAAATGGACGTTCTTATCTGGATTGCATGTTGGTACAATGGTTAGCACTGCTGCCTCACAGCTCCAGGGACCAGGATCCGATTCCCGGCTTGGGTCAATGCCTGTGTGGAGTTTGAACGTTCTCCCCGTGTCTGCGTGAGGTGCTCGGGTTTCCTCCCACAGTCCAAAGATGTGTCAGTCAGGTTGATTGTCCATGCCAACTTGACCCATCCCTCCTAAATTTTTATTTCTGTCCACATCTCTGCTTCTGTTCCTCTCTCGCCTGTGCTCTTTGTGTTGAAAGCAGCAATGCCATATTTCAGAACCCCATTATCCATAACAACAAATCAGATTGATGTGAGAGGGCAGGAAAAGGTACAATATCCGGGGTCTTCAGTTTGGAGTCAGAAGCCAGCTCCCAGTCTCTGGGAAAATGCCTCAGTCACAGCCCTCTGGGATCCCTGATTTACAGAAAACAATAAGTAAATAAATACATAGATACTACTGGGGGGCTTATTTGCAAAAGTCTGCTAAAGGAATGGCACTTCCTGTTCCCATCTTAAAGAGGGGTGTTTATCTCTTTTTGTGACTCATGGATATGGATCGAGACTTGGAATACATGAGGCGTTCAGGGGCTGGGTGGAAAATTACAACAGGCTTGAGGCAGGAGCAATGAAATGTCTGCCTCTCCCCTTCTCCGGATATGGTCACATTGCTACCCATGGGATCCTGCTGTGGTTAAAAACCACACAAAGAAACTTGGAGACAGAAAGAGAGAGATGCTGGAGGAAGATAAACAGAAATAGGGAGTAAGTGTGAGAGAGAGAGAGAAATGCTGACGAACGAGAGATATGATGTGAAACAGGAGAAGAGAGAGATGGTGGAGAGAGATGTGGGAAGAAAACTAGAAAAGGCAAGAGATATTGGAGGGAGACTGACTGATGTGGTGTGAAAGCTAGCATGAAGGTGAAGAGTGCAAAGGAAATGGATGAGAGAGAAATCTGGAGATCGGGGAAGAAAACTGGAAAGAGACAGGAAGAGGATGACAGATGAGGGATGAAAAGGGGGAGACAGAGAAAGGAGGAGAGAAGACTGGAAAGAGACAGATAGAGGGAGGAATCTGGAAAAAAACAGAAAAGCTTGGGGAGATAGAATAGGGAAGAAATTTGGAGAGGGGAAGATAAATAAAATAATCCTGAAGCGACGTCCAACTCCACTGGCTGTCCAGCGCAGGGAAGTGTTCAAACATGAGTGGGCTCTGATAATTGGGTGCAGGAAGGGACGGCAGATTATATTGCCAATCTGTGGTATATTTTTGTCCAGTGTGGGTCTAATTGGGAAACTTGTCCTGTCTGAGATAACCCTCTGAAACAAACCAGATGAGAAATTCAACCTCTCAGAAATGTTTGAATGGTCAGCATTTGCTGATTTCCTCCACCAAAGAGAGACGTGTAATTCATAGCTTTCAGTCCCCCAGTAGTTAACCAGTGGTATCACATTGGCTATATTCCAGACTGCAATGTTAATCACCAACACAACTCATCCACAACATTGTCACCCCAGGAACCACTGCCCATTAGGTTGATGCTGAATCCTCTCCTGACTGTGGGTTCAGAAATGGAGAATATTCATTCACTAATTTCCGGATTTTTATCCTTTATTCTCTCACAGTTAATTTACTGGGAATTGTGATCCTGAGTCGGGGAAGGTGTGGCCTCTCGACCTGCACCACTTGCTACCTGTTGGCCATGGCAGCGGCGGATCTACTGTTCATCATCCTTAACCCCATTCTCACCTACATAAATGGTTATTATTTCCCCTGGAATTTCCTGGACCTCACTGCTGTGTGTAGTGTTAACCTTGTCCTGATGATTGCAGCCAGAGACTGTTCAGTCTGGTTCACCGTCACTTTCTCCTTTGATCGACTTGTGGCCATTCGCTGCCAGAAACTGAAAACTAAATATTGTACTAGGAAAACTGCGGTTATAGTTCTGGCAACAACCAGCATCCTGCTCTTTGTGAAAAACATCCCCCGGTATTTTACAAAGGAGCCCAGTGCGATAATTGACAATGTCCAGTGGTTCTGTAAGTTAAAGACAAATTATTTCACTGATCCTGGGTGGGTTGCATTTTCCTGGTTTAGTCGTGTTTTAATCCCATTGCTCCCATTCAGCTTAATTCTGTTGATTAACGCTCTGACAGTCAGACACATTTTAGTGGCCAGCCAAGTCCGGAAGAGTCTGAGGGCTCAGATCAAGGGAGAGAATCGCAGTGACCCCGAAATGGAAAGCAGAAGGAAGTCAATGATTTTACTCTTCAGTATATCTGGAGCTTTCATTCTCCTCTGGTTAATATATGTTATAGAATTTTTGTATGCGAACGTGAGAGGTTTAATTTCCATCACTGATGCTGAATATACATTTCAAAATGTTGGATTTATGTTGCGGGATTTAAATTGCTGCACAAATACATTTATTTATGCGGTGACTCAATCCAAATTCAGGGAGCAGGTCAAAATCACAGTGAAGTATCCAGTTACATCAATTATTCAATTAATAAGAAATAAAAATAACTAACAAGCAATCAGAATCAGGGTTCACTAACTGACCACTGCAGCCAATCAGAGACAGATTTCTAATTGACACCCTCAGACAATCAGGGAATGTAGTCCCAATTGAACCACTCATCCAATCAGAGATTGGATTGCTAAAACACCACCTCAACCAATCAGAAACTGAGATTTCTAACTGACTGTCTCAGGCAACCAGAGTGGATTACCATATGACCACCTCAACCAATCAGAAAGGCTCACTATCTCAGTTAATAAGAGTCTGGTTTGCTCAACTAACAAGTCAGCAAGGGACCAGATCGCTAACTGCAGACACAGTCAATCAGGAACGGGATTGCTAACAGAATGCCTCAGCCAATCAGAGTCTGCATTGCTAAATAAAAAACTCAACTGATCAGAGTGAGAAGTTTCACAACACCAGGTTAAAGTCTAATAGGTTTAATTGGTAGAATGAGCTTTCGGAGTGCTGGTCTTTCATCAGCTAACTCACCTAATAAAGGAGCAGTGCTCTGAAAGCTCATCTTACCAAATAAACCTGTTGGATTTGAACCAGGTAATGTCAGATCCTTATAGTGCCTATCCTAGTCCAACGCTGGCATCTCAACATGAGGGCTAAGAAGAGGCTGGATTGCTAAATTAATCCCTCAACCAGAGACTGACCGCCTCAGCCAATCAGCTGCTAACAACTGTGCCCACCAATCAATGGTCTCCAAACTTTGAATTACAGGGAATCAGCCAATTAGAGAGGGGGGGGGGGGGTTCTAACGAACAGCCAGCAGCTAACGGGCTGAACCATCCCAGAATTCAACACACTGACCAACAGATGCTTCAGCCAATGGAAACATAGAAACACAAAAGATAGGAGCAGGAGGAGGCCATTGGCCTCTTTGACCCTACTCCGCCATTCATTACGATCATGGCTGATTGTCCAACTCAATGATCTAATCCTGTTTTTCCCCATAATCTTTGATCCCATTTGCTCCAAGTGCTATAGCTGGCTGCTTCTTGAATACAGTTAATGATTTGGCATCAACGACTTAATTTCACAGGCTGATCTCTCTTTGGGAAAGAACTCTCTCCTACGTCCATTCTAAATGGTCTACCCCGAATCCTCAGGCTGTGACGCCTGATTCTGGACTTCACCACGATCGGGAATACCTTTCCTGCCCAGTCTAGTTCTGTTAGAATTGTATAAGTCTCTATGAGATCCTCCCTCATTTGTCTGAACTCCAACGAAAACAATCTTAACCTCGTCAATCTCTCCTCCCCATCCTAATCATCAGTCCCCCCATCCCTGGAATCAGCCTGGTAAACTTTCGCTGCACTCTCTCGACAGTAAGAACATCCTGCCCCAGAAAAACAGACCAAAGCTGCCTATCATATTATAGGTATGGCCTCACCAAGGTCCTGTATAATTGCAACAGCACATCGCTGCTCCTGTACTGAAACCTCTCGCAAGGAAAGCTAACATAACATTTGCCTTCTTTACCACCTGCTGCACTGCATGCTTACCTTCAGTGCTGGTGCATCCCGATCCCGCTGCACACTCTCCCCTCCCAATTTACAGCCATTCAGATTGCAATTTGCCTCCTTGCTTTTGCTTCCAAAGTGAATAACCTCACATTTATCCAAATTATTCTGCCTCTGCAGTGATTTGCCCATTCAACCAACCTGTCCAGATCATGCTGAAGGATCTCTGCATCCTTGTCACAGTTCACCCTCCGAACCAACTTGGTATCATTTGTAAAATTTGAGATGTTACATTATGTTCCCTCATCTAAATCATTAATATATTGTAAATAGCTAGTGTCCTAGGTCCGATCCCTGGGGCACCCAATTAGTTACTGACTCCCAATTTGAAAACGGCCCATTGATTTCTACTCTTTGTTTCCTCTCAGCTGACAGTTTTCTATCTGTCACAATACAGTTCTCCCAATCCTAAGCACTTTCATTAATTTAACTAATTCAGGAGGGGGATGGGAACCTGAATTGTAGCTCCAGTGTAGTAGTAGTGAGGTCATGAATAAGGTTTCAAGGTCTCAGGAGTGTACCAGCAGGCAGGAGGGTGGTTTGAAGTGTGTCTACTTCAACGCCAGGAGCATCCAGAATAAGGTGGGTGAACTTGCAGCAGGATTGGTACCCGGGACTGCGATGTTCCAGCCATTTCGGAGACATGGATTGAGCAGGGACAGGAATGGTTGTTGCAGGTTTCAGGGTTTAGATGTTTCAGTAAGATCAGGGAAGGTGGTAAAAGAGGGGGAAAGTGTGGCATTGTTAGTCAAGGACAGTATTACCATTGCAGAAAGGACATTTGATGAGGACTCATCTACTGAGGTAGTATGGGCTGACGTTGGAAACAGGAAAGAAGTCACCCCATTGGGAGTTTTTTATAAGCCTTCGAAACGTTCCAGAGATGTAGAGGAAAGGATTGCAAAGATGATTCTGGATAGGAGCGAAAGTAACAGGGTGGTTGTTATGGGGGACTTTAACTTTACAAATATTGACTGGAAAATATTGACTGGAGTACTTTAGATGGGTCAGTTTTTGCCCAATGTGTGCAGGAGGGTTTTCTGACACAGCATGTAGATAGGCCAACAAGAGGTGAGACCACATTGGATTTGGTATTGGGTAATAAACCACCAGACCAGGTGTTAGATTTGGAGGTAGGTGAGCACTTTGGTGATAGTGTTAGAAAAGTGTTAAATTAAAAGCGGATGTGTTTAGAGTAGCTAAGAGTAGTGGGTGAGAAGAGGATTGGGAGAGGTTTAAATGTCAACAAAGAATGACAAAGAAATTGATAAAGAAGAGTAGGATAAACTATGAAGCTGGGCTAGCGCTTAATATAAAAAAGGATAGCAAGAGTTTTTATAAATACATAAAAAGGAAGAGGCTGACTAGGGTGAACGTTGGACCCTTAGAACATAGAACATAGAACATAGAACATTACAGCGCAGAACAGGATGAGAAGGGGGACTTAGTGGTAGGGGATGGGGAAATGGCTGAGGCCCTGAATAACTTTTTTGTTTTGGTCTTCATGGAGGAGGACGTGAATAATTTGCCGGGTGTTAGCGATGGAAAGATGGTAGGAGTGGAGGGCCTGAATGACATTATTGTTATTAGAGAGGCGGTGCTCGACAGACTGGAGGGACTGATTGTGGACAAGTCCCCAGGACCGGATGGAATGCATCCAAGGGTTCTGAAGGAAATGGCAGAGGTGATAGTGGATGCCTTGGTGATTATTTTCCAAACGTCGCTGGATTCCGGGGAAGTGTCGGAAGATTGGAAAATGGCTAATGTTACGCCGTTGTTTAAGAAGGGTGGCAGGCAAAAGGCGGGGAATTATAGGCCGGTTAGTTTAACGTCTGTTGTAGGTAAAATGTTAGAATCCGTGATCAAGGAGGAAATAGCGAGGCATCTTGAGGAGAATTGTTTGGTAGAGCAGACGCAGCACGGTTTCGTTAAGGGGAAGTCGTGCCTGACAAATTTACTGGAGTTCTATGAGGATGTGTCTAGGGCAGTGGATAGAGGAGAGCCGGTGGATGTGGTCTTTCTTGATTTTCAGAAGGCGTTTGACAAGGTACCTCACAAGAGGTTATTGCAGAAGGTCAGGGGGCATGGAGTTGGGGGCAGGGTGTTAGCGTGGATAGAGGATTGGCTGTCAAATAGGAGGCAGAGAGTGGGGGTCAATGGGTGCTATTTGGATTGGCGGTTGGTGACTAGTGGGGTGCCGCAGGGGTCGGTGCTGGGGCCTCAGCTATTTACCATTTATATAGATAAATGGCTTCTGCAGAAATTGCAGATGTATGGGATTGAGGGTGATCTAGGAAATTGGATTAGGAATTGGCTGGTGGATAGGAGACAGAGGGTGGTGGTTGTTGGTAAGTATTCGACATGGAGTTCAGTTACGAGTGGTGTGCCTCAGGGATCTGTTTTGGGGCCACTGCTGTTTGTAATTTTTATTAATGATCTGGATGAGGGTATAGTTGGGTGGATTAGTAAATTTGCTGATGACACCAAAGTCGGAGGTGTGGTAGATAGTGAGGAAGGGTGTCTTAGTCTACAGGGAGACTTGGACAAGTTGCAGAGCTGGGCTGAGAGGTGGCGGATGGAGTTTAATGCGGAAAAGTGTGAGGTAATTCACTTTGGCAGGAATAACGGATGTGTAGAGTATAGGGCTAACGGGAGGACTCTGAATAGTGTAGATGAACAGAGGGATCTAGGTGTATGTGTACATAGATCCCTGAAAGTTGGGAATCAAGTAGATAGGATTGTTAGGAAGGCATACGGTGTCTTGGCGTTTATTGGTAGGGGGATTGAATTTAGGAGCCGCAGCGTCATGTTGCAACTGTACAAAACTCTAGTGCGGCCGCACTTGGAGTATTGTGTGCAGTTCTGGTCCCCACATTACAGGAAGGATGTGGAGGCTTTGGAGAGGGTGCAGAGGAGGTTTACCAGGATGTTGCCTGGTATGGGGGGGAGGTCCTATGAGGAGAGACTGAGGGATTTGAGGTTGTTTTCGTTAGAAAGAAGGCGGCTACGAGGGGACCTCGTACCAGAGGGCATGGGTTCAGGGTGAAAGGAGAAAAGTTTAAAGGGAATATTAGGGCTTCTTCACGCAGAGAGTGGTGGGAGTGTGGAATGAGCTGCCGGATAAAGTGGTAAATGCGGGGTCACTTTTAACATTTAAGAAAAACTTGGACAGGTACATGGATGAGAGGGGTGTGGAGGGATATGGTCCAAGTGCAGGTCAGTGGGACTAGGCAAAAAATGGTTCGGCACAGACAAGAAGGGCCTAAAGGGCTGTTTCTGAGCTGTAATTTTCTATGGTTTCTATGGATGAATCAAACTTCTACATCAGCCATTCCAACAAATTAATTTATCCTCAACTGCAGAATCACTGCCATCATGGTCAGTGAGGGTTCTTGACCACGTCTGTTTCTTTGTCATGCATTTCTGCTCTCATTCCTTGCCCTTCCTACGAGAATCATTATAGGGTTTCCCTCGCCCAGTCCACCAGTCTCTATTTGCAATGGATGACCCTCCACCATTTCAGCCACCTCCAGTGTGGTGCCAACAGTACTTTCCCCTCCTCATTCTGTATTCAAAAAAGGATACTCGCTCCCTGATATCCTGGTCACCCCCAACATTTCTCCCCTTCCCACAGCACCTTCTCACGCACGCGTGGGAAATCCCTCTTGCCATCTACCTTCTGACCATACAAAGCACCAAATATTCTCTCCTGGTGAAATTGCAATTGTACTTTTTCCAACTTAGTACACTCCATTTGCTGCACACAATGCAGCCTGCTTTACAATGGGGAGACCAAACAGAGTGGGTGAATACTTGACAGAACAATTCTCGTCAATCTACAAGTATGATCCTAAGCTTCCAATCACCTCATCGTGAATCGCCACCTTGCCCTCATTCTATTCTTGGGCCTCCTGTCATGCTCCAAAAAAGCTCAATTAAATTTGAGAAACAGCACCTCTTTTCACTGGGCAACTTACAATATTCTGCACTTAACACTGTGTTCAATAATTTTTGATCGAGGCCTGTGACCTTTTGTTTTCCTCTTCACAGCTCCTTGAAACACCTCTTTCTCTGTTCCTGTTCTGGCTGAGAGCCATGAATGTTTTAAACATTTCATCGTGCCAGCCCTCAACCCTATCACTGATTTAACCCATGTTCTGTTCCCCAACTCTCTTCCCTTCAAACCGATCACGTTTCTCACTTTGCTCAGTTCTGATTAAAGATTATAGATCTGAAATGATTACTTTCTTTTCTCCACAGATGATGCCTGAAGCTGAGTGTTTCATGCATTTTCTGCTTTTATTTCAGATTTTCAGCGTCCATTACATTTTACCTTAGTATTAGGGAAAATACCATTGGACATGCCAGTGAGAATAGTGGGAATCTTGTGAGCAGCAGTCAGTAGAATCTTGATTTCAACTGAATTATCAACATCAGCATTTTGAAAGCACGTACTCATGTCCACACACCTTTCAAACGCTTCTACAATCCGCAGTGTGACATTAAGTTGTGTTTGATTATGCTCGAGATGTTTTACTTTGCTAAAAGGTACATAAGTTAAACTAGTTGCTTAATTGGTGACCAACAGCTAAACAGGACACAAAGGATTGAACCTGCAATGTGATCTGTACAATCTCAATTGCTTGTGGACTTTTATACCTGGAACCAATATGTTTAGAGTTTTGTTTTCATTATATGTTCCATTGTTCCTATGAATATTCCTTGTAAAAACAGAAGTTAACTGACAAAGATTTCTGTTTGCATTTCACACAGACAAATCATTTTTTTAATATCCACCAAGTCACAGCTGAGTACACTTACATGAGAATGCTCTGAGCCGCGCCGTTTGGAAGTTTGCAGAGGTAGAGATGAAGAAATATATTTTTCTTGAGGGAGGGTAAATCACTTCCTGAAGACACATTTTTCTAAGCCCTCAGCGTCATTACTGCACAACGGAAGAAGATGCTTAAACCTTAAATACCTGTAAAAATGAGAAAGAATTTACTGGCTATAGAAGAAATATCACAATATTAGATGTTTTTATTACAGAAGGTAGAACCTTTTCTTATCACATTTGTTTAGAATCATAGAATCGCTACAATGCAGAAGGCGGCCATTTGGCCCATTGAGCCTGCACCGACCAGAATCCTACGCAGGCCCTATTCCTGTAACCTCACATTATTTACCCTGTTAATCCCCTCACTCAATTTAGCACGGCCAATCAACCTAACTTGCACACCTGTCGTCTCTTCCTGTATTCCATATTAATAAAAAGCTGTGTTTGATTGGAAACCAAATTTCAAACAGTTCTAATAAGCTGTGATAACTTAATATACAGACCAGCTATCTTTTGATTTGTTATTGTCATGTACAGTAAAAAGTACTGTTCCTTGCATGCTATACAGACAAAGCATATCGTTCATAGGGAAGGAAATGAGAAAGTGAAGAATGTAGTGTTACTATAGAGCTAGGGTGTAGAGAAAGATCAACTTAATGCAAGGTAAGTCCATTCAAAAATCTGACAGCAGCAGGGAAGAAACTGTTCTTGAGTCGGTTGGTACATGACCTCAGACTTTTATATCTTTTTCCTGATGGAAGAAGGTGGAAGAGAGAATGTCCGGGATGTGTGGGGTCCTTAGTTATGCTGGCTGCTTTGCTAAGGCAGCAGTGAGTGCAGACAGAGTCAATGGATGGAAGGTTGGCATGCATGAAGAATTGGGCTACATTCACAACCTTTTGTAGTCCCTTGCCATCATGTGATATATATCTGGGATATATTTTACGAAATATCCCAGGTTCTGAACAAGTCTGTCAATAGTTGTCAAGATGTGGAGATGCCGGCATTGGACCGGGATAAACACAAATGCAATTTACTAAATAATTTCCTTCCCTATGAGCAGTATGCTTCTCTGTGTAGACTTTCCTTGACTCAATTAATCTCACTCTGGATTGTTCATTGTCCTTTTCCATTCTCATCCTAAATCATCTACACTCTGCACGTTTTTGCTGCCTCGGAAAAGCAGACAGCATCATCAAAGACCTCATGCATCCCGAACATACTCTCTTTCACCTTCTTCTGTCTGGAAAAAGATATGAGAGTCTGAGATCATGCCCCAACTGGCTCAAGAACAACTTCTTCCCTGCTGCCATCAGAGTTTTCAATGGACCTACATTGTTTTAAATTGATCTTTCTCCCCACCTTAGCTCCAACTGTAACACTAAATTCTGCATCCCCTCCTTTCCTTCTCCCCATTGTACTCTATGAACGGTATGCTTTGTCTGTATTGTGCACAAGAAACAATATTTTTCACTTTAGGCTAATACACATGACAATAATAAATCAAATCAAATTCCTTACTTAGCTGGCAGGGGAGAGTCAATAAAAGCAAATTACTGAGGCTCCCTTCCCAGCCTTTTGGCTAAGATCAAGTGTAGGATCAAAACCAAGGGCTCGCGTTTTGCAAAGAGTTATCGAATTTCGATGGGGGTTATGGATTGAAGAAGCTGACCCAAAACTTGCTGATCTTCCAGGACAAAGATTTGTCCTCGACCGAGTGTTGCAGACTGGCACATTCCAAGCTCCAGGACTATGTGCTGAGGGACACTCTCAAGCTCACAAAGGCACAATCAGGAAAGGCCACCATTTAAAGCCTTTGAATCAAAGCAGACCAAGGGGTCAGTAAATGTAAAAAACCCACAGACTGTGTAACTGTGTGCAACTTTGTCAACATGATGTGGATATGCCGGCGCTGGACTCTTGCAACTCGGCCAACGTTGCAAGAAAGGATGTCCCGAAGCATGGTACATTGGGGAGACCATGCAGACGCTACAACAACGGATGAATGAACATCGCTCGACAATCACCAGGCAAGACTGTTCCCTTCCTGTTGGCGAACACTTCAGTGGTCACGGGCATTCAGCCTCTGACCTTCGGGTAAGCATTCTCCAAGGCGGCCTTCACGACACACGACAGCGCAGAGTCGCTGAGCAGAGACTGATAGCCAAGTTCCGCACACATGAGGACGGTCTCAACAGGGATCTTGGGTTCATGTCGCACTATCTGTAACCCCTGTGACTTGCCTGGGTTTGCAAAACCTCACTCACTGTGCTGTCTGGAGACAATACACATCTCTTTAACCTGTGATCAGTGCTCCTTCCACTCACATTGTCAACCACTTCAGGTCTTGAACAGCAGGTTAGGTGTAAAGATTCGCATTCTAATCAGTAATCTGTAAACTGTCTGTGCTTTATATGCTCTGTCTGAGGCCAGAACTCTCCATTCACCTGACGAAGGGACTAACCCCGAAAGGTAGTGAATTTACTATCAAATAAATCGGTTGGACTTAAAACTGGTGTCGTCAGACTTTTTACTGTGTTTACCAACTTTGTAAAAACAGCACACCGTGAAATGTGAGGAACGTATATAGTTTTTGAAGTACTGAACTGTAATGTATCTAATACCATGGAACTGAGCACCATAAGGGAAGAAGTGTTGGGGCTTTTAGAGGGCATTAAGACCGATAAATCTCCGGGGCCCGATTGCATTTATCCTAGGCTGCTTAGGGAGGCGAGGGATGAGATTGCTGGGCCTCTGACGCGAATCTTTGTCTCTTCTTTGGACACAGGTGAGGTCCCAGAGGACTGGAGGATAGCGAACGTGGTACCGTTGTTTAAAAAGGGTAGGAGGGATAACCCGGGTAACTATAGGCCGGTGAGTTTAACGTCAGTGGTAGGCAAGTTGATGGAGAGGATTCTTAGGGATAGGATGTATGCGCACTTGGAGCGTTGCGATCTGATTAAGGATACGCAGCATGGCTTTGTCAAGGGGAAGTCTTGCCTTACGAATCTGGTAGAATTCTTTGAGGAGGTGACAAAAACGGTTGACGAAGGACGAGCCGTTGATGTCGTCGATATGGATTTCAGTAAGGCGTTTGACAAAGTCCCTCATGGTAGGTTGGTATAGAAGATTAAAGCTCATGGGATATGTGGTCAGGTATCTAGATGGGTAGAGAACTGGCTTGCATAGAGGTGACAGAGAGTAGTAGTGGAGGGGTCCTTTTCTAGCTGGAGTCTGTCACTAGTGGTGTGCCGCAGGGCTCAGTACTGGGACCTCTTCTCTTTGTAGTGTATATAAATGATTTGGAAGAGGGAGTAAGTGGTGTGATCAGCAAATTTGCTGATGACACCAAGATGGCTGGATTGGCGGGCAGTGAGGAGCAGTGTCTGGCAATACAACGGGATATTGATAGGCTGGTTGATTGGGCAGATATATGGCAAATGGAGTTTAATCCAGATAAATGTGAGGTGAAGCATTTTGGCCGGAATAATGTAGGGGGGAGTTATATGATAAAGGGTAAGCCCGTAAGGAGTATAGAATCGCAGCGAGACCTGGGGCGCAAGTGCACAAGTGTTTGAAGGTGGCAGTGCAAGTGGAGAGTGTGGTGAAGAAAGCCTATGGTATGTTAGCCTTTATAGGAAGGGGTATAGAATATAAGAGCTGGAGTCTAATGTTGCAGTTGTACAGAACGTTGGTTCGGCCGCATTTGGAGTACTGTGTTCAGTTCTGGTCGCCTTACTACCGGAAGGACGTAGAGACTCTGGAGAGAGTGCAGAGGAGGTTTACCAGGATGTTGCCTAGTGTGGAAGGACTGGGGTATGAGGAAAGATTGAAGAAATTGGGGCTCTTTTCCCTTGAAAGACGCCGACTGAGGGGGGATCTAATAGAGGTATATAAGATTGGCCTAGTGCTTCATGTCGTTAGTGTGTGCCTAAACTGGACAAGATACTGGGCAAGACGACAGCTCAGTGACTATCGCTGATTGCTGTGCAGACACATGGATTTGGGCCGGTGTCTGTGGGAGTTTGCGCATTCTCCCCGTGCTTGCGTGGGTTTTCTCCGGGTGCTCCAGTTTCCTCCCACACCCCAAAGATGTGCTGTTAGGCTGATTGGCAGGAATAAATTGTCCCTAAATCAGATTCCCTCAATCTGGATGGCCATAAAACATTAGACAGGGGTCGTGGGGGGAGAGGGGGACTGGTGGTGTTGAGATGGTGGCGTGGGCTCGTTGGGCTGAAGGGCCTGTTTCCCGGGCTGATTTTGTTCTTTGTTCTAAAACATTAAAGTTAAGGAAATTGTAAACATGTGACAGGTTCAGATAGGTGACTGCCAGGAGAGGCAGACAGGAATGTCTCCTGTGGCTATTCCCCTTTCAGACAGGTATACTGTTTTGGATACTGTTGAGGGGGGTAGCCTGTCAGGACATTCTTGAGGGGGCAGGGAGAGTAGCCAGACCTTTCCCCGACTGGTTAATGTTTTGCCTGCTACTCCAGGGACAAAGTACCGACTGGTTAATGACTTGCACGATGCTCCAGCGGAAGAACAGATTTTTTTTAAAACTTTATTCCAATCCAATCAAGTAAAGCCAATTCAGAGTCCCAACAAGTTGGGACATTCCCGATCCGAGCGGACAGACAGGGCTCTCACCTCCTGTCCCAGGCCTGATTGGAGGAGGTGCAGCTCCTCCTCCAAGGCTGGATCTCATTTGCATCTGAGCCAAAAGGCCCAGATATCGCTTTAAAAAATCGCTTCAAACGAAGCTGAAATGTAACCAAGTGCAGCCCGTCAATTTTTTTTTCTCTAAAAATATACTTTATTCATAAAAATCTCAATTAATCTATTGCGAATGTACAGGTCTCTGAGTAGCAAAACAATGTAGAATCAAAACATTTTTACAGATCTGTACAAATTACAATGACTACATTTCAAAACTTAAAAACTATATCCATGCCTCAATATTTACAGATTTGTGTGAATTACAATGATTACATTTCAATACTTAAAACTATATACACGCCTCAATAAATTACTGTGTGCCGTTAGTGCTCAGATTGGCACACAGTTACGCAGGTCGAGGGTATTCTGCAGTTCCTGGGCCCTCGGTTTGCCTCCGTTAAAAGGCCTTACAGTGTGGCCTTTCCCCATTGTGCCTTTGCGGCGGCTGCCCCAAGCTTCAGCCCGTCCCTCAGCACGTAGTCCTGGACCTTGGAATGTGCCAGTCTGCAACACTCGATCGAGGACAATTCTTTCAGCTGGAAGATCAGCAAGTTTCGGGCAGACCAAAGTGAGTCCTTCACCGAGTTGATGACCTTCCAGCAGCGGTTGATATTTGTCTCGGTGTGCGTCCCCGAAAAAACAGCCCATAGAGCACAGAGCCCTGCGTCTCCGAGCTGCTCGGGACGAACCTCGACCAATACCACTGCATCTCACTCCAGACCTTCTTTGCAAAGGCACATTCCACAAGGAGGTGTGCGACCGTCTCATCAGCCCCGCAGCCGCTTCGAGGGCAGCGTGCGGTGCTGCTGCGACCTCGAGCGTGCATAAAGGATCTGACGGGGAGTGCCCTTCTCACCACCAGCCAAGCCAGATCTTGGTGCTTGTTTGTCAGTTCTGGTGATGAGGCGTTCTGCCAGATGACACTGACAGTCCGCTCAGGGAACCTTCCGACAGGATCCGCCGTCTCCTTTTCTCTCAGGGCCCCAAGGACGTTACGCGCTGACCACTGCTTAATCGCCATGTGGTCAAAGGTGTGTTTCCGGAAAAATTCCTCCACGAAGGACAGGTGCCGCCGAACGGTCCAACTACTCGGAACGTTCCGCGGCAGTGTGGCCAGACCTATCCTCCGCAACACTGGGGACAGGTAGAACCTCAAAACAAAGTGGCACTTGCTGTTGGTGTACCGAGGATCTACGCACAGCTTGATGCAGCTGCACACAAAGGTGGCCATCAGGATGGGGGCGGCGTTGGGAACGTTTTTCCCTCCGTTCTCTGGAGATTTGTACATCACTTCCCTCCGGACGCGATCCATCTTTGATCTCCAGATGAACTTGAAGATGGCCCTCGTCACTTCTGCAGCGCAGGATTTGGGGATAGGCCACAACTGCGCCACGTACAATAACCCGGACAGCACCTCGCACCGGATCACCAGGTTTTTCCCTGTCATGGAGAGCGAGCGTTGCTCCCACAAGCCCAGTTTCTGCCTGGCTTTGGCGATGTGCTCCTCCCAGTTTTTGGTGCATGCCCCTGCCACTCCGAACCATATCCCCAGCACCTTCAGGTAATCTGCTCTGACGGTGAAAAGGCCAAAATTCCCTCCCCAAAGCCCATTTTGGGGAGGGAATCCGCAATTGGATCTGGCTGCTCTACACGGACATCAGTAGCGCAGTCTCAATCAATGGGGAGGAAACAGATAGCTTCCAAATCAGGTCTGGAGTCAGACAGGGCTGCCCTCTCTCCTCCGTCCTTTTTGTCTGTTGCATTGAACCCTTTGCCGAGGCCCTCAGAAGCGACCCAGGCATCAAAGGGGTGACAATCCCAGGCAGCGGAGGCACGCAGGTCAAAGCCTCCCTGTACATGGATGACGTGGCTGTGTTCTGCTCGGACCCCTCGTCTGTTCGCAGGCTCCTCCAGGTCTGCGAGCAGTTCGAGCTGGCCTCGGGAGCCAAAGTCAACCAGGGAAAGAGCGAGGCCATGTTCTTTGGGAACTGGGCCGACAAATCCTTTGTCCCCTTCACTGTCAGAGCAGATTACCTGAAGGTGCTGGGGATATGGTTCGGAGTGGCAGGGGCATCCACCAAAAACTGGGATGAGCGCATCGCCAAAGCCAGGCAGAAACTGGGCTTGTGGGAGCAACGCTCGCTCTCCATGACAGGGAAAAACCTGGTGATCCGGTGCGAGGTGCTGTCCGGGTTATTGTGCGTGGCGCAGTTGTGGCCTATCCCCAAATCCTGCGCGGCAGAAGTGACGAGGGCCATCTTCAAGTTCATCTGGAGATCAAAGATGGATCGCGTCCGGAGGGAAGTGATGTACAAATCTCCAGAGAACGGAGGGAAAAACATTCCCAACGCCGCCCCCATCCTGATGGCCACCTTTGTGTGCAGCTGCATCAAGCTGTGCGTAGATCCTCGGTACACCAACAGCAAGTGCCACTTTGTTTTGAGGCTCTACCTGTCCCCAGTGTTGCGGAGGATAGGTCTGGCCACACTGCCGCGGAACGTTCCGAGTAGTTGGACCGTTCCGCGGCACCTGTCCTTCGTGGAGGAATTTTTCCGGAAACACACCTTTGACCACAAGGCGATTAAGCAGTGGTCAACGCCTAACGTCCTTGGGGCCCTGAGAGAGAAGGAGACGGCGGATCCTGTCGGAAGGTTCCCTGAGCGGACTGTCAGTGTCATCTGGCAGAACGCCTCATCACCAGAACTGACAAACAAGCACCAAGATCTGGCTTGGCTGGTGGTGAGAAGGGCACTCCCCGTCAGATCCTTTATGCACGCTCGAGGTCTCAGCAGCACCGCACGCTGCCCTCGAAGCGGCTGCGGGGCTGATGAGACGGTCGCACACCTCCTTATGGAATGTGCCTTTGCAAAGAAGGTCTGGAGTGAGATGCAGTGGTATTTGTCGAGGTTCGTCCCGAGCAGCTCGGTGATGCAGGGTTCTGTGCTCTACGGGCTGTTTTTTCGGGGACGCACACCGAGACCAACATCAACAGCTGCTGGAAGGTCATCAACTCGGTGAAGGACGCACTTTGGTCCGCCCGAAATCTGCTGATCTTCCAGCGGAAAGAACTGTCCTCGACCGAGTGTTGCAGACTGGCACATTCCAAGGTCCAGGACTACGTGCTGAGGGACGGGCTGAAGCTTGGGGCAGCCGCCGCAAAGGCACAATGGGGAAAGGCCACACTGTAAGGCCTTCCAACGGAGGCAGACCGAGGGCCCAGGAGCTGCAGAATACCCTCGACCTGCGTAACTGTGTGCCAATCTGAGCACTAACGGCGCACAGTAATTTATTGAGGCATGTATATAGTTTAAGTATTGAAATGTAATGATTGGAATTAGCACAAATATGTAAATATTGAGGCATGGATATAGTTTTTAAGTTTTGAAATGTAGTCATTGTAATTTGTACAGATCTGTAAAAATATTTTGATTCCACGTTGTTTTTGCTACTCGAAGCCCTGTATATTTGCAATAGATTAATTGAGATTTTTATGAATAAAGTATATTTTTGAAAAAAAATCTGTTCTTATCAGTTTAATATCTGATACGTCCCTTATCTGGGGACCATATATTAAATTGATTTTTGGAGCAGGGAGATGGAATAGGGGCTTGCTCCGTCCACTCCACGTATCGGCCTGGTATTGCAGTATCTCCGGGAACGGTGCACCACCCCCCTTTCTGGGGACATCCTCAAACTTCAAAAAACAGCTCTCGCACAACTCACTCTGATGTCGTCCAACAGGCTTTATTTGCTATCACCAGCTTTCCCAGCGCTGCTCCTTCTTTCCTCAAGTGACTGCAGACGGTTGGCTTCACAAACGCGCCATCGCTTGCAACATAACGCTCGCAATGCCACTCTTTACACGTACACACGTTGTCCCTGTCTCCAGTGGCAATCGCAGCTTCAAGAAATTGTCTCCAGGCCAAACGGTGGCGGCGCTTACACCTAGTCTGACGTGAACCCCACATCCCGCTTCAGGCCGTCCTCATGTCTGCCCAACTCGCCTATCAGTTTCTGCTTGCCCAACTCTGCTCTGTCTCTTACAAACAAACACTTCCTCTCCACACGTGCTCACTGCCAGCTTCACACACAGTAAGACGTCTCACCACACCAGGTTACAGTCCAACCGGTTTACTTGATAGTAATCTCGCAAGCTTTCGGAAACCGTGTTCCTTCCTCAGGTGTGTGCAAGGTTCTGATCACAGAAGGGCAGGTAAAGTCACACACACTTTACACAACACTGATTAGCATGCAACTCTTCACAGCTAACCTGCTATTCAAGTCTTAAAGATGCAGACAATGTGAGCAGAGGTAGCATCAGCATAGCTTAAAGAGATGTGTATTGTCTCCAGACAGGAGACAACAGATTTTACAAACACCACACACACCAGCTCCACACACAACTCTCTCAGCTCCCCCTACTGCTTGCTCTTCAAATCACACCCACCGCCCACCTCAAATCTCACACTTACTTCCTGACATCTACCTGCACGTTCACACCATCACTTACACGCCACATCCAGCCCATTCCCACCTCTGCACCAGCTCTCCCAACACCTGCTGCTATTTCCCTGCCTTCTCCTCACAACTCTGCTGCTGCACATTCCTTCTTTCAAATCACCAGCTCCCCATTCGACCTGCCTCCGCCGCCCTCTCGTATAAAAACTGCTTAGTTGGTGGTGAGAAGGGCACTTCCCATCAAATCCTTCACGCACACCTGAGGTCTCAACACCACCACACACCGCACTGGAAGTGGCTGCGGGGACAATGAGATGGTTGCACACCTCCTTGTGAAATATGCCTTTGCCAAGGACATCTGGAGTGAGATACAGGGCATTTGTTGAGGTTCATCCCAAGCAGCTCTGTGACACAGGACTCTGTTTTCTACAGGCAGTTTCCAGGGACGCACACGGAGACAACTGTCAACTGCTGCTGGAGGGTCATCAACTCGATGAATGATGGTCTTTGAACAAAGAACAATACAGCACAGGAACAGGCCCTTCGGCCCTCCAAGCCTGCACCGATCATGTGTTCCTAACTAGACCATCCGTTTGTATCCCTCTATTCCCAGCCTGTTCATGTGGTGATCTAGATAAGTCTTAAAATGATCCTAGTGTGTCTGCCTCAACCACCTTGCTTGTGTCTGATCCTACATTCCAAAGGAAATGACTGTGCCATAGTTTCCAGCCAAGGCTATCTGCATATCTGTCTCTTTTTCCAAATGCCACAAGCACTGCTTCCTCAACGCCTGGGACCTGGATTCAATTCCCAGTTTGGGTCACTGTGCAGAGTCTACATGTTCTCTGTATGTCCGTGGGCTTCCTCCAGTTGCTCCAGTTTCACCCCACAGTCTGAAAGACCAGCTGGTTAGGTGCATTGACCATGCTGAATTCTCCCTCAGTTTTGTGAACAGGCATCGGATTGTTGCAACAAGGGGATTTTCACAGTAACTTCATTGCAGTGTTAATGTAAGCCTACTTGTGACACTGATGAATAAAGACAATAAACCTTGTCATTCTAGATGGTAATGGTTATGGATTGAAATCACACTTCTGTCCAAAAGTGTGTCATAATATTGCATTTTCAAACTCATCAAAAAAACAGTCCTGAAACTCTGGTGTATTTATTTATTAGTCACATGTTGGCTTAATGTAAAACAGCAATTACTGTGAAAATTCCCTAGTCGCCACACTCCAGCGCTTGTTTGGGTACACTGAGGGAGAATTTAGCATGGCCAATGCACCAAACCAGCATGTCTTTCAGACTGGGAGGAAACTGGAGCACCCAGAGGAAAGCCATGCAGACATGGGGAGAGTATGCAAACTCCACATAGACAGTCACCCAAGCCAGGGTCCCTAGAATTGAACCAGGGTCCCTTGAGCTGTGAGGCAGCAGTGCTAACCACCTCTCGTACTGAGAGAATATTTTTGATAATATCACCCCCCTTCGTGTTTTGGGATGAAACCCTATGTTTCTTACTTTTCTGATAATGTGATCAAACTGGCCAGTTAATAACCATCTTACCTTGTGAGTGTAACACTGGAGTCTTACTTGAGGGCCCAGATAATTCAGTGCTAACTGGAATTGCTCTAACTGTGAATTAACAAAAAGAATTAACAAAAGTTTGGGTTGATTAGAAGAGAGTGAGGAACAACACAGAGCTTAGAACAAGAGGGAAAAAATAACTTTCTTATTATAAATGTTTATTTATAAGATATGGAAACATCTTTAAAGTTTGCTTTTATGTGTTTGTATCATCTGTTGTGAAATAATAATAATTTTTTTTGTGGTTTAATGTTTTAATGTAATATGAATGTTTCTCAGGGGTTCCATCAGTCCTGCTGGGAGGATTCTGTTCTGGAAAAGTTTGAGATAAAGAATGAGAGCATGAGATGAAATGAGGGGAGGTGATGTCTTAGTGGTATTATTGCAAGACTATTAATCCAGAAATTTAGCTAATGCGCTGGAGACCTGGCTTCAAATCCTGCCATGGCAGACAGTGAAATTTGAATTAAATTTTAAAAATCTGGAATTAAGAATTTAGGTCACCAAGAAACCATTGTCGATTGTCAGAAAAACCCATCTGGTTCACTAATGTCCTTTAGGAAAGGAAATCTGCCATCCTTACCCGGTCTGGCCTTCGCATGACTCCAGAGCCACGGCACTGTGGTTGACTCTAACTGGTCTTGGGCAACTAGGGATGGGCAATAAATGTTGGCCAGCCAATGTCCCATGAATGAATAAAAAAATCAAAATTTAGGAATTCGCTAAATGCTTTTTAGATACATGGGATTGTAATTGTCACAACTGACTTCTGGCAAAATGAAATTATATTTCTTTTGTTTCCAATAATGGGACTGATGAATATTTTCAAGAAAAGGATAAAGTACGTTTTAAAAAATTCTGGGAAGGATAAATACACATTAAAATAAATGTCTCAATTAATAAATATTAATGGGTGTCTCATTATATTCTAACTTCATAACAATAGGCAGTTACGGCACTTGCACATGATTTCTTTGGCACTATTATATATTTTCTTCTGGGGACAGAGAAGAAAAGGAACAATTGGAATTTTCAGGAGAGATTGCATGACTCTTTATCCCTTCCTTGTTAAAGAGCCTTTCTTGATCTATTTGTGATCATGCTGATGCTGCAGCTTTAATCATTGGCCACAGTCCAGTTTAATGAGCACCTAACAAACAGCTGAAGTGATAGGCAAAGGTCAACATGTGGAGTTGATTTTAACCTGAGCCACCAGGCGGATATCGGGTTGGCCAGGTTACTTACCTGCGAATTGACTGTTCATAACTTAACCTGCTCTCCTAAGGAGACAGCAAGGTTATCCAGCCAAAGCTGACACGGTCCTTTTTTACATATACATGTTGTGTTTCAATAAAACAATTGGCATGTGATGGTAATTTTAATTAGGTGACTGGGAAGCCACTGTGAATTTCTTGATAAGCCGACATAGTAGGGAAGAGAATCAGAGCTCAAAAAAATCAAAACATGGACAACATCCTACTTGGGCAGATTAGTGGCAAGTAACATTTTCACACACAATTACCCGGCAATGAACATCTCCAACAAGAGAGAATCTAAGATAAAAGCAAAATACTAATGAAGGGTCGTCCAGACTTGAAATGTTGGCTCTACTTTCTTTCCAAAGATGCTCTCAAAGCTGCTGAGATTTTCCAGCATTTTCTGTTTTGGTTGTGAACAGAGAACCTAAGCATCTCCCCTTGACATTCACTGGCATTATCATCACTAAATCCCTCCTTATCTGGGGGTTACCATTTATCAGAAATTGAACTGGACCAGCCACATAAATGCTGTGGCTACAAGAGCTGGTCACAGGTCAGGATATCTGTGGTGAGAAATTCATCTCCTGACTCTCTAAATGGTGTCCTCCGCTTATAAGCACAAGTCAGGAGTGTGATGGAATAGTCTTCATTTAGCTGGATGGGTGCAGATCCAACAGCACTCAGGAAGATCCATACCATCCAGGAGAAAACAGCCCACTTGATTGGCATCCATCCACCATCTTTAACATTCACTCCATACATCAAGGCTTGTCATGGCACGAATCAATGCCAGCCTCCTGGACTAGCTGGATCCACTACAGTTTGTCTACCACCGCAACAGGTCCACAGCAGATGCCATATTCCTGGCCCTGCTGGCCCTGCACTCAATCCTGGAACACCTAGATATACAAGGACACTTATTTAAGACTCCTATTTATTGACTACAGCTCAGCCTTCAACACCATTATTCCCATGAAACTCATCTCCAAGCTCCATGGCCTGGGTCTCCCTCTGCGACTGGATCCTGAACTTCCTAACTCACAGACCACAATCAGTAAGGATAGGCAACACCTCCTCCACAATCATCCTCCACACCGGTGCCCCACAAGGCTGTGTTCTCAGCCCCCTCACTATACTCCTTATACATCAATGACTGTGCGGCCAAATTCCCCTCCAATTTGAGTCTCAAGTTTGCTGACCACACCACTGTAATGGGTGGAATCTCAATCAATGACAAGACAGAGTACAGGAATGAGATAGAGAATCTGGTGAACTGGTGCGGTGACAATAATCTCTCCCTCAATGTCAACAAAGGGAAGGAGATCATCACTGATTTCAAAAAGCGTAAAGGAGAACATCCCCCCGTCCACATCATTGGGGACAAAGTGGAAAGGGTCGAGAGCTTCAAGTTTAAGTGTACGGATCACCAACAACCTGTCCTGCTCCCCCATGCTGACACTATAGCCACCAATGCCTCTACTGTGTCTCAGAAGACTAAGGAAGTTTGGCATTTTAGCTACGACTCTCACCAACTTTTACAGAGGCACCATAGAAAACGTTCTTTCTGGTTGAATCACTGGTTGAAGCTTGGTATGGATCCTGCTGTGCCCAAGACAGGAGCAAAAATCTGGGCTTGTGTCCTGATTCTGCTTGGCCCTTCTTAACTGGGGAACATCCTTCTTCAATATCAGAACAACCTTGCATAATCCAGCTGTTGTCCCGAATTTACTAGATTGAAGATACAATTTATGCCAGGAAGATTGTGATCTTATGTTACTCAGCTTTTTTTTTACATTAATGTGCAATCAGCTCACAGCACCCAAGGAGCAATGTTAGACTGGCACAATGCCAGCTCATTGCTATCAGCCCCACATTGTTGGTACACCACAGACTCTGTGTCAGCAGCATTACAATCAAGCTAGTCTTGGTTATTTCAGGTTATTGCTATTGTCTGTCAAAACCGCCTCATTAGGGTTACAGAAGGATAGTTAAACAGACCTGGATAGCTTTAAGTCGATCACCATGAGTCAGATGCAGGTAGTCCTCCAGGACTGGCAGAGCCTGGTGACGCCAGAGCTTCTGAGTTCACTGCAGAACCACCGCCATCCCACATGACCCAGGGGCCCACAGGAATCCCAAGGGAAGATGAAGGGCTCCAGCCCATGCCGGGGGCCTTCCAGCTGGGAGAATGTGGCTGTGACTACACCTTCTGACTCCCCCCTTTCTGACACCAGAGAATCTCAGGGATAGCAGGTTTAAGAGGGTGTCATGGATACATTCCAGACACCTGGAAGCCAGCGAGGGCCCTCAAGATCCAAACCCTCCAGAGGACACCTGCCAAGGACATCACAGGCCTGCTGAGACACCAAGATATAGATGTAGGTCACATAAGGTTAAGAAGTTGTAGCAGCACTCAGATGCCACGGGTAAAGAGCAGCATTCGGTAGATGATATTTATGCACTTTAACGTTTCCTGGTCACATGTTGTGCTAGCATTTAGAACATAGAACATTACAGCGCAGAACAGGCCCTTCGGCCCACGATGTTGCGCCGACCAGTTAAAAACAATGACCCACTAACCTAAACCAATCCCTTCTCGTCCATAAACCTATCCATAGATCTCTTAAACGCCCCCAAACTAGGCGCATTTACAACCGCAGCAGGCAGGGCATTCCAATCCCTCACCACCCTCTGGGTAAAGAACCTGCCCCTGACATCCGTCCTATAACTACCCCTCCTTAATTTAAAGCCATGCCCCCTCGTGCTAGCTTTCTCCATCCGAGGAAAAAGGCTATCACTGTCCACCCTATCTAAACCTCTAATCATCTTATATGTTTCAATAAGATCCCCTCTTAGCCGCCTTCTTTCCAGCGAAAACAACCCCAAATCCCTCAGTCTCTCCTCATAGGACCTCCCCTCCATACCAGGCAACATCCTGGTAAACCTCCTCTGCACCCTCTCCAAAGCCTCCACATCCTTCCTGTAATGTGGGGACCAGAACTGCACACAGTACTCCAAGTGCGGCTGCACCAGAGTTGTGTACAGTTGCAACATAACGCTGCGACTCCTAAATTCAATCCCCCTACCAATAAACGCCAAGACACCGTATGCCTTCCTAACAACCCTATCTACTTGATTCCCAACTTTCAGGGATCTATGTACACATACACCTAGATCCCTCTGTTCATCCACACTATTCAAAGTCCTCCCGTTAGCCCTATACTCGACACATCTGTTATTCCTACCAAAGTGAATTACCTCACACTTCTCCGCATTAAACTCCATCCGCCACCTCTCGGCCCAGCTCTGCAACCTGTCCAAGTCTTCCTGCAAACTATGACACCCTTCCTCACAATCTACCACACCTCCGACTTTGGTGTCATCAGCAAATTTACTAATCCACCCAACTATACCCTCATCCAGATCATTAATAAAAATTACAAACAGCAGTGGCCCCAAAACAGATCCCTGAGGCACACCACTCATAACTCATAACTCGTAACCGAACTCAATAAGATGCTTTTATTGTCAACAATAAATGTTTTTCATCACTCATCTGTGTCTAATTTGTCTCAGATTCGCCTCGAACAGGAATACTGTTACCCTGACAATTGCTGGAGTGAGTAGCGGAGACCCCTCAATGCTGTGTCACTGAGAAAATGAAGGCATGGCATCTCCAGAACCCACGAGAGATTCCCTCCCCTTCCCTTCCACACACACACCCCACCCCACCCCCCCCCTCCAGGACCCTGTACGGGGATTTACTGATCCCTTACCCACTATACAAATCTGAGTCAGTCCAGGTACTGGTACGCACGCGGAGCTCAGTAGGGGTCAGACTAGTTTGCCCCAGGGCATCGTTATGATGGTGCTGAGCGAGTTGTCGTCACCCTCCTGCCTGCCAAAGGAAGTCACTGACACAGTTTACCCACACCCACCACTCTGGTGTTACAATGTTGAAGGTGATTGCAGGACTTTGGTGAGGGGAGGGGGGGGAGTGGGGGGGAGTGTGGAATGGAACTCACGTGCAGCAAAGTGCCTGGTGACCAGGGTCTCCCCGGCATGCCTGATCCTTGCTGCCCTCCAGCCCCTCGGTGCTGCTCGGCATTGTCCCCCTCCTCCTGCTGCTGCTGGGTGGTCTCAAAGAGAATTCCAGTACAGGACCAGGCCCTCCAGCCCTGCAAGCCTGCAATCACCATGCTGCCAGACAGAACTAAAACACCCGACGCTTCTGGGGATCATATCCCTCTATTCCCATCCTATTCATGTAATTTGTCCAGATATCCCTTAAAAGCCACTTTTGTGTCTGCTCCCACCATGTCCCCTGGCAGTGAGTTCCAGGCACCCACAATCCTCTGTGTAAAAAAACTTGCCTCGTAAATCTTTTAACCTTGACTGTCGCACCTTAAACCTGAGCCTCCTCCACAGCGACATATGTCCGGTCAGCCTCCACGTCCTCTTCCACCACAAGGTCTCCTTGCTTCTGCGCCAGGTTTTATGGGGCACAGCACACACCACAGGAAGAAACGAGAGGCGTATGTTAGGTCTAAGCAACTGGGAACAGAGAGAGTATTGGAGGAATACAGACAGAGTAGGAGAGAGCTCAAACGGGGAGTTAGGAGGGCAAAAAGGGGGCATGAGATGGCTTTGGCAGACAGGATTAAGGAAAATCCAAAAGCATTTTACTCCTATGTCAGGAACAAAAGGGTGGCTAGGGGAAAAATCGGTCCCCTCAGGGACAGAGGAGCGGAATTGTGCTTAGAGTCTGAGGGAATGGGGGAGATCCTGAATGAATACTTTGCGTCGGTATTCACGAAGGAGAGGGGCTTGATGTCTGGTACTGTCTTGGGGGGAGCTGTAGACCAGTTGAAGGAAATATCCATTACGAGGGAGGAAGTGTTAGGGTTTTTAGGTAGTATTAAAACTGATAAATCTCCAGGGCCTGATGGTATTTATCCCAGGCTGCTTAGGGAGGTGAAAGATGAAATTGCTGGGCCTCTGACGCAAATCTTTGTCTCTTCTTTGGACACAGGTGAGGTTCCAGAGGACTGGAGGATAGCAAATGTGGTACCGTTGTTTAAAAAGGGTAGGAGGGATAACCCTGGTAATTATAGGCCGGTGAGTTTGACGTCAGTGGTAGGGAAGTTGTTGGAGAGGATTCTTAGGGATAGGATGTGTACGCATTTAGAGCGTTGCGATCTGATTAAGGATACGCAGGATGGCTTTGTCAAGGGGAAGTCTTGCCTTATGAATCTGGTAGAATTTTTTGAGGAGGTGACAAAAACGGTTGACGAAGGACGAGCCGTTGAGGCCATCTATATGGATTTCAGTAAGGCGTTTGACAAAGTCCCTCATGGTAGGTTGGTTGAAAAGGTTAAGGCTCATGGGATACAAGGACAGGTATCTAGATGGATTGAGAACTGGCTTGCAAAGAGGTGACAGAGAGTAGCAGTGGAAGGGTCCTTTTCTAGCTGGAGGTCTGTCACTAGTGGTGTGTCGCAGGGCTCAGTACTGGGACCTCTTCTCTTTGTAATATACATAAATGACTTGGAAGAGGGAGTACGTGGTGTGATCAGCAAGTTTGCAGATGACACGAAGATGGCTGGACTGGCAGACACTGAGGAGCCGTGTCAAGCAATACAACAGGATACAGATAGTCTGGTATATTGGGCAGATAAATGGCAGATGGAATTTAATCCTGATAAATGTGAGGTGATGCGTTTTGGGAGAAATAATGTAGGGGGGAGTTATATGATAAAGGATAGACCTATAAAGAGTATAAAATCGCAGAGGGACCTGGAGGTGCAAGTGCACAAGTCTTTGAAGGTGGCAGTACAGGTGGAGAATATTGTGAAGAAAGCTTATGGTATGTTAGCCTTTATAGGAAGGGGTATAGAGTATAAGAGCTGGAGTCTAATGTTGCAGTTGTATAGGACGTTGGTTAGGCCACATTTGGAGTACTGTGTCCAGTTCTGGTCGCCTTACTACTGGAAAGACGTGGAGACCCTGGAGAGAGTGCAGAGGAGGTTTACCAGGATGCTGCCTGGTATGGAAGGACTGGGTTATTAAGATTGGGCAAATTGGGGCTGTTTTCCCTAGAAAGACAGAGACTGAGGGGGGATCTAATAGAGGTATATAAGATTATGAAGGGTATACATAGAGTAAACAGCGGTAAGCTATTTCCTAGATTGGAAACACACATTACGAGGGGCCACGGGCTTAGGGTGAGGAGGGCAAAGTATTATTCGGGTATTAGAGGGAGGTTTTTCATACAGAGGGTTGTGGGGGTATGGAATGCTCTGCCAAGCAAGGTGGTGGAGGCAGGCACGCTGGAGTGTTTAAGAGATACTTCTTAGATAGGCATATGAGCGGGATAGGGATGGAGGGATATAGGAGACTGTTTTAAATAAGGTTCAGGAGCCTTGGGACGTTCCTGGGAATCAATTGATTCCTATGGACCTTCCAACATATTTTCTGGCTCACTTGTTTTACTTTTGAGCTTCTGGGGATTCCCTTGAATGTTTGTATAAGGATGTGCATGTTCACAGGTGCTATGGTCCGCCTTGTTGTCCAACAAGGGGCATACACACAGTGGGTCGTGCGAGGGCTGCTCCTGGATGTTTCGAGAGTAGCCTAGTGCTTCACGTCATTAGTGTACGCTTAAACTGGACCAGCTGACGGGCAACTCGACAGCTCAGTGACTATCACTGTTATCTGTACAGATACATGGATTTGGGCCGGTGTCTGTGGGAGTTTGCGCATTCTCCCCGTGCTTGCGTGGGTTTTCTCCGGGTGCTCCAGTTTCCTCCCACACCCCAAAGATGTGCTCTTAGGCTGATTGGTGTAACAAATTGTCCCTAAATTAGTCTCCCCTCAATCTGGTTTCCAATGTGGAGTGCCATAAGCATAGACAAGGGTCATGGGTGGAGAGGGGACTCACGATGTTGAAATGGCGACGTGGGCTCGTTGGGCCGAAGGGCCTGTTTCCCGTGCTGTGTTGTTCTTTGTACCACATCGCTGGACAATATCAGAAACTATATTGGAGGGCCCCAGCAGAGCAGTCCAGGCACCTGAAGTGCATTTTGAGGAGCCCTATGCACCGCTCCATTATTGTACGGATGGCAATGTGGGCCTCATTAAATCGGGACTCCAGCACAGTCTCAGGTTTTCTCACAGGTGTCATTGACCATGTCTGAAATGGGTACCTCATGTCCCCCAGCAGCCATCCCTGAACCCTAGGGTCCTCCTCAAAGTCCTCTGGACATCGGAGCTCCTCATCGAGTCACAGAGGTTTACAGCACGGAAACAGGTCCTTCTGCTCAACTTGTCCATGCCACCCTTTTTTTAAAAATCCCTAAGCTAATCCCAATTGCCAGCATTTGGCCCATGTCCCTCTATGCCTATTGTACCCATGTAACTATCTAAATGCTTTTTAAAAAACAAAGTTGTACCCACCTGTACAATTGTACCTCTGGCAGCTTGTTCCAGATACTCACCACCTTCTGTGTGAAAAAAGTGGCCCTCTGGACCTTTTTGTATCTCTCCCCTCTCACCTTAAACCTCTAGTTTTAGACTCCCCTATCTTTGGGAAAAGATATTGACTATCTAGCTGATCTATACCCCTCATTATTTTATAGACTTCTATAAGATCACCCCTCAGCCTCCTATAAAGTCCCAGCCTATCCAACCTCTCCTTATAACTCAATCCATCAAGTCCCAGTAGCAAATCTTTTCTGCAGTCTTTCTAGTTAAAAAATATCCTATAAGGTGACCACACTTGCACACAGTATTCCAAATGTGGTCTTACCAATGTCTTGTACAAGATATTCCAACTCCTGTATTCCATGTTCTGACCAATGAAACCAAGCATGCTGAATGTCTTCTTCACCACTCTGTCCACCTGTGACTCAACTTTCAAGCAGTTATGAACCTGTACCCTTAGATCTCTTTGTTCTGTAACTCTCCCCAGTGCCCTACCATTAACTGAGTAAGTCCTGCCCTGGTTCAATCTACCAAAATGCATCATCTTGCATTTGTCGAAATTAAACTCCATCTGCCATTCGTCAGCCCACTGGCCCAATGGATCAAGATCCCGTTACAATTGGAGATAACTTTCTTCACTGTCCATGATACCACCAATCTTGGTGTCATCTGCAAACTTACTAACCATGCCTCCTATATTCTCATTCAAATCATTAATATAAATGACAAATAACAGTGGACCCAGCACTGATCCCTGAGGCACACCGCTGGTCACAGGCCTCCAGTTTGAAAAATAACACTCAACAACCACCTTCTGTCCAACACCGGCATCTCCACATTCTGTCAAGAAGCCAATTCTGTGTCCAATTGGCTACCTCACCCTGGATCCCGTGAGATTTAACCTTTGACATGTGGTACCTTATCGAAGGCCTTGCTAAAGTCCATGTAGACATCATCTGCACTGCCCTTATCTACCTTCTTGGTTACCCCTCAAAAGCTCCTCAATATTTAAACTGTCATGCACATTGCTTGGGTGTGTGGCGCAAACATGCATAATATTCATCTTATGGTCACACACCATTTAGGTGGTGGGCTGTTTCCACTCCATTTAGGGAATGGAAGCCCTTTTTATCATAGATTTTGAACAGGGGCCTTGAGGGCTACGTGAGTACGGCAAGTATGGCCCCCTTCATGTTTGGCATCCCCATTAATTTAGCTGTCAATATCACAGCCACCGAGAGTGGGTGCTCCCCCGGTGCCCTGAGGTGCCAGGTCCTGCAACAAATGGCACAGGTGTTGTGCTGTCTCCCTTTGGAGTTGGAGCTGTCAACAGCGCACGATGTCCGACACTCCCGTATGGAACTGCCAGGGTCTCTGCTCCTTCCTTCTCCTAGCCCTCCCTCTGGGTGAATGGCGGCCACATCCTGCCTCTGGTGCCGTCTCCCTCTCCTCCAACGAGTGGCAAGACCTGGGCCTCCTCTGTCTGCAACTCATCCTCCTGCTCCTCCTCCTCAGCTCCAGCAGCAACCGGAAGACCAGCGAGATCAACAGGTTGCATTGCAAAAGCCATCTCGTCAGTATGAATGGTGGGGGGAGGGAGCGGGGCTGGGGAAGGGTGGGGGGGATTTGGAGAAGGGGAGAGACAGGTGAAGAGCTGAAGGAATCTGCCTGCCCCTAGCCCAGCAACACACATTGCCTATTCACCCCCCCCCCAAAACATCCCCAGCAACACAGGCCCCCACAGCCCCCAAGCAACATCGGCCCTCCACAGCCCCTCAGCCACACATCCACCCCACAACCTCCCTCCAGTCACACATCCCCCCAAAGCTTCCAGCAACACAGCCCACCACCTCAGCCTCCAAGCCACACAGCCTCCCCACAGCCCCCCTCACAGTCCCCAATAAACACAGCCCAGCTCCCCACAACCCCAAGCCACACGGTCTCCCGCCACACAGCCCCCCCCAGCCACACAGCTGCCCCCACAGTAACACAGCCCGACACCCCCCTCCCACCCCACAACGTCACACTGCCCCCTCAGCCACCCAGCCCTACAACCTCCAGATACACAGCCCACCCCCTCCCCACAGCTCCCAGCAAAGCAGCCCACCACTGCCCCATAGCCCCCCCACAGTGCATAGCAACACAGCCCACCCCCTCCCCACAGCTCCCAGCAACACAGCCCACCACTGCCCCATAGCCCCCCCACAGTGCATAGCAACACAGCCCACCCCCTCCCCACAGCTCCCAGCAACACAGCCCACCACTGTCCCACAGCCCCCCCACAGTGCATAGCAACACAGCCCACCCCCTCCCCACAGCTCCCAGCAACACAGCCCACCACTGTCCCACAGCCCCCCCACAGTGCATAGCAACACAGCCCACCCCCTCCCCACAGCTCCCAGCAACACAGCCCACCACTGCCCCATAGCCCCCCCACAGTGCATAGCAACACAGCCCACCCCCTCCCCACAGCTCCCAGCAACACAGCCCACCACTGTCCCACAGCCCCCCAGCCACACAACTCCCTCACATTCTTCCCCCAGTAACACATGCCCAGAACCTGTGCAGTAGTCAGCACAGACATTATTGCTGGAAAAGTCCTGAAGCTGCAACACTGCCACTTAATAGAGTTTCCAGCATCAACCCGAGCACCCGAGGTCAGTGCTGAGACCTGGAATGATCAAGATCCCCTTGTAACCTTCTTCATCACCAATTTTGCTGTCATCCCTCAGAATCATGAGGATTCGAGACAGAACAGACAATTGGTCCCACTCACAAAGGGAAGAAGGCACAGATTTTAAAAACTGGCAAAAGAAGCAAAAGCGACATGAGGAAAACATTTTCACAGTAAAATCTGGAGTGCACTTCCTGAGAGGGTGGTGGAAGCAGATTCAATTCAGACATTCGCGAGGAAAATAGACGTTTATTTGAATATCAAGAACTTGGAGGTGAGAAGAATGGACTAGGCAAAATACTCATTCAGAAAGCCAGTGCAGACATAATGGGCCGAATGGCCTCGTCCTGCACTCTAACAGTTTAGTGATACTGTGACTTTGATACTCCAGTTGGGCTGCTAACAATTGATCTGTAAAGGCAGTTTCATAACACTCCTCAATAGAGCGGCATGGTGGCAGTTATCAATAAGGTGATTAGCACTGCTGCCTCACAGCGCCAGGAACCCAGGGTCAATTCCAGCCTTGGGTCACTGTCTATATGGAGTTTGCACGTTCTCCTCATGTCTGTATGGGTTTCCTCCAGGTGCTTCAGTTTCCTTACAGTCCAAAGATGTGCAGGTTAGGTTGATTGGTAACGCTGAATTGTCCCTTAGTGTCCTGTGATGTGTAGGTTAGAGGGATTAGTGGGGTATATACGTGGAGTTATGCAGATAGGGCCTGGAGGGACTGTTGTCAGTGCAGAGGTGATCGGCTGAATGGCCTGTTCCGTACAGTGGGGATTCTGAGAGATCCAGGTCACTTTAATAAAAAAAACTGCAATAATTTGATTGGTTCTAGCCCTCAGGGACTTGGTGTTGCATTACAGGAGGCTCCAATTAAACTCAAGACTAACTCAACCTGCGCTCACCCTATTACTTCAGCAGGTATTAGAACATGGCAATCACTGTTTATTCTAGTGGTGAATAATTTCATCAGTTCACGGTGCTCACCTGATCACATTACACCCAGCAAGACTAGCAGGCAGGTATCCCACAGGCTGCACAGAGTCTGTCAATCAGCTTGCTCAGTTCCACATTGCCTATGTTGCATCTACCAATTGATGTGAACGCTGTATACCAGTCTCATATGGATTTATTTGTATGTACATCTGAAACTCTATCAACTGAGACTTACCCCAGAATGGAACAGGTCTGAAATAAAAAAATTCTATATCTAAATAAGAGCTCTGATTTCATTGGCAAAAATGTGATACCTTTAAGGATCGGGTGGGACATGCAGAGTTAATCGGTAAAAATAAGGCTATATATTCAGACCTCCACCAGCAGGCTGGGCAGGAAAATCCCACCAGCAGGCGGGGCAGGAAAATCCCACCAGCAGGCTGGGCAGGAAAATCCCACCAGCAGGCTGGGCTGGAAAATCCCACCAGCAGGCTGGGCTGGAAAATCCCACCAGCAGGCTGGGCTGGAAAATCCCACCAGCAGGCTGGGCTGGAAAATTTCCTCGTGTGGGCCAAGTCAGATGGAAGGAGGAAGAGATGGGATGATGCTTCCAGGAATACAATGGGCAGAATTGGCCAATGTAACCTCAGCATTGAAGTTTCGAACCATTCATCGGCTAAACTCAGAGAGAGCTAATTAAAAACTCAATGCTGTTCTGGCTCCTTAAGAACATTTTGCTTCAAATAAATTATTGAATTACACAAAGGGTTAATCAAATCAATAGAAACATATTTTTAAATTGTACATCCTCTAATTAATTGGTAACAAGTGTTCATTCAGCTTGCTGATTAAAATTAGTGCAAATTCCTCCTCCCTCCACATTCATTGTGAGTTAGGATTTTTTTTACATTTCTGGCATCACATATGCAAAATGTTGGGATAATAAGGGGGGGTCTCTATTGTCCACCTCACAAGTAGGTCTACATTTCCTGAGAGACACCAGTGAACCAGTTGGATTTTTACCACAATCTGCTCCAGCTTTCAAGCTTGTCAATCGTTCCGATGCAAGTGCACAACTTGCCAGTACCATGATCATGGTTTGTATAGCTACTTGAACATACTATTTATTGTGAGATAGGGAGGTATAGGTGTACATTCCACACCCATAAGCATTATAAACAGCATTGGAGATGATTAAGTCTCACCTCAGAATCACCATGGCAACTCTTCCTACTTAAAGTCTGATATAGATGTTGTGCTGATATCCTTTACTGTTAAGATGAAGTAAGGATCATGGGAGAACTACCATGACAATTAACCTTGAGAATCATTAATAAGCCAAAGAGCTAAGATTGTTAAATGGTGACGTTGAAAGTTTTTCCAGTGCAGTGATCATTACAAATTGGCTTCAGACACAGTAAGTCCTGAGGTCATAAACCATACTGTAGACCAATTGCTCAAGTCACATCATTGCCTTGGATTTGGCTGCAAAGTATTAGCAGTGATCTGTGATTCCTGAGTATTGATAGTTGTGACCTACTGCAGATTGTGTTAAGATGATGGAGTCATGTGCCACCAAGTCTTGTACAAACCCATTGGTCCATACACTTGGTGCAGGGTGCCAGCAAATTGAATACTTAAAGACAAAAATATATTCATGAAGATGGCAATTCATTTGCTAAAATCAATAATAGCAAATACCAAATTCATTGATCAAATGTTAGTCTTTGTCATGTAACATTTGTACATTACTGTTCGCCACAGAGTCTTTCAATACATCAAGTTGACATAGTGGAAGGGAAGATGCTATGGTTCTAGGTCACAGTTGTCCTCAGTGCCCAGTGGCTCTCCCAATTTCAATTCATGTTGGAAGGTGTCAGAGGAAACTGGGATTGAAGTCCATTTCAAAATCAATGCTTCACAAAATGTTGTAAACGATTCTATTTAAATGTTCTGTGTTTGTTAAGACACATGGCCCAAGGTGCTTTGTCTTTGACAGCCTGAAAGTTTTGAACCGGGTAGCACAGTTACTTATTTTAAACTAGCAGTCACTGAACATCCAAAACTCACTTATTGCACCTGTTTCATTGTAATCCTTGGGACAGATGATGACAGACATTCCCAGGTAGCTGTGTCTTTTAATACCAGTGAGGTGATAGAGTCATGAAGACAAAGCTATGTTACCAAATCAATATGGTATCCAGACCAAATTGCTAGTCATTTGCATATAAAATCTTTCTAAACTTGGGATAAGGTGTAAGATTGCAAGGGCACCAACTGAGTAACTAGATGGAGATAGGTCCCAAATAAAATGTTCCTTGACCAAGGCTTGTTATGCTCCAACTTAGTCCTAGATGCAAAGGATCTCATATTTCAACTTTTCTTCCAACATGGGTAATAGATTTTGCATTTCCTAGTGTCTTCAGTGCTTGTGTGATTAGTATTATACAGGGCTAAAAATCATGATGTCTGCTAAACCTTGCTGGTTGGGGGAAATGATGCAAAAGGTTGACTCAATATCACAAGCTGTCCTCACTGAGATCTAATTAAATATTGAGATTCTTGAGAAAGTTCTTCCATAGAAAAGCAATGGTGCTATTGAACCATGTCCCACAAAAGCAGTGAAGATGTTTGTATTTAGATTTGTCGAGTATTGAAAGCAGCAGTAGGATTAAGCTCAATTATGGTTTTATAGGGTCACTGGTGCATTTGACTTGTTCAGAGGTAACTTGGGTAGCAATCAAACACATCTTGTGTTTATTACCATTTGAATAAAGATTCTAAAATCTGGCTGGTCAGAGACAGGGATGAATTGTAAATTAATTTTGCAATTAGTGGACCCAAACTACGGGCACTCTGAATGTCTATGCACGTTTGATCATAGTTTTTCTCTTTGTCATTTCATTGCAAATACTTAAAAAATGATTTCCATTGTCTGGAAGTTTTTATGTGCAATTCACAAATATTTCAGACTCCCTTGCTTATTGTATGACAATCTTAAACACCTGCTCCAGAACTTTTGCAATTCAATCAAAACCAACATCCCCTGATGTCCTGATGTAAATCTTTCACCAAAATGTTTCCATTGGGAAGCTGGGTTCATGTGTACACTTCCCAGCATAGGAAACTCTAGTCAAACCTGATGAAAGTGTGTTGGATTGAGGCCCTGTGTTAGGATTGAGAAACACTGCACCTCTCCAGTATTGTTTCAGGAGGGATGGAACATGCCAAGCAGAAATTAAGCAAGAGAAACTTTGAAATTCAACACAGTGGAGTTGGAAATGGTGAAATTGCTTGTCTGTCTGCACATTTTGGTTCCAGTTGTCGACTTGCCTCTGCTGCAAGACTCTTCATGTCTGGATAGTCAAAGCAATGCTAATGTTTGTAACAATACAGTGACTTGCAGTCAGCTTTTACAGGGAGGTCACTGCAGTGAATGTTTGAGGCAGGCATCTGGAAACATTAAGAGCCAAAAGAGACAGCTTTTCTCAGTTATATTCCTTCCCGCACATTTCCTCCAGCGGGAAGTCCTCAGCCCCTGAACATGAAGGCATATTGCTACTCATGGGCACTGTTGCCAATAGTCGGGCTGTCTCATGAGGCGGACACAGGACATAGCGATCAACTGCATCTGATTGGTGGACATCTGCTGATGTTACCATAGACGCCTTGGAGAACTGCGAGCATGAATCCTTCAAACACTCCTCAAGATCCCCACCTCCAACTGCTCCCTGCTCACAATGACTGTCTGACCCCCCACAAGCATCTCCCATGTTTACATAGAGGATCTCCTCTGGATCTGAAGAGGGCGGCAGGTCCTCTAGAATCTTCTCCAGTTGACAGCAGATTATCTCAAAGGTCGGTCGTTCTCGGGGGTTCAGCTGCCAGCAGTAGAACATCAGTTCATACCTGGCAAAAGATAACAGAAGAAACTGAAGATCTCTTTGTGCAATGGACTCATTTATAAATCAACAACATAATCAAATAATTTGACAGCACACTCATGCCTGGCAGAATGAAACATACTGGATAAACTCAGAGGCAGCATCTGCGGAGAGCGAGACAGTGTTAACATTTTACTGTTCTTCAGAGTTACAGAGAGGGGGAAATTTGATTCTCTTTATCAAGGCAGGTGGAGCAAAATAGAAGGTCAAAGATAGCTGGGCACTCAGAAGAGATTGACAAAGCTGTCATGGCCTCAAGATAAACAGTGTGTTCATGATAGTGTTAAAAACGATATAAGATACTGATAGTGGCATAGAGGTAAGATAGAAGAATGGGCTGCACGGTGGCACAGTGGTTAGCACTGGGGATCTTATAGAAACATATAAGATGATTAGAGGTTTAGATAGGGTGGATGGTGATAGCCTGTTTCCTCGGATGGAGAAATCTAGCACGAGGGGGCATGGCTTTAAATTAAGGGGGGGTAGTTATAGGACGGATGTCAGGGGCAGGTTCTTTACCCAGAGGGTGGTGAGGGACTGGAATGCCCTGCCTGCTGCAGTTGTAAATGCGCCTAGTTTGGGGGCGTTTAAGAGATTGGTGGATAGGTTTATGGACGAAAAAGGAGTGGTTTAGATTAGTGGGTCAATGTTTTTTTTTAAAAATAAGACTGGTCGGCGCAACATTGTGGGCCGAAGGGCCTGTTCCGCGCTGTAATGTTCTATGTTCTATGTTCTATGTTCCTCAAAGCACCAGAGACCCAGGTTCGATTCCCGGCTTGGGTCACTGTGTGGAGTTTGCATGTTCTCCCAGTGCCTGCGTGGCTTTCCTCTGGGTGCTCCGGTTTCCTTCCACAGTCTAAAGATATGCGGATTAGGTGGATTGGCCAAGCTAAATTGCTCCTTAATTTCAGAGGGACTCTGTGGGATTGTGATCAGTGCAGATTCAATGGGCTGAATGGCCTCCTTCTGCACTGTAGGATTCTATGCTTCTATAATGGGCTAATAGCAGAACAACAGTCAGCACTCTGTGAAAGAAAAACTTCAGAACAAGTGACAAATGATGCAGTGCGGAAGGATAGTGTTGGACCCATGAGATTCCAGAAGGTGCAACAGCTGCATTTTTACCTCTTCTCAGTCACTGTCCAAGGCCCAAACATTCCTTTCAGCAATTCACTTGCCTTCAGTTCGGATTACTCTATTCGCTGCTCCCCGTGCAGTCCCCTCTGTACTGGGGAAGACTAAACACAAACTGGCTGAGGCTACTACTTTGCATCACGCCTTCACTTTGCCCACAAGCAGGATCCCAGCCTTCCTGTCAGCTATCATTTTAACTCAGCACCTTGCTTTCATGCCCACATGTCCATCCTTGGCCTGCTGCAATGCTCTAATGAAGCCCAATGCAACTGGAACAGAACCTCATCTTCCAATTCAGCACATTACAGCCCTCAACATTAAGTTCAACAACTTTAGACCATGAACTGCATCCTGACCCTTTTAAAAAAGTTTTTATTTTTAAAACCACGAAACCACCTCTGCTCTCCCCATCCTCCACCTAAACAGGGCCATAGGGTCATAGAGGTTTACAGCACAGTCCTTCAATCCAACTTGTCCGTGCCATTCCATTAAGCTATTCCCAATTAACTGCGTTTGGCCCATATCCCTCTATACTAATCTTACCCATGTAACTGTCTAAATGCTTGTTAAAGGACAAAATTGTACCTGCCTCTACTACTATCTCTGGCAGCTTGTTCCAGACACTCACCATCCTCTATGTGAAAAAACTGCTGTTCTGGACACTTTTGTGTCACACCTTAAACCCATGATCTCTAGTTTTAGACTCTCCTACATTTGGGAAAAGAGTTGAGTATCTAGCTGATCTATACTCCTCATTATTTTATAGACCTCTAAGATCACCCCTTAGCCTCTTGCGCTTCAGGGAAAAATGCCCAGTCTATCCAGCCTCTCCTTATAACTCAAACCATCAAGTCGCAGTAGCATCCTAGTAAATCTTTTCTGCACGCTTTCTGTTTTAATACTATCCTTTCTATAATAGGGCGAGTATTCCAAGCGTAGCCTTACCACATCTGTCATTTGTTCTTATGTTTTGCTTTCACTGACCATTGTTTGAAATCACTGAAACCCTACAGTGCAGAAGGAGGCCATTTGGCCCATTGAGCCTGCACTGACAACAATTCCACCCAGGTTCTATCCCCATAACTTCACATATTTACCCCGCTAATCCCTCTAACCTACTCATCCTGGGACATTAAGGGGCAATTTAGCATGACCAATCAACCTAACCAATCTTTGGATTGTGTGAAGAAATTAGGGCAACCGGAGGAAATTCAGGCAGATTTGGGGGGAATGTGCAAACTCCACACAGACAGTGACCCAAGCTGGGAATTGAACCCAGGTCCCTGGAGGTGTGAGACAGCAGTGCTAACCACTGCTGCCACTGTGCTGCTCTTTTTTAAAAACTGTTTGGTCACCAACACATTCTTTTATCCTGCCTTCATCCCATTATCAATGCCTTCTTTAGCTTTTAACACTACCATTATTCCCCCCTGTTGTGTGCCCACAATATCACAATCTCCTAACCCCTTCGTATCCCTGATCTATTTTGCTCTACCCCCTCTGGATCAGTGTCAAACCATCAGATTTTTCCCCTCTTTAAAGTGTCATTCGGACTTGAAATGTTAGCTTTGTTTCTCCCTCCACAAATCTAGCATTTTCCCTTCTTATTATAAATTTCCAGCATCTGCAGTATTTTGCTTTTGATTATTCTTGAATTATCGGTTGTAGGGAGACCAGAACTGTACACAATATTTCAAGTGTGTCCTTACCAATGTCTTGTACAACTTCAACAAGACGTCCCAACTCCTGTATTCAATGTTCTGACCAATGAAACCAAGCATGCCGAATGCCTTCTTCACCACTCTGTCCACCTGTGACTCCACTTTCAAGGAGCTATGAACCTGTACACCTAGATCTCTTTGTTTTGTAACTCTCCCCAGTGCCCTACCATTAATGAGTAAGTCCTGCCCTGGTTCAATCGACCAAAATGCATCACCTCACATTTGTTTAAAAAGTAACAGACTCTCCCAATTCTTTCCATTGCTGCAGCTGTGGTCATGTATCATCTTTCGGGGTGAGCCAATTAAACTAATTAAACAAATTGAGGGGCAAATCAAACAAAAAAAAAATCACAAAGGAAACTTAAAATAGCAAACCAAAATATGATTGGTGAAAGGAGTCAATAAAATACTGACTCGACATGGAATGTCGAGAACATAGAACCATAGAAAGATTACAGCACAGACGGCCATTCAGCCCATCTTGATCAGGCCAGCCAGTTATGGGGATAGAACCTGGGTGGAATTGTTGTCAGTGCAGGCTTGATGGGTCTGAGCACACCCAGGTGCCCCTTCATTCCCAGATTTCTGCACCCACTCATCACCTGTAGCTTACAGCACATGAGGTGCAGATCCAGGTATGTTTTTAAAGAGTTTGAGGCCTCTGTCTCCAACACCAGCTTAGACAGAGAATTCCAGACACCACCACCCCTGCGTAAAAATGTGCTCCCTCCAGAGTGGTTGTAGACGGGTCATATTCTGCACGGAGGTTGGTCACCAGTGGAGTGCCCCAGGGATCTGTTCTGGGATCCTTGCTGTTTGTGATTTTTATAAATGACCTGGATGAGGAAGTGGAGGGATGGGTTGGTAAGTTTGCCAATGACACAAAGGTTGGAGGTGTGAAGTGGTTCATTTTGGCAGGTCAAATAGGATGGCAGAATATAATATTAATGGTAGGACTCCTGGCAATGTGGAAGATCAGAAGGATCTTGGGGTCCAAGTTCATAGGACGCTCAAAGCAGCTGCGCAGGTTGAAGCTGTGTTTAAGAAGGCGTATGGTGTACTGGCCTTCATCAATCGAGGAACTGAGTTTAGGAGTCGGGAGATAATGTTGCAGCTGTATAGGACCCTGGTCAGACCCCACTTGGAGTACTGCGCTCAGTTCTGGTCACCTCATTACAGGAAGGATGTGGAAGCTATTGAGAGGGTGCAGAGGAGATTTACAAGGATGTTGCCTGGATTGGGGAGCGTGCCTTATGAGGATAGGTTGAGAGAGCTCGGCCTTTTCTCCTTGGAGAGACAAAGGATGAAGGGTGACCTGATTGAGGTTTATAAGATGTTGTTGATCGAGTGGATTCTCAGAGGCTTTTTCCCAGCTGAAATGGCTGCCACAAGAGGACACAGGTTTAAGGTGCTGGGGAGTAGATACAGAGGAGATGTCAGGGGTAAGTTTTTCACTCAGAGAGTGGTGGGTGAGTGGAATTGGCTGCTGGCAGTGGTGGAGGTGGATTCGATAGGGTCTTTTAAGAGACTTTTAGATAAGTACATGGAACTTAATAAGATAGAGGGTTATAGGTAAGCCTAGTAATCTCTAAGGTAGGGACATGTTCCGCACAATTTTGTGGGCCGAAGGGCCTGTATTGTGCTGTAGTTTTTCTATGTTTCTACGTTCCTTCTACACCATCTGCCACTAATCTTGAACAATGTCCCCTGGTTCTAGAATTCTCCGCCAAAGGAAACATTTTTATCCTGTCCACTCTATCTCTTCCCCTCATAATTTTGTATATCTCTCCCAAATCACCCCTCAAAGAAAAAAAATCCAACCCATCCTTCACAGCTACACTTTTCCAGCTCTGGCAACATTTCTGTCAATCTCCTCTGCACTCTCTCCAGAGCAATTAGCTCCTTCCTGTAAAGTGGTGACTCGAACTGTTTTAAATAATTCCAAACTTTATATCCTTTTTTTAAATATCTTATAATATCTGTGTTCATTAGCTTGAGCTAATTTGCTAACCAATCAGACTAAATCAAATTAACTGAGGGATACATTAAAAGAGCAATTCCTAAATGGGATGTTGCAGAATTTCAAACAAAACTTAAAATATGAAACCAAAATTAAATTAAAGGTGTGGGTAAAGTTCTCCAATCCCCATGGTGCCCAGTGTGTATGGAATGTATTCATTTATATGTTAACCAATGCTTATCACCAAATAATGTGTTTCTGTAACCATGTCTCAGTTAACATAAGGTGAGGATGTAAGAGTCACAAGGGTGAGAATTGTTGCTATCATGGCAGATGATTTTGAGATGACCCACAGACCCTTTAATGCAGGACAATGTTTCCCAATATTCTCCAGATGTCCCAAAATAACAGGAAGTGGGAGAAAACTGGGAAACAGGATAGCAATAAATGGACAGAAGGGGAGGAAAGAAAAAAAAATTCAAAGAAGATGGAGACTGGGATAGAAAAGAACAAACCATTAACTACTAAAACAAGAAGAAGTTAAATTTGCCTCCATCAGGCTAAGTCGGGACATATGGAAATGGCCAGTTGGCATTAGCAGGTTCAACTGTGGCTCTGGCCACAAGAGGTGGGGTCTGTGATTGGACTGATTCTGTGATCTCTGCTTAAAGGATTAACCAATGTCTGAAAATGCTTCTGGAAAGTTTTTAAACTATAAAATAAATGTGTGGGTGAGTTGCCTTCCCTTGAATGGACACGCGAAGATGAAAACCATCGGTGGGATTCACTGCTATTGTTTGTGGGACAACATAAACCTATTTGGATTCTGAGGGCCCAGTTTTACCATCAAGTTGCATCCGCTTCCGGGCGGAAAACTTGGTAAAGTCGGGTGTGAGGCGATTAGCGTAATCGACACCCGCCTCCACACGGGTTCCCCCTTTTCCAAGGCCCGAAAACAGACACAATGGCCGTTTAAATGCATTTGAATACAATTAAATTGAATTAATGGGCTGCATGGCCAACCTTACCGGCACTTCCCCATTTACCACCGCATTCACCAATCCCCAATCGGTGCAAAACAGATACGCTCCTTAAAAGTCCGATTTGGGCACCCCACCAGTGAGGGGGTAAGTGTCCGATGGCTCTCTGCTGCTCATGGGTGCCCTTTCATTGTGGCCATTTTCTTTCTTAGGTTGATGGCGGCTCTGTGACTGTGGGGGTGCAGAGGGGGTCGGGGGCTCTGATTTCCGATTTGCAGCAGAGACCTGGGTCTCTGCACTGACCTCAGGTCTTGCGGTGCTGCTGGGTCCTAGTGCACTCAGCTCACTTCCAGCTGAAGCATGCGCGCAAAGCCCTTGCATATTGCATTGCTTACAGCAAATTTGCAAGGAGCTGTGATTGTGGGAAGCATGTAGCTGGGGGAATTGGGGGGGCTGGGATTGTGAGGAGTATAAGAACGTAAGAATTAGGAGCAGGAGTCGGCCATCTGGACCCTCGAGCCTGTTATGCCGTTCAATAAGATCATGGCTGATCTTTTTGTGGACTCAGCTCCACTTACCCGCCCACTCACCATAACCCTTAATTCCTTTACTGTTCAAAAATATATCTATCCTTGTCTTAAAAACATTCAATGAGGGAGCCTCAGCTGCTTCACTGGGATCATGTGGCAGGGGGAATGGGGGGGTATGGACAGTGACTTTTGATGTGCTCGGGGCAGGTAATGTTCTTTAAACTCTACACGCGTTCCTAACATCTCCCCACCTCCCTCCCCCCCAGTTCAGAGTGACAGGATCTTGCTGTTATTTTAGTTGCTGGGGAGCTGAGGAGGAGCTGGAGGAAGAATTGGGGGCACAGGAGGCCCGGCCCAGCCCGGGAGATGAGGGGTGATCTTATGAGTTCTATAAAATAATAAGGGGCACAGATCAGCTAGATAGTCAATATCTTTTCCCAAAGGTAGGGGAGTCTAAAACTAGAGGGCATAGGTTTACAATTAGAGGGGAAAGATATAAAAGGGTCCAGAGGGGCAATTTTTTCACATAGAGAATGGTGAGTCTCTGGAACAAGCTGTCAGACAGGTAGGAGAGGAGGGTACAATTTTGTCTTTTAGACAGTTACATGGGTAAGATAGGTATAGAGAGAGATATGGGCCAAATGTGGGCAATTTAACCCCTAGCTTAGGGGTTAAGAAAAAGACAGCATGGACAATTTGGGCTGACTCTATGTAACCTATATAACCAAGAAATCTTGCATCTTCCAAGTAGCAAGCAGCAGTGCAGACAAAGGACTTGGTCTAGTTTCGAATGCCTGGCCCCCTCACTGTTCCTATTGGGACTTCAGAACCTCGATAGCACCACCTGCAAGATTAATTAATTTCTGCATCTCTCTCTCATTGTGGAAGTCAATTTTGGTGGAAAAGTGAATTCAATATTTTCACTTATCAGTTCAGCCTGTTGACCTCTGTGAAGGAATTCATCAAAGTGAAACAATGGCAGGGATTTTCTGATCTACTGTGATGGGTTTTTCCCATGGCAGAGGTGGCTTGCCTTTGGCTGCCAGTGGGATCTTCCCATTAGGTTGACTGTAATATCCTCACTCTCTATTGACTTCAGTGAAGAATAATATCAAACTGATTGTTGAACCAGCCATTCCAATCCTCAATATCTCAAGGTAACAGTTAGGTTAAAACTCCCAACATTTTTGGAATTGTTAAACACTTCATATAGCCAAACGTTAATCTGACAAAGAAACTAAAAAATCTTCAGGAACTTTCATCGCTTCAGAGATACACCAATTCAAGAAAAAAACAACCAAAAATAAAATAGAAAGAACCACTCAATCAAGCTTCAGAAAATCCAAATTTGAGGAGAACCCAGACTCATCAAAAGATAAATTCATAAGGAGAAATATCTTACAATGCATCCAGACAGTCTGGGGGCTGCTTCAGTCTGTTGCCTTGTCGGAGGTAGTCATAAATCTCACTGTTTTCCACACCTGGATATGGAGTTTGACCGCGGGTTGCAATCTCCCACATGGTGACACCATAGGACCACTGAAAGCAGGGAGAAGAACATCATATTGGAGAGCAGCTCAGAACTTTACCCACACAATCTGTGTGACTAAAACAAAAATTACTGGAAAATCTCAGCAGGTCTCACTGTTTGTGGAGAGAGAATAGAGCTAATGGTTTGAATCTGGATGACCCTCTGTCAGAGCTGAAGACTAGAAATTGAGACGGGATTTATACTGTAAGGATAGAGGCTGCTAATTGACAAGATGTCACAGACAAAACGACAAGACGATGTAAATGGTGGTGAACATGGCTGAGAAAAATAGCAGCCAGTAAGAGATCAGAATGTTTAAGTGGCAGAACAAAGTAAACGCAGTGTCAAAGGGCAACCTGAGACATGTAGCAGGTGGGCCGGGGGTGGGGGGGGTGCATGGTGGTCAAGGAAGAGGATCAAGATTGAAAGTGAGATTTAAAATTGATGGATTAAATTAAAATTTAAAAATTACAATTCTAATACATAAATTAATGAAAATAAATAAAATGAAAAGAAATAAACTAAATTAAATAAAGTAAAACAAAAGAAACAGAGTGGAGATGAAGAAGAGGATTCATCTCTGAAGTTGTTGAACTCAGTGTTCAGTCTGGAAGGCTGTAAGGTGCCCAACTGGAAGATCAGGTTTTGTTCCTCAAATGTGCACTGGGTTGACTGGAACATTACAACAAGCCTAGAATGGACAAGTGGGCATGAGAGCAAGACGGCATTTTGAAATGGCAAGTGGCAGGAAGATCTGGGTCCTGAAAGGTGTAGCAGGCGGTAAAGAAGGCAAATGGTATGTTGGCCTTCGTTGCGAGAGGTTTTGAGTACAGGCGCAGGGATGTGTTGTTGCCATCGTACAGGGACCAGCTGAGGCCACACTTGGAATATTGTGTGCAGTTTTGCTCTCTTTTCCTGAGTGAGGAAGTCTTGCTCTCGAAGGAGTGCAGCAAAGGTTTACGGGGCTGATTCCGGCAATGTGTGAGGAGAAATTGCCACAGTAGGATTGTTTTCACCAGAGTTTGGAAGAATGAGGGAGGATCTCATTGAGATTTCTAAAATTCTAACAGGTCTAGACAGGATAGATGCAGGAAAGATATTCCCGATGGTGAGGGTGTCAAGAACCAGGGGTCACAGTCTAAGGACCATTTAGGATGGAGATGAGGAGACACTTCATCATCCAGAGCATGGTGAACCTGTGGAATTTATTACCACAGGAAGTAGTTGGTGCTAAAATATTGAATGCATTCAGGAGGCAGCTGGATATCGCATTTGGGGTGAATGGGATCAAAGGTTATGGGGAGAAAGCAGGATTATGCTATTGAGTTGGACGATAAATCATGATCGTGATGAATGATGGAGCAGGATTGAAGGGCCGAATGGTCTCCTTCTACTCTTATTTTCCATGGTTTTATGTGCTGCAAAGCAGTCACCCAGTGTGCATGGGGTCTCTCCAACATCGAGCTGAACACACTTGGAGCAGTGAGTGCAATAGACCATGTGGTCAAATGGATAATGGTCTGAGCAATTCGGTCCAACATAAAATTGGACATTTTAAATGAATACAGCTAAACTGTTTCCACAAGCAAGGCCTGATGGGTGAGGTTACCACAGTTCAAAAGGTAATGGGTGTTTGATCTTAACAACAGGGTTTGATTTGATTTGATTTGATTTATTATTGTCACATAGAATACAGTGAGAAGTGTTCTTCCTTGGAGAATTTGGCCACAGTTGGAAAATTCCAGCCCCCAAGTTCACCCGTTTACACAAGCTCAGTGAATCGAATCCAACAGCCCAATCCATTTTATCAGAGCGATAATATATGTTTCTTAGGCAATTAGCATAATTCAGGGAAAAGTTAACTTAATTTATTGTGTAAGAATTATTTCTTTAATCTGTAAGTGCTTTTAATGAAGTTAAATTTGAACCGCAGTCCTTTGTTTGTCTCTGAAAATAACAGCACCTGGGTAAACATGTTTTGGCTGATAAACCGGTCGAAGTGTCTGTACAGCGTATTTCACAGGCAACAACCAGATTAAAGGAGGTGCACGTGAAGCACTACTTCATCTGACAAGGGTTGCAGAAATGGTGGAGGATGAGGTTGACAGGATTCTCACAGGACTGTGACTGAAACATCTCACCCTCTGTCCTCCTTCCCAGACCCAGTATAGGGTTCCCCTTTTGCTCATTGTTCAGCCCATCAGCCTCTGCATTCAAAGGATCATCTTCCTTCTGCCAACTCCAGCATGATGCCACCACTAAACACATGTCATTTGTCAACATTCCCTCCAGGATATCCTCATCCATTCTTCCATCGCACCCAACAATCCACACCATGCCCATGGCCATGAAATCAGCAAAGGTGCAGCATCTGCCCCTTTACCTGCTCCCTTTCAGATGAAGCAGAGCTTTACAGGCACTTCCTTCAATGGTTTATTGCATTCGTTGCTCCCAATGTGGTCTACCCTACATCAGAGAGACCAAACATAGACTGCGTGACCACTATGTCCGTAAGCAGGACCTAGACCTTCTTGTTGCTTGCCATTTCAACACACTACTCTGGTCTCCTGTCCATATGTCCGTCCTTGGCCTGTTGTAATGTTCCAGTCAAGCCTAACACAAGCTGGAGGAACAGCTCAGCTTCCAGTTGGGCACCTTACAGCCTCCCAGACTCAACATCGAGTTCAACAACTTCAGAGCATGAACTCTCCCCTCCACCTACTCTTCATTTCCATTTGTTACTTTATTTTATCTATTTTATCTTATTTATTTTTATTATTTTATGAATTATATTATTTGTATTTTTTAAATTTCTTCCACCGTGTTTTTACATCTCTTTCCATCTTGACCACCCCCTCCAGCCCCACTAGGGCCGACTGCGACACATCTCAGACATTGTGCTTGCTAGCCACTAACACATTCTGATCTCTTAGTGGTCGCTAACAGTGTCTTTCTCAGCCACGATCACTACCATTTACCTTCACTTTGTTTATTTGAATATGACACTTGTCAACTAGCCCCTCCCCCAACCCTTATAGTATAAATCTCGTCTTATTTTCTCATCTTCAACTCTGATGAAGGGACATCCAGATTCAAACCATTAGCTGTATTCTCTCTCCACAGGTGCTGTCAGAACTGCTAAGCATTTCCAGAATTTTCTGTTTTTGTTTCGGATTCTAGCATTCACAGTAATTTGCTTTAATCAGTGTGCTTGTTCCTCATGATAACTTGATTGTACCCAAAGACTTTGTGATGAATCTCCAAAGGTGCTGAGTAGATGAATGCGTGTGGGAGGCTTTCAAGTGCAAGTTGATAGGGATTCAGGACCGGCACATTCCTGTAAAGATGAAGGATAAATATGGAAAGTTTGGGGAACTTGGGGATAATGAGAGCCATTGTGAGCCTAGTCAAAGAGAAAAAAGAAGGATTTATCGAGGCCAGGAGGCTGGGAACACACAAAGCAAGTGTGGAAGACAAGGAAAGCAGAAAGAAACTTAAGCACGGAGTAAAGGGGGCTAAAAGGGGTCACAAAAAAATCATTGGCCAGCTGGATTAAGGAAAATCCCAAGGCTTTTTTACATTTATATAAAGAACAAGAGGGTAGCCAGGGAGAGGATTGGCCCACTCAAGGACAAGAGAGGGAATATATGCGTGGCACCAGAGGTGAGGTATTAAATGTGTACTTTGTGTCAGTATTCACCAAAGAGAAGGACTTGATGGATGATGATTCTGGGAAAGGATGTGTAGGTAGCTTGAGTCATGTTGAGATCAAAAAGGAGAAGGTATTGGGGTTCTTGAGCAACATTAAGGTAGACAAATCCACAGGGCCTGATGGGATACACACCAGGATACTGAGAGAGGCAAGGGTTGCTGGGGCCTTGAGAGAAATCTTTGTATCCTCACTGGCTACAGGGAAGGTCCTGGTTGGATAGAAATAGACTTTAACCTGGTGTTGTGAGACTTCTTACTGTGTTTACCCCAGTCCAATGCCAGCATCTCCACATCATACAGGGAAGGTCCTAGAGGATTGGAGAATAGCCAATATTGTTCCTCTGTTTAAGAAGGGTAGCAAGGATAATCCAGGTAATTACAGGTCGGTGAGCCTTATGTCAGTGGTAGGGAAATTATTGGAGAGGATTCTTCGAGACAGGATTTACTCCCACTTGGAAGTAAGTGAGATGAATTAGAGGCAACATGGTTTTGTAAAGGGGAGGCTGTGTCTCACTAACTTGATTGAGTTTTTCAAGGAAGTGATGAAGATGATTGATGAGGGAAAGGCAGTGGATGTCGTCTACATGGATTTCAGTAAGGTCTTTGACAATGTCCCTCATGGCAAACTGGTGCAGAAGATAAAGGCATGGGATCAGAGGTGAGCTGGCAAGGTGGATACAGAACTGGCTCAGCCATAGAAGATGTGGAACTATCTGTAACTCACACGACTTGCCTGGGCTTGCAAAATCTCAGTAACTGCCCTGTCTGGAGACAATACACATTTCTTTATCCTGTGCTTAACGCTCTCTCCACTCACACTGCCTGTACCTTTAAAATTTGATTACCTGTAAAGACCATTATTTTGTCTTGAGTTTGTGTCTTTATATATGCCCTATTTGTGATCAGAACTCCCAATTACCTGACAAAGGAGCAGCGCTCTGAAAGCTAGTGGCTTTTGCTACCAAATAAACCTGTTGGACTTTAACCTTTGGATTTTTAAGAGTTGTGAGACTTCTTACTCAGTCATAGAAGACAGAGGGTAGCAGTGTGTCTCTGAATGGAGGGCTGCAAGAAGTGGTTTTCCTCAGGATCAGTGCTGGGAGCTTTGCTGTTTGTAATATATATAAATGATTTGGAGGAAAATGTAACTGGTTTCATTAGTAAGTTTGTGGATGAACAAAGGTTGGTGGATTTACAGATAGCGATGAGGACCATCAGCGGATACAGCAGGATACAGATTGGTTCGAGACTTGGGTGGAGAGATGGCAGATGAAGTTTAATCCAGACAAATGTGAGGTAATGCATTTTGGGAGGTCTAATATAGACAGGAAATATACAGTAACCCTTAAGAGTATTGATAGGCAGAGGGATCTGGGTGTACAGTACGCAGGTCACTGAAAGTGGTAATGCAGGTGGAGAAGGTAGTCAGGAAGGCATATGGCATGCTTGCCTTCATCGGCCGGGGGTATTGAGTTTAAAAATTGGCAAGTCATGTTGCTGTTTTATAGAACATTAGTGAGGCCGCACTTGGAATATAGTGTTCAATTCTGGTCGCTACACTACCAGAAGGATGTGGAGGCTTTGGAGAGGGTACAGAAAAGGTTTACCAGAAGGTTGCCCTGGTATGGAGGGCATTAGCTACGAGGAGAGGTTGGAGAAACTTGGTTTGGTTCATGGGAACAACGGAGGTTGAGGGGAGACCTGATAGAAGTCTACACAATTATGAGGGGCATGGACAGAGTGGACAGTCAGAAACTTTTTCCCAGGATGGAAGAGTCAATTAATAGGGGGAATAGGTTTAAGGTGTGAGGGGCAAGGTTTAAAGGGGATATATGAGGCAAGGTTTTTTACACAGAGGGTGGTGGGTGCCTGGAACCTGCTGCCAGGGGAGGTTACTTTTAAGGAGCATCTTGAAAAATACATGAATAGGATGGGAGTAGAGAAATACGGTCCCCGGGAGGGTTAGGGGGGCTTTAGTTCAGTCGGCCAGATGGTCGGTGCAGGCTTGGAGGGGCTGAAGGGCCTGTTCCTGTGCTGGAATTTTCCTCCACTGTTTGAACACCTTTGCTGGAAAGGTTACAGCATAAATGTGTCCAGATGGGAAGAGGTAATTAGGATGCCAGGAAGCTCATGTTGAGTATGGATCTCTCCATATTAGAATAGTGTTTTATTTGGTTTGTTAATAGTTTAGTTAACCTATTCACTGTTAGTTAGATAAAATAAAGTATTGCTTGTTTCTTTTAAAGAGAGAGTCTTTGGTAGTTATTTTGATTTAATCACTAAGAATTGCTGTAGGCAGATTCTACATACTATTTCTCACACATTCTTCACTAGATTCTGAAAAGGGGGTACTGCTGCTGAGTGGTTGAGTGTTAGTTCTCTGAAAGGAGATCACCCTCGCCTTCATAACATGATAGCAATGCCTAAAGTATGAATTAAAATACAATCAGTTTTTGTCCCCAATCAAGATTTTAAACGCCCTGTAATCTAATGAAAATTGCCCTAATTTGGGTTTATGAACTCACCACAGACCTCTGCTCTGAATAAATCCATTTACAGTTAAGAAACTCAGGAAGCTCAATATGAAGTGCCTGAGAATGAAATGATTGTGATTTCCATTTAAGAGGAAAAACATTAGTATTTCATTAAAAATTACTTGGGCTCAGAATCAAGTCACATACCACATCACTTTTGGTCGTGTAAACTCTGTCTGCCAGGCTTTCAATTGCAATCCACTTCACTGGCATTTTTGAGATACGTCCTTGTCGATAGTAATCCCCATTGTAAATTTTTTTGGACAGCCCAAAGTCAGCCACACAGACATTCATGTTTTCATTTAACCTGAGGTGAAAAGGAAATTGTTTTAAAATAATAACAACACATCAAACCTCCAGCCAGATCTCAAACAATGAGGAGATGGAGTACAGGAAAGAGATAGAGAGTCTGGTGAACTGGTGCTACAACAATAATCTCTCCCTTCACATCAGTAAAACAAAGGAGATAATCACTGACTTCAGAAAGCGTAGTGGAGGACACGCCCCTGTCTACATCGACAGAGAAGAAGTGGAAATCGTCGAGAGCTTCAAGTTTTTAGGTGTCCAGATCACCTACAACCTGTCCTGGTTTCCCCCCCCCACGCCGACACTATAGTTAAGAAAGCCCCACCAACACCTGTACTTCCCCAGAAGTCTCAGGAAATTCAGCATGTCCGCTACAACTCTCACCAAGCAGAAAAATACCGATCTCTTTCTTGAATCTGTTGATTGATTCTGCCTCCGCTGCATCGTGAGGCAGTGAATTTCACAGATTCCCAACCCTCAGAGATAAGTGGTTTCTCCTCATCAGAGTTTTGAACTTACCTCCTATCACTCTGTATCTATGACCTTTTGTTCTAGACACTTCCCACAAGGGGGAACATCTGTTCAACGTCCACCTTATTAATCCCCTTTAGCACCTCGATCAGATTCCCCTCTCATACTTCAAAACTCCAGCAAGTACAAGCCCAAGGTATTCAACCACTCCTTGTGTGATTGTCCTCTCATCCCCAGGATCAATCTGGTGAACAGTCCTTGAACTGCCTCCAATGCTACCACATCCTTTTCCAAGTGAGGAGACCAAAACTGGACGCAATACTCCAAATGTGGTCTCACCAATGTCCTATACATCTTTATTTTTAAAATCCAGTCCTTTGTAACAACACATTTGCCTTTCTTATTAAATGCTGCAGCTGCAAAAGCACTTCCTGTGAACACCCAGATCCCTCTGCACTGATGGAGTTTAAATCTGCTTCCAATTTACATAATAATTTGCCCTTTTTTCTGGCCAAAGTGGATAACTTCACACTAATCCACAAGGAATTCCATCTGCCAGATTCCGGTCCATTCTCCCAGACAATCAATATCTATCGTAGGGGGAAAGCTAGATTAGGCTACTGAGTTGGACAATCAGCCATGATCGTGATGAATGGTGCAGCAGGCTCGAAGGGGCAAATGGCCTCCTCCTGCTCCCATCTTCTATATTTCTAGCCACCTGTAAACTTTATCTCATCATCACAGGGTGTTTTCCACCTATTTTAGTATCATCAGCAAATTTTGCTATGTTCCTGCTTGCAGTTCATTTATATAGATTGTAAACAGTTGAGGTCTGAGGACTGGAACCTGTGGAACCGCACTGGTTACATTTCGCCAGCCAGAGAAGGGCCCATTTATCCCAACCCTCTGCTTTCTGTCAGTCAGCCAATCCTCAATCCAAACTGGTACTCTGCCCCCAGTCCGCTGTGATCCCCTGCCTTGGCCAAAATCTGTAGCACAGTGGTTAGCACGGCTGCTTCACAGCTCCAGAGTTCCAGGTTCGATTCCCGGCTTGGGTCACTGTCTGTGTGGAGTTTGCACATTCTCCTCGTGTCTGCGTGGGTTTCCTCCGGGTGCTCTGGTTTCCTCCCACAGTCCAAAGATGTGCGTGTTAGGATGATTGGCCATGCTAAGAAATTGCCCCTTAGTGTCCAGGGATGCGTAGGTTAGAAGGGTTAGTGGGTATAATATGTAGGGGTATGGAGATAGGGCCTGGGTGGGATTGTGTTCAGTGCAGACTCGATGGGCTGAAGGGCCTCTTTCTGCACTGTAGGGTTCTATGATTCTACAGCCAAGGGCGAGGTACCAGAGGATTGGAGAGTAACTAACGTTGTTCCTCTGTTTAAGAAGGGCAGAAGAGACAAACTGGGAAATTACAGGCCTGTGAGCCTTACATCAGTGGTGGGAAATTATTGGAAAAGATTCTTAGGGACAAGATGTACTCACATGTGGAAGAGAACAAGCTTATTAGCAATTGGCAGCATGGTTTTTGATTTGATTTGATTTATTTTATATATATATATATAGTGAAAAGTATTGTCTCTTGCATGCTATACAAAGCATACCATACATAGAGAAGGAAAAGAGAGAGTGCAGAATGTAGTGTTATGGTCATAGCTGGGGTGTAGGGATCAACTGAATGCAAAATACATCCGTTCAAAAGTCTGACGACAGCAGGGAAGAAATGAAAGGGAGGACATGTCTCACAAACTTCACTGAGTTCTTTAAGGAAGTGACAAAAAATATTGACCAGGGCAGGGTAGTGTATGTTGTGTACATGGACTTTAAAAAAGCCTTTGATAAGGTTCCTCATGGCAGGCTGATACAGAAGGTGAAGTCATATAGGATCCGAGGTGAGCTGGTAAGATGGATACAAAACTGGCTTGGGTATAGAATGCAGAGAGTTGCAGTGGGAGGGGGCTTTTCTAACTAGAGATCTGTGACAAACGGTGTTCCACAAGGATCAGTGCTGGGGCCTCTGTTGTTTTCTTATAGATAAATAAATGATTTGGAGAAAAGTTTAGGTGGTCTGATTAGTAAATTTGCAGATGATACAAAAATTGGGGGAATAGCTGATAGGAGGATTATCTGAGCATACAGCAGGACATAAATCGGCTGGAGACCTGGGCCAAAAGATGGCCGATGGAATTTAACCTGGACAGATGTGAGGTGTTGTGATTTGGAAGGTCCGCCTTGTTGTCCAACAAGAGGCATACACGCGATGGGTCGTACGAGGGCTGCTCTTGGATGTTTTGAGAATAGCCTAGCACTTCACGTCGTTAGTGTGCGCTTAAACTGGACCAGATGCTGGGCAACATGACAGCTCAGTGACTATCAGGTTACCCTTCAGTTTTCTCTGCTCCAACAAAACAACCCAACTTCTCTTCATAACTTAAAATGTTCCATCCCAGGCAGCATCCTGGTGAATCTCCTCCGCACCCTTCTAGTGCGATCACATCCTTCCTGTAATGTGGTGACCAGAACTGCACACAGTCCTCCAGCTGTGGCCCCACCAGAGTTCTACACAAACTCCAACATGACATTCCTGCTTTTGTAATCTAAGCCTCAATTGAAAAAGGCAAGTGTTCCATGTGTCTTTTTCACCACCCTACTAACTTGCCCTTCTGCCTTCAGAGATCTGTAGACAAATACACCAATGTCCCTTTGTTCCACAGAACTTCCTAGCGTCATGCTGTTCATTGAATACTTCCTTGTCAAACTGCTCCTCCCAAAGTGTATCAGCTCACACTTTTCAGGGTTAAATTCCACCTGCCACTTATAGAACATAGAACATAACAGCGCAGAACAGGCCCTTCGGCCCACGATGTTGCGCCGACCAGTTAAAACAAAACAATGACCCACTAACCTAAACCAATCCCTTTTCGTCCATAAACCTATCCATGGATCTCTTAAACGCCCCCAAACTAGGGGCATTTACAACTGCAGCAGGCAGGGCATTCCAATCCCTCACCACCCTCTGGGTAAAGAACCTACCCCTGACATCAGTCCTATAACTACCCCCCCTTAATTTAAAGCCATGCCCCCTCGTGCTAGCTTTCTCCATCCGAGGAAAAAGGCTATCACTGTCCACCCTATCTAAACCTCTAATCATCTTATATGTTTCAATAAGGTCCCCTCTTAGCCGCCTTCTTTCCAGCGAAAACAACCCCAAATCCCTCAGTCTCTCCTCATAGGACCTCCCCTCCATACCAGGCAACATCCTGGTAAACCTCCTCTGCACCCTCTCCAAAGCCTCCACATCCTTCCTGTAATGTGGGGACCAGAACTGCACACAGTACTCCAAGTGCAGACGCACCAGAGTTGTGTACAGTTGCAACATGACGCTGCGACTCCTAAATTCAATCCCCCTACCAATAAACGCCAAGACACCGTATGCCTTCTTAACAACCCTATCTACTTGATTCCCAACTTTCAGGGATCTATGTACACATACACCTAGATCCCTCTGTTCATCCACACTATTCAAAGTCCTCCCGTTAGCCCTATACTCAACACATCTGTGCTGTTAGCCATGTTTCCCAATGCAGTACATGTTATGAGATTAATGTAGACACAGGAACATACTAAGATACAGTGAACATAAGAACATAAGAAATAGGAGCAGGAGTAGGCCATCTAGCCCTTCGAGCCTGCCCCGCCATTCAATAAGATCATGGCTGATCTGTCGTGTCTCAGTTCCACATTCCCGCCCTCTCCCCATAACCCTTAATCCCCTCTCTTATCAAAAACCCATCAACCCGCGTCTTAAAAATATTTAGCGAGGCAGCCTCCACCACTTCAACGGGCAGAGAATTCCAGAGATTCACCACCCTTTGAGTGAAGAAGTTCCTCCTCAACTCCGTTCTAAACCTCCCCCCCTTTATCTTGAGGCTGTGCCCTCTGCCCACAGGCAGAATGATCAGCTGGCTGACAGATCAGATACCAGAAGATGAGGGAAAGCTGTACAAATCACAAATGGACTCACATGCAGTTGCGAGCTGCCAGGTCCCTGTGGATGAAGTTCTTGTTGCTGAGATACTCCATACCTCGTGCAATGTCAGTCATGAACTTTACCAGTGTCTGCATTGGAAGATACTGCAAAAGAAGGCAAATTATCAGCACTTCCCAGGAACACGAGCTCCAGGGAGGGGAAAGGTCAAACTGAGAAATCAGATATCCCAAAGCACTTTATATCCATCGACATTTAGTAATATGGGAAACAGAGCAGACAGATTGTATGCAAAGAGTCCCAAAAATATTTCCGATGAAAGGTCATGGACTGGAAACTGTTTCTGTCTCCACGTACACTGCCAGATCTCATAGAATCGTAAATCCCGACACCGCAGAAGGAGGCCATTCGAGCATTAAATCTGCATCGGGAACAATCACACCCAGGCCCTTTTCTTCTCACCCCAGTAATCCCCCTGACATCTGGGCTTAGGGGGTGATCTTATAGAGATCTACAAAATAATGATCAGCTAGAGAATCAATATCTTTTCCTAGAGGTAGGTGTTGACGTAAAATCAAAATTAAAGGATACAAGATGGATACCGGGCACAAAATGGACTCTGGGAAAAGACATTAAGATGTGCTGACCCAGACACAGACATTGCACAGTGAGTTAAAACCTGTTAGTGTCTAAATAACTTCAGGAAATAGATCAGACCTTGAGGCAGAACACAGTACAGTCCTTTGGCCCTTGATGTTGCGCTGAGCTTTGTCTGAAACCAAGATCAAGTTATCCCACTCCCTGTCATTCTGATAGGGTGTGGAATATCTTGGCACCTTAACTTGAGGTAAAGCAGAGCCAAAACAATGAGTTTCGGTAATGAGATCAACCATTGATGCATAATTGTATCTACTCTATATACAACGATGTGATAACTGCCAATGTCCATCTACTCTCTGAATAATGATGTGTTAACATAGAAACATAGAAAACTGTCGCTGTACGTACTTGTCTATTATTTGTATAACAATGTGCTAACTATCACTGTCCTTACCTGTCTACTATTTGTAAAAGTATAAAAGATGCTCAACTGCCATTGTATAGTTGAGAAGGTGGCTGTGTGCACTGCAGAGAGCTCAGCGCTTCTCCCAAAGCTTTGTCTGATAAAACTGCATGTTGAATCTTAGATCTGACTCCAAGTGGTGATTTTCCCACAACAGTAGGGGAGTTTAAAACTAGAGGGCATAGGTTTAATGTGAGAGGGGAGAGATATAAAAGGATCCAGAGGGGCAATTTTTTCACACAGAGGGTGGTGAGTGTCTGGAACAAGCTGCCAGAGGTAGTAGTAATCGTGGGTACAATGTTGTCTTTTAAAAAGCATTTAGACTTTTTACATGGAAAAGCTGGGTATAAAGGGATATGGGCCGAATGCAGGTAATTGAGACTATCTTAGGGGTTAAAAAAGGGGCGGCATGGACAAGTTGGGCCAAAGGGCCTGTTTCCACACTGTAAACCTCTGTGACTCTCCATGACTCTATTAAGGGGCAATCCCACCCAGACTTGTTCCCCATAACCTCAACTATTAATGCTGGGCTGATCCAGCATTCCTTGTTTTCACATCAGATTTTCAGCAACCTCAGTTTGCGCTTTAGATTTTCAACACTTCTGATTTACTGACTACTGAAACAAAGCAGTGGAAAGATCAGTAATGTCAATAGCTGCCAGGACTCTGATCCCATCAGAGGAGTCTCAGGGAGGGATATGATAATGAAAAGAGAGGGGAATGATGAAGAATGTTCCTGTCTGCTGATTGTACAGCAGGTTCCAAGAGACCAGTAACTGCAGTTCACAGAATGACCTTCCATTATAACCCAAAGCTTTTTTCAGCCAAATCAAAAACATTGTCACATTGAGATTGGGATATTGGGATTCTTGAGAAACATTAAGGTAGACAAGTCCTCAGGGCCTGCTGGGATCTACCCAAGAATACTGAGAGAGGCAAGGGAGCAAATTGTTGGGGCCTTGAGGGAAATCTTTGTATCCCCCCTGGCTACAGAGGAGGTCCAAGAGGATTGGAGAATAGTCAATGTTGTTCCTTTGTTTAAGAAGGGTAGGAAGAAGAATCCAGGTAATTACAGGCTGGTGAGCCTTACATCAATGGTGGGGAAATTATTGGAGAGGATTCACTCCCACTTGGAAATAACTGGACCTTTTAGCAAGAGGCTACATGGTTTTGTGAAGGGGAGGTCATGTCTCACGAACTTGATTGAGTTTTTCGAGGAAGTGACGAAGATGATTGATGAGGGTAGGGCAGTGGATGTTGTCTACATGGACTTCAGTAAGGCCTTTAACAAGGTCCCTCATGGCAGACTGGTGCAGAAGGTGAAGTCAGATGGGATCAGAGGTGAGCTGGCAAGGTGGATACAAAACTGACCCAGTCATAGTAGAAAGAAGGTAGCAGTGGAAGATTGTTTCTGAATGGAGGGCTGTGACAAGTGGCATTCCTGAGGGATCAGTGCTGGGACCTTTGCTGTTTATCATGTATTTCTAAATGATTTGGAGGAAAATGTAACTGGTTTGATTAGTAAGTTTGCAGATGACACAAAAGTTGATGGATTTGCAGATAGCGACGAGGGCCATCAGAGGATACAGCAGGATATAGATCAGTTGGAGATTTGGTTGGAGAGATGGCAGATGGAGTTTAATCCAGACAAATGTGAGGTGATGCATTTTGGAAGGTCTAATACAGATAGGAAATATACAGTAAATGGCAGAAGCCTTAAGAGTATTGAGAGGCAGAGGGATCTGGGTGTACAGGTACACAGATCACTGAAAGTGGCAACGCCAGTGGAGAAGGTGGTCAAGAATGCAGATGACATGCTTGCCTTCACCAGCCAGGGCACTGAGTTTAAAAACTAGCAAATCATGTTGCTGCTTTGTAGAACCTTATTGAGGCCGCACTTGGAACATAGTGTTTAATTCTGGTTGCCACACTACCAGAAGGATGTGGAGGCTTCGGAGAGGTACAGAAAAGATTTACAGGATCCAAGAGAAAATGCTGGAAAATCTTAGTAGGGCTGGCAGCATCTGTAAGGAGAGAAAAGAGTCCAGGTGACCCTTTGTCAAAGCTCAAAGATTTACCAGAATGTTACCTGGTATGGAGGGCATTAGCTGTGAGGAGAGGTTGGAGAAACTTGGTTTGTTCTCACTGGAATGAAGGAGGTTGAGGGGCGACCTGATAGAAGTCTACAAGATTATGAGAGGTATGGACAGAGTGGATAGTCAGAAGCTTTTTCCTAGGGTGGAATTTCTAGGGGCACAGTTTGAAGATGTGAGAGGCAAGGTTTAAAGGAGATGTATGAGGCAAGCTTTTTTACACAGTGGATAGTGAGTGCCTAGAACTCGCTGCCGGTGAAGATAGTGGAAGAAGATAAACAGTGACTTCTAAGGGCCATCTGGACAAATACATGAACAGGATGGGAATGGATGGATATGGTTCCTGGAAGGGTAGGGGGTTTTAGTTCAGTTGGGCAGCATGGTCAGTGCAGGCTTGGAGGGCCGAAGGGCCTGTTCCTGTGCTGTAATTTTCTTTGTTCTTTGTTTGAAATGCTAAGTTAAAATAGACATAGTTCCAGATGACCAGAAGCTGCTCTCCACTTTGAGGGGGAAAGCTGGCTGGTGATGACGTGAGTGACACAACAGACAATTTGAACATAACATTCAAAAAACACAATCTGATCATCTGTTTTGAGCGATGTTGTCTGAGGGATAACTATCAGGACTCTCAGTACATCTCCCTGCCCCTCTTTGAACAGTGGCTATGAAATCAATTGAACTTGAGACAGGGTATCGGGTATTAGTTTTACATATCTTCCAAACAAAAACACTTCTGATAGTGCATTACTACCTCACTGCTGTGCGGGGAGTCACTGTCAGATTGAAATTTACTTTAGGATCTAAAGAGCAGGCCCGGGCCCACACCATTTAAAAGCTTCACACTGAGTCATGGCTGAGACTATTCTAATCAACAAATGACTGCATGTTCCTGGTGAGTGATGATTCCACTAATATAAAATAAATCCTCTAACTGTAGCCTGCTCTGACACATCCACACAAAACACAAATTGTCCTCAATTCGACTGCCAACCTATGCTGATTTGGCTAAAATGAGTCCCAAAGGCTGGAGGGTCATGTTGTCCCTCGATGAAGAAAGAGAAACGTCAGCCATGTTTCTCACTCCTCAACACTCCCAGAAAGATCACACGTGAAGACAGAATATTTATTCAGATACAACAACACAGACTTGGTTCTCCAGCAAAGAAGCAGAAGGGTAATGATATCTAAGTAATCATATCAGAATGTGAGGGGGGAAGTGGGGGGGCACAGTATGAAAGGGGAAGGGGAGAGGAAAGGAAGGAGAGAGAACAGAGAGGGGAGGGGAGGGAGAGAGGGGAAATCACAGTGTGAGGCGCATAAGGAGGGGAGGGCAGAGGGAGGGGGAGGAGAGAGAGAAGTTACAATGTGAAGGGAAGGGAGAGAGTGCCCTTAATAAACCCAGCACAATCAGATGGTCATTTTGGAAAAAGAAGCAGGACCTTACCAGCGGGCTCTCTCCCAGCCGAGAATACAGTAGGAAGCTGTGGAGGTCTCCGTGTTTCATAAATGGGAGGATGACAACTGGTGATGGGAAACCTTCATTCTCGTGACTCTGTAGACAGACTCCTGCATTCAGGGAGGCGAGGGAGAAAGGAATTTTGAAAACTAAGCGGCAGTGCTTTGGAAAGAATAAAGGTCAAAATTTCACCAGACTCTGACTTCAGGTGGCAAGGCGGGGGTTACAGATTCTCCCCATTAACCTCAGGGAGTGAGTGGTGTGATATTGATCCTACCTGACTACGCATCCCTATTGATAAAATGGATCTGCAAGTTCCTCTCCAAGACACCCACCATCTTGACTTGGAAATATATCACTGTTCCTTCACTGTCATTGGGTCTAAATCCTGGACCTCCCTCCCTAACAACACTGTGGGTGCCTCGAACAACAGGGATTGCAGTGTCTCACCACTGTGACATCTGTATGTAATGTATGTTGAGGTTTGGGGCACATACTACAAACCGAGTCACGCAATTCGTCAGAGCTTTAGTGCCAGCATGATTCAGATGGAGCCCGTCCCATCGGAACAGCTCCCTTTTCTCCTTTCCCAATACTGTGCCAATGTCCCATGAATTCTAAACTTTGAGCCACTCTTATTGACCCTGTGCCAATTAGCTTGTGGTTCAAGTAATAATCCAGAGATTACCTTTTCTGGTTCTCTTTTTTACTTTAGTCCCGAGCTGCTCACATTCCCTGCACAGAACCTCTTTCCTTGTTCTGTATCTTGGAACCCATGTGCACCGTGACAACTGAAACTTTCAGTCCCACTCCAACTTCCTCTGCAGTCCAGATGCAATGTCCTGAACCAGGGCACCAGGCAGGCAACACAATCTTCAGCACTCTATCCTGGCCACAGAGAACAGTGTCCATTCCCCTGACTATACTATCCCCAATTGCGACAGCATTTCCGTTTTTTTCCCCATTCTTGAATGGCTCTTTAATGCAGTGCGATGGTTAGATTCCTCATCCTCCCCTCAGCCAACCCTCTCATCCACATGGGGAGCAAGAATCTCAAACCTGTTAGTGGGTGGCACATTGGTCAGCACTGTCATTGGGTCTAAATCCTGGAACTCCCTCCCTAATAACACTCTGGGTGCCTTGGACAACACAGGGATTGCAGTGGCGCACCACGGTGACCTGTGTGTATAACGTGTGTTGAGGTTTGGGGTGCATACAACATACACTCTGCCAGGGACCCGGGTTCAATTCTCGCCTTGGGTGACTGTGTGGAGTCTGCACATTCTCCTCGTGTTTGTCAGGATCCCCCTGGGTGCTCTGGTTTCCTCCCACAGTCCAAACATCAGGTTAAGTTGATTGGCTATGGTAAATTGCCCCTTAGTGTCAGGGGAAGTGGCAGGGTAGGTACATTGGCCACGGGGACCTGGACTGTGTGGGATTGTGGTCAGTGCAGACTCAATGGGTTAGACGCCCTCCTTCTGCACCGTGGGGATTCTATGATTATTCAGACAAACTCAAGGGTCATAAAGTCGAACAGTGCAGAAAAGGCTCATCGAGTCTGCACATCAATGTCTACCACTAAAGGTGCACTAATCCCATTTTCCTGCACTTGTCCCATATCCCTGAATGTTATATTTCATCCAATTTCTTTCTAGATTGTAACCTTTCTGGCCTCCACTACCTTCCCAGGCAGTGCATTCCAAATTCCCACAACCCTCTGAGTGAAAAGGTTTTCTCTCCAATCCCCTCTAAACTCCTGTCCCTGACCCTAAAACCTGACTGACCTCTCAACCAAGGGGTACAGCTGCTCCCGACTCACCCTGTCCACACCTCTCATAATCTTACACACCTCAGTCATGTCCCACTTTAGCCTTCTCTGCTCTAAAGAAAATAATCCAAGCATGTCCTTGTTTTAAAAGGAAACGTTTCTAAGTTACCTTACCCAGTAAACGCATAACATTGGGATGATCAAACTCCTTCATGCAGACTGCTTCACGGAGAAAGTCCTCCATTTCTGTCCGGGTGCAGATTGCAACTGTGGGGAGGAAGAGGGTCAGTTAATTGCACAACAGAAGGAGATTGAGATGTTCATTGTCAGCAGCCCACTGGTTTCAGTGCTTTCCATGTACAAATGGTGAAACCAGGCTGAGATCAAGCTAGGAAAGCTCAGAGGCACAAACATGTGGAAGTTTGATAGTCAAAGAACAAAAAGGAAATCATTTGTTCCAATGTGTCAAATTTAATCCATTCTCTTTCAAAGCTGTGGCTTTGCCAACCTGCTTCTGGCACCTTTTTGAGCAATGCATTAATGATCACAAGGACTTGCAATATCAAATAATTCTCAGCTTCCTCTGTGTTTATTTTCAATCTCTGCCTGGTTTCTACCCTTCCTGAGAAAGTACATTTTCCCCGCACACTGTCAAAACTTGCCCTTAACTTTCTCTACCCTAAGGAGAACAATCCCAGTTTCCCTCTGACATTCCTCATCCCAGGGTCAGGGATGTCATGGAGCAGTTGCAGGATATCCTTCTGGTGGAGGGTGAACAGCCAGAGCTTGTGCTCCATGCTGGTACCAGTGAAAAACTTGGAAATAATATCACCATTCCTTCACTGTCACTGAGTCAAAATTCCGGAATTCCCTCCCTAATGGCACCTACACCTCAGGGACTGCAGCAGCTCAAGAAGGTAACTCAGCAGCACCTTCTGAGGTGAACTCGGGAAGGACGATAAATGCTGGACTAGCCAGAGATGCCCATATCCTGTAATTGAACACAATAACATAGGCATTTTTGCAGGAATACCCCTCCCCCTCTGAGTCAAGTCAGCAAGTACTGCAGTTGAAAAGAGAACTGGGAAGCTTCTCTGCCAAACTACACAATGTTGTGATTACAAAACCAACAGGATGGTCTCTACTCCCCTTCTTGAACAAGGGGACAACATTTGCTATCCTCCAGTTTTCCAGCACTATACTTGTAGCCAATGATGACATGAAGATCAAAGCCAAAGGCTCAGCAATCTCCTCCCTAGCCTCCCAGAGAATCCTAGGGTAAATCCCATCCGGCCCAGGGGACTTACCTATTTTCATACTCTCAAGAATTTCTAACACCTCCTCCTTATGTACCTCAATCCTGTCCAGTCTAAAAGACTGTATCTCAGTATTCTCCTTGACTACATTGACTTTTTCCTGCGTGAATACCAACAAAAAATACTCATTCAGTGCCTCTCCTATCTCTTCAGGCTCCACACACAACTTCCCACTGCTGTCTCTGACTGGCCCTAATCTTGCCCTAATCAATCTTTTATTCTTGACATACCTGTAGAAAGCTTTAGGATTTTCCTTGATCCTATCCACCAAAGTCTTCTCATGTCCTCTTCTAGCTCTTCTTAACCCTCCCTTTAGCTCCTTCCTGGCTAATTTATAACTCTCCAGTGCCCTGAGCCTTCATGTCTCATCTTTACACAAGCTTCCTTCTTCCTCTTCACTAGAGATTCAACTTCTTTAGTACACCACGGTTCCCTTGCTCGACCACTTCCTCCCTGCCTGACAGGTACATATTTATCAAGGACTCGCAGTAGTTGCTCCTTGGATAAGTTCCACATTTCAATTGTGCCCAGCCCCTGCAGTTTCCTACTCCAACCTATGTATCCTAAATCTCACCTAATAGCCTCATAATTACCTTTCGCCCAGCTATAACTTCTGCCCTTGGGTATATACCTATTCCTTTCCATCACTAAGGTAAACGTAACCAAATTGTGGTCACTATCACCAAAGTGCTCACCTACCTCCAAGTCTAACACCTGGTCTGGTTCATTACCCAGTACCAAATCCAATGTAGCTTCTCCCCTTGTTGGCCTATCTACATACCGTGTCAGGAAACCTTCCTGCACACATTGGACAAAAACTGACCCCTCTAACGTGCTTGAACTATAGCTTTTCCAATCGATATTTGTAAAGTTAAAGTCCCCCATAACAACTACCCTGTTACTTTCGCACCTATCCAGGATCATCTTTGCAATCCTTTCCTCTACATCTCTGGAACTTTTTGGAGGCCTATAGAAAACTCCCAGCAGTGTGACCTCTCCTTTTCTGTTTCTAATCTCAGCCCATACTACCTCAATAGACAGATCCACATCAAACGTCCTTTCTGCCACCATAATACTGTCCTTGACTAACAATGCCACGCCTCCCCCTCTTCTATCACCTTCTCTGCTCTGACTGAAACATCTAAACTCTGGAACCTGCAACAACCATTCCTGTCCCTGCTCTATCCATGTCTCTGTAATGGCCACAACATCGAAGTCCTAGGCACCAATCCAGGCTGCAGGTTCATCCACCTTATTGTGTATGCTCCTCACATTAAAGTATACACACTTCAACCCACCCTCCCACCTGCCAATACTCTGCTGCGACCTTGAAACCTTATCCATGACCTCCCTATTCTCAACCTCCTGTACATTGGAGCTACAATTCAGGTTCCCATCCCCCCTCTGAATCAGTTTAAACCCCCCAAAGAGCATTGGCAACTTTCCCCCCCAAGATATTAGTACCCCTCTGGTTCAGGTCTAGACCATCCCTCTTGTACATGTCCCACCTACCCCAGAATGAGCCCCAATTGTCCAGGTATCTGAAACCCTCCCTCCTGCACCATCCCTTTAGCCACGAGTTCAAATGTCCTCTCTCTCTATTCTTCTCCTTGCTATCCTGTGGCACGGGTAACAAACCAGAGATAAGAACACTGTCTGTTTTAGCCCTGAGCTTCCACCCTGGGGGATGGGAACCTGAATTGGGGCCACTGCTGTTTGTCATTTTTATAAATGACCTAGATGAGGGTGTGGAAGGATGGATTAGTAAATTTGCTGATGTCACCAAAGTTGGAGGAGTTGTAGACAGTGAGGATGGATGTTACAGTTTGCAGAGGGACATAGATAAGCTGCAGAGCTGGGCTGAGAGGTGGCAAATGGAGTTTAATGCGGAAAAGTGTGAGGTGCTTCATTTTGGTAAGAGTAACAGGAGTACAGAATATAGGGCTAATGGAAGGACTCTTAGTAGTGTTGACGAGCAGAGAGATCTCGGTGTACATGTGCATAGATCGCTGAAAGTTGGCACGCAGGTTGATAAGGTTGTTAAGGAGGTGTACGGTGTGTTATTCTATTGAATTTCAGAGCCGTGAGGTCATGTACAAAACTCTGATGCAGCCGCACTTGGAGTATTGCGTACAGATCTGATCGCCGCATTATAAGAAAGATGTGGAGACATTGGAAAGGGTGCAGAGGAGGTTTACCAGGATGTTGCCTGGTATGGTGGGAAGGTCTTATGACGAAAGGCTGAGGGACTTGAGGTTATTTTCATTAGAGAGAAGAAGGTTACGAGGTGACCTGATTGAGGCATACAAGATGATCAGAGGGTTAGATAGGGTGGACAGTGAGAGCCTTTTTCCTCGGATGGTGACGGCTAACACGAGGGGACATAGCTTTAAATTAAGGGGTGGTAATTATAGGAGGGATGTCAGAGGTAGGTTCTTTACTCAGAGGGTAGTAAGGGTGTGGAATGCCCTGCCTGCAGCAGTTGTGGACTCGCTAACTTTAAGGGCGTTCAAATGGTCAGTGGATAGGCATATGGATAACATTGGAATAGTTTAGGTTAGAGGGTCATTAGATTGGTTCCACTGGTCGGCGCAACATCGAGGGCCGAAGGGCCTGTACTGTGCTGTAATGTTCTATGTTCTAAGTTAAAGTTTATTTATTAGTCACAAGTAGGCTTACATTAACACTCCAATGAAGTTATTCTGAAAATCCCCTGGTCGCCACACTCCGGCACCTCTTCGGGTACACTGAGGGAGAATTTACCATGGTCAATCCACCCTAAGCAGCAAGTTTTTGGATTGTGGAAAGAAACCGGGGGACCTGGAGGAAACCCATGCAGACATGGGGAGAACATGCAGACTCTGCACAGATGGAAACCCAATCCAGGAATCGAACCCAGGTCCCTGGCCCCTGACAATGTGAAGCAGCAGTGCTAATCACTGTGCCACTGTGCCTACTCCAGGCCAGTCCTTCCCCCACTCCAGGCCAGTCCTTCCCCAACTCCAGGCCAGTCCTTCCCCAACTCCAGGCCAGTCCTTCCCCCACTCCAGGCCAGTCCTTCCCCTACTCCAGGCCTGTCCATCCCCCACTCCAGGCCAGTCCCTTCCCCCACTCCAGGCCTGTCCATCCCCCACTCCAGGCCAGTCCCTTTCCCCACTCCAGGCCAGTCCCTTCCCCCACTCCAGGCCAGTCCCTTCCCCCACTCCAGGCCTGTCCTTCCCCCACTCCAGGCCAGTCCCTTCCCCCACTCCAGGCCTGTCCATCCCCCACTCCAGGCCAGTCCCTTCCCCCACTCCAGGCCTGTCCTTCCCCCACTCCAGGCCAGTCCCTTCCCCCACTCCAGGCCAGTCCCTTCCCCCACTCCAGGCCTGTCCATCCCCCACTCCAGGCCTGTCCTTTCCCCACTCCAGGCCAGTCCTTCCCCCACTCCAGGCCTGTCCATCCCCCACTCAGGCCTGTCCTTCCCCCACTCCAGGCCTGTCCATCCCCCACTCCAGGCCTGTCCTTTCCCCACTCCAGGCCAGTCCTTCCCCCACTCCAGGCCTGTCCTTCCCCCACTCCAGGCCAGTCCTTCCCCCACTCCAGGCCTGTCCATCCCCCACTCAGGCCTGTCCTTTCCCCACTCAGGCCAGTCCTTTCCCCACTCCAGGCCAGTCCTTTCCCCACTCCAGGCCTGTCCTTCCCCCACTCCAGGCCAGTCCATCCCCCACTCCAGGCCTGTCCTTTCCCCACTCCAGGCCAGTCCTTCCCCCACTCCAGGCCTGTCCTTCCCCCACTCCAGGCCAGTCCTTCCCCCACTCCAGGCCTGTCCATCCCCCACTCAGGCCTGTCCTTTCCCCACTCAGGCCAGTCCTTTCCCCACTCCAGGCCAGTCCTTTCCCCACTCCAGGCCTGTCCTTTCCCCACTCCAGGCCAGTCCTTTCCCCACTCCAGGCCTGTCCTTCCCCCACTCCAGGCCAGTCCTTTCCCCACTCCAGGCCTGTCCTTCCCCCACTCCAGGCCAGTCCTTTCCCCACTCCAGGCCTGTCCTTCCCCCACTCCAGGCCAGCTCTTGGAGAAACACAAAGTTGCTGCAAGTCATCGGAAGGCCGAGAACAATTTGCGGCGCTCTTTAGGTGTTATAACAAGTCTGCTGGTTCTCCTGTCGAGAACAAAAGCCAAGCTGGCCAAACCCGCCTTTCAGTCTGACAGGATCACACAACCCCAGACATGGTGAAACAGGCATTTCCATTAGGAACAAACGCAGTCTGATCATTTCAACTTTGTTACTGAAATCTTGTTGAGTCAGATTGAGGAGTGGCCCCTTAACAAATGAGGAGGCTTCCTCTTGTTTGCTTTAGTCACGAGTGAAAAGAGGGGTCATAAATGTGAGATTGTCATGAATAAATCCCGAAACAATTTAGCTCCTACTTCTTATGATCCTGAGATGAGGAGGGACTTCTTTACCAGCGAATGGTTCAAATCAGAAACTCACTCCCACTGTGAGTAGTTGAAGTGACCAGCATCGATGCATTGGCAGAGAAGGTAGATGACCAAATTGGGGAGAAACAGTGCAAAGTCCAAGTGCTACAGACGGGCACATTGGAAAGTCCAGGACTATGTGCTGATGGACACACTAAAGCCTGGGATAGCCACCGGAGAGACGCAATGGGGAAATACCTTTCAACCATTGCACATTGAGAGGCTGGAAATACGTACAACATGGAATGTACATTGTGAATATCTAGAGTATTGAAATTATATTGATACAACTCAGAATGGAACATGCTATATGAAGAAAAGCTGAATTCTATTGCACCTTCTTTAATATTATTCTTTCTGTAACTTTCAATTCAGAATACTTTGTAATGTACCTCTACAAATTTTAAGAAAACACACAAGAGAAAGAGGAATATGGTCTCATGTAAATGCTAATAGAGAAAGAGGAGGCTCATGTGGAGCATTAACACTGGCAGTAGTTCCGTTAAATGAAAAGGTGAGTTTCAATGCTGTACATTCGATTCTATGACATGGAGAAGATGGCGTTGGACTGGTCTGACCTTCGGGTAAGCATTCTCCAAGGTGGCCTTCACGACACACGACAGCACAGAGTCGCTGAGCAGAGACTGATAGCCAAGTTCCGCACACATGAGGACGGTCTCAACAAGGATCTTGGGTTCATGTTTCACTATCTGTAACCCCCGTGACTTGCCTGGGTTTGCAAAACCTCACTTACTGTACTGTCTGGAGACAATACACATCTCTTTAACCTGTGCTTAACCCTCTCTCCACTCACATTGTCTGCATCTTTAAGACTTGAACAGCAGGTTAGGTGTAAGGATTTGCATTCTAATCAGTAATCTGTAAACTGTCTGTGCTTTATATGCTCTGTCTGAGGCCAGAACTCTCCATTCACCTGACGAAGGGACTAACCCCGAAAGCTTGTGCGTTTACTATCAAATAAATTTGTTGGACTTTAACCTGGTGTTGTGATACGTTCGATTCGATGCAGACATGACTAGATTTGTGAGCAGAAGACTGTTGGGTCCACCTGGTAAGAAACAGTGTTTCTGGCAGGAAGCATTCACAGCCTCTCTCCATCCAAAGCTCCTGGATGGAGAGTGATGGAGAAAAACGCAAGAGAAACTCCTTAATTTGAAATAAACCACATCACTCAGTGGAGGCTGTAGTGAAGCCTTACCCTTAAAATCAATATATTTAGCATGTGAACTCTCTCTCTGAACTGTGGCCTGTATAATTGAGCTCTAAGTCAGAGGAAGACCCACAAATTTCCAGCGAGAGCTCTGTCCACATCAGCTGGGCCCCCTGTTAAAAACCCTTCAGCCAATCTGAAATTATAGTCCACTTACTTTTCATTGTCTTGACAGCCACTTTGAGAATATAATCATCCTGGTTCAACTGTCCCTCCATCACCGAACCAAACTCGCCTGACAAAATAAATAAATCTGTACATTAAAGTGAATAGAGACCAATCTCAGCAATATGTTCCATTTTTCTGTGAAGGAATTAGATGACTCTCTACAAATGAACCTAATCCCACACTTAATCCCACTCTCAAAGCCAATCCTACCCCTATCCTTTTAAATTTAATTTATGTGTCACAAGTAAGCTTACATTAACACTGCAATGAAGTTACTGTGAAAATCCTCTGATCCCAAACAAGGAACAAAGAGAAAAAAGAAAATTCCAGCACAGGAACAGGCCCTTCGGCCCTCCAAGCCTGCATCAACCACGCTGCCCGACTGAACTAAAACTCCCTACCCTTCCGGGGACCATATCCCTCTACTCCCATCCTATTTATGTATTTGTCAAGGTAGGACCCTTAAAAGTCCTACTGTATCTGCTTCCACAACCTCCCCAGGCACCCACCACCCTCTGTGTAAAAAATTTGCCTGATACATCCCCTTTAAACCTTGCCCCTCGCACCTTAATCCTGTGCCCCGTAATTGACTCTTTCACCCTGGGAAAAAGCTTCTGACCATCCTAATTCTAATCCGTATTTCTCCCCAAATGCCCTTAAGAAGTTCCTTCTTCTGACTTGTTTTCTTCCAAACGCCTCCAAGAGATCCTCAAATTAACTGTCACCATTCCATAATCATTGCAAAAGATGCTGGTTAGCAGCCTGAACGCTAAATTGACTCTTCTGCAAATCCACAGTGATGGGGATGGGCCACCGGCATGCTGCAGGACTCCCCCAGAACCACACCTGTTTCCTTACCTTCTCCGAGCGTCTTGCCCAGTGCCAACTTGTGTCGGTCAATCATCACATCCTGGAGCTTCTCTTTGAGGTCATCGCTGATTCCCAGACTGTTCACTGCAGCAGAAAATAAAACACCAACAATTAACAGGATGTCTGGAGATGCGCTGCTCACTCTGTTTGGAACAAGGATACAGGAGGTGGTGGAATCGTGGTAATGTGACTGAACTAGTAATCCAATGGGAATGAGGATTCAAATCCCACCACGGAAGCTGGTGGAATTGAAATGCAATTATTAATCTGGAATTGTAAAACTTGTCTCAGTAATGTTGACCATGAAACCATTGTCAATTGTCACAGAAATCCATCGAGCTCTCTAACGTCCTTTAGGGAAGGAAATCTGGACCCGAACCTGGACCAGCCTACATGTGGCTCCAGAATCACAGCAACGTGGTTGACTTTGAAATGGCCCTGGTTAAACTACTCATTTCAAGGGCAATTAGGGATGGGCAACAAATATTTTAATTTTATTTATTATTGTCACATGTGCAACCTTAACAGATGCACCATAGAAAGCATTCTTTCTATTTGTATCACAGCTCGGTCTGGGCTCCTGCTCTGCCCAAGACCGCAAGGAACTACAAAAGGTTACGAACGTAGCCCAATCCAACACACAAACCAGCCTCCCATCCATTGAGTCTGTCCACACTTCCCGCTGCTTCGGCAAAGCAGCCGGTATAATTAAGGATCCCACACACCCCGGACATTCTCTCTTCCACCTTCTTCCTTCGGGAAAAAGATACAAAAGTCTGAGGTCACGTACCAACCGACTCAAGAACAGCTTCTTCCCTGCTGCCATCAGACTTTTGAATAAATCTTTCTGTACACCCTACCTATGACTGTAACACTACATTCTGCACTCTCGTTTCCTTCTCTAGGAACAGTATGTTTTGTCTGTATAGCGCACAAGAAACAATACTTTTCACTGTATATTAATACATCTGTCAATAATAAATCAAAATATTAACATGGTGAAAAGTATTGTTTCTTGCGCGCTGTACAGACAAAGCATACTGTTCATAGAGAAGGAAATGAGAGAGTGCAGAATGCAGCGTTACTGTCATAGCTAGGGTGTAGAGAAAGATCAACTTAATGCAAGGTAAGCCCATTCGAAAGTCTGACAGCAGCAGGGAAGAACCTGTTCTTGAGTTGGTTGGTAACAGACCTCAGACTTTTGTAACTTTTTTCTGATGGAAGAAATGAAAAAGATAGGATCCAGGCTGCGTGGGGTCCTTAATTATCCCGGCTGCTTTTCCCTGAGGCAGCGGGAAGTGGAGACAGAGTCAATGGATGGGAGGCTGGTTTGTGTGATGGATTGAGCTACATTCATGACCTTTCCTAGTTCCTCGTGGTCTTGGGCAGAGCAGGAGCCCAGACCAAGCTGTGATACAACCAGAAAAAATGCTTTCTATGGAGCATCTGTAAAAATTGGTGAAAGTTGTAGCTGACATGCCAAATTTCCTTCGCCTCCTGAGCAAGCAGAGGTGTTGGTGGGGCTTTCTTAATTCTAGTGTCAGCATGGGGGGACCAGGACAGGTTGTTGGTGATCTGGACACCTAAAAACTTGAAGCCTTTCTACTTCCTCCCCGTTGATGTAGACAGGGGCATGTTCTCCTTTACACTTCCTGAAGTCAGTGACAATCTCTTTCATTTTGTTGACATTGAGGGAGAGATTATTGTTGCTGCACCAGTTCACCAGATTCTCTATCTCATTCCTGTTCTCTGTCTCATCATTGTTTGAGATCCAACCCACTACGGTGGTGTCATCAGCAAACTTGAAAATGGAATTGGAGGGGAATTTGGCCGCACAGTCAGAGGTGTATAAGGAGTATAGTGAGGGGGCTGAGGACACAGCCTTGTGGGGCACGGGTGTTGAGGATGATCGTGGAGGAGGTGTTGTTGCCTATCCTCACTGATTGTGGACTCTGAGTTAGGAAGTTCAGGATCCAGTTGCAGAGGGAGGAGCCGAGGCCCAGATTTGGAGATGAGTTTGGAGATGAGTTTTGTGGGAATAATGGTCTTGAAGACTGAGCTGTAGTCAATAAATAGAGTCTGACAAAGGTGTGCTTGTTATCCAGGTGTTCCAAATGTTGGCCTTACCAGTGATGTCCACATTCCCTGAAAGAATAAACTTTTAAAAAAGCTTTTTTAAAAAGATTATTTGTGAGACATGGGTGATGCTGACTGGCCAGCATTTATTGCCCCTCCCTTGTTGGAAGACAGTTGAAAGTTAACCACATTGCTGTGGCTCTGGACTCACATATAGGCCAAATCAGGGAAGGTCAGCAGATTCCCCTCCCTAAAGTTTATTCCTGAACCAGATGAGTTTTTCCGATAATCAACAATAGTTTCCTGGTCATCAGGATTCTTAATTCCAGATTTTTAAAATTGAGTTCAAATTCCAGCAACTGGTGTGGTGGGATTTGAACGCTGGTACCCAGAACACTAGCTTCAACATGAGCAGAGTCAAGCTGACCAACACTTACTTATACTTTAGATCAGGTCAGAAAATTCTGGAACTGAGGTGGTCGAACTATCAGGAAAGACTGAAAATGTTGAGAATATTGAGATGGAAGCCTGTTAAATTATGGGAAGGTTTGATAGGATAGACACAGGGAAGGCAGAACCCTGAATCTGCATTGAGAGAGGAAGGACTAGAAGGAGATGTTGATGGGGGGGGGAGCGGGGTGCAGACGAGGAAGGTAGCATGGATTCATGTAGAAAATAAACACCATCATACAGCAGTTGGGCCAAATGGCCTGTCGCTGTGCTAGAAATTCAGTTTCATTTCGCTGAATACTGTCTCACAGAAACATAGAAAATAGAAACAGGAGTAGGCCGTTCGGCCCTTCCAGCTGGTCCACCATTAATCTTAATCATGGCTGATTATGAAACTCAAATTCCTGTCTCCTCTCAGTTTGGATAGGGTTAATATCTACGCAGGAGCCCAGGTCAAAAATGCAGTATTATTATTTATCGTATATCCCAGTTTTTTGGTATTTGCCAGCTGAGCTCCATTAGAACATAGAACACTACAGCACAAAGAGGCCCTTCAGCCCACAAGTTGCGCCGATCATATCCCTACCTACTAGACTTACCAATAACCCTCAATCTCATTAAATCCCATGTACTCATCCAGAAGTCTCTTAAAAGACTCCAGCGAGTTCGCCTCTACCACCACCGACGGCAGCCGATTCCACTCACTCACCACCCTCTGAGTGAAAAACTTACCCCTGACATCTCCTCTGTACCTGCTCCCCAGCACCTTAAACCTGTGTCCTCTCATACCGACCATTTCAGCCCCGAGAATCCACCCTATCTATTCCTCTCAACATCTTATAAACCTCTATCAGGTCACCTCTCAACCTTCATCTCTCCAGGGAGAAAAGACCGAGCTCTCTCAACCTATCTTCATAAGGCATGCCTCCCGATCCAGGCAACATCCTTGTAAATCTCCTCTGCACCCTCTCAATAGCTTCCACATCCTTCCTGTAGTGAGGCGACCAGAACTGAGCACAGTTCTGAGTTCTGAGCACGTTAGGTTAATGAGAGGGTTGTGGTGACTGCATTGTAGGAGAGGGACCTGAGTCTCTGGTCAAACAATTTTACCATCATGTTCTACCTGGTTTTACCAAATTCTAGGATTTCAATCAAGTCTCCAAGGAGTGTAAGTTAATGTCCTGGATAATGCACAGAGCAACATCCAGGAGGAAAACCAGAAGGCAATCAAATAAATGCGACAGAGTCCCGGGTTCAATTCCCATCTTGGGTCACTGTCTGTGTGGAGTCTGCACATTCTCCTCTAATCTGTGTGGGTTTCCTCCGGGTGCTCCGGATTCCACCCACAGGCTGAAAAACGTGCTGGTTACGTGCATTGGCCATGTTAAATTCTCCCTCAGTGTACCCGAACAGGGGATTTTCACAGTAACTTCAGTGTAACGTTAATGTAAATCTAATTGTCAAGCCAATAATAAATTGAAATTGTAAGTCTTCTAACTCAATATTCCTTTGTTTATTGGCTGTTGGAAATGCCCTCTCAATGCCTCTTCACTCCTGATCGATCATGTTGTGAAGAGGCACCTTGGAAAGTAGATAGATTCACAATGACAAGAGTTTAACATAGAACACTACAGCACAAACAGGCCCTTCAGCCCACAAGTTGTGCCGATCATATCCATACCGACCAAGCCATAGAACTATCTGTAACTTCCAATCCCATTAAATCCCACATACTCATCCAGAAGTCTTTTAAAAGACCCCAGCGAGTTCGCTTCTACCACCACTGACGGCAGCCGATTCCACTCACTCACCACCCTCTGAGTGAAAAACTTACCCCTAAAATCTCCTCTGTACTTGCCTCCCAGCACCTTAAACCTGTGTCCTCTCGTAACGACCATTTCAGCCCTGGGAAATAGCCTCCGAGAATCCACCCTATCTATTCCTCTCAACATCTTATAAACCTCTATCAGGTCACCTCTCAACCTTCGTTTCTCCAGGGAGAAGAGACCTAGCTCTCTCAACCTATCCTCATAAGGCATGCCACCCAATCCAGGCAACATCCTTGTAAATCTCCTCTGCACCCTCTCAATAGCTTCCACATCCTTCCTATAGTGAGGCGACCAGAACTGCGCGCAGTACTCCAAGTGGGGTCTGACAAGGGTCTTATAAAGTTGCAGCATTACCTCCCGACTCCTAAACTCAATCTGTGTGCAGTTCTGGTCCCCGCATTACAAGAAGAATGTGGAGGCGTTGGAGAGGGTGCAGAGGAGGTTTACTAGGATGTTGCCTGGTATGGTGGGGAGGTCCTATGAGGAGAGACTGAGGGATTTAGGGTTGTTTTCGTTGGAAAGAAGGCGGCTAAGAGGGGATCTTATTGAAACATATAAGATGATTAGAGGTTTAGATAGGGTGGATAGTGATAGCCTTTTTCCTCGGATGGAGAAAGCTAGCACGAGGGGGCATGGCTTTAAATTAAGGGGGGGTAGCTACAGGACGGATGTCAGGGGTAGGTTCTTTACCCAGCGGGTGGTGAGGGATTGGAATGCCCTGCCTGCTGCAGTTGTAAATGCGTCTAGTTTGGGGGCGTTTAAGAGATCTCTGGATAGGTTTATGGACGAAAAGGGATTGGTATAGGCTAGTGGGTCATTGTTTTTGTAACTGGTCGGCGCAACATCGTGGGCCGAAGGGCCTATTCTGCGCTGTAATGTTCTATGTTCTATGTTCTATTTTCTATGTTCTATGAAGGCCAGTACACCATATGCCTTCTTGACCACATCCTCCACCTGCGATGCCGATTTAAGAGTCCTGTGGACCCGGACCCCAAGATCCTTCTGCTCTTCAACCCAGCTAAGACACCTACCCTTGATATTGTATTCCTTCATCCCATTGTCCTGCCACTACACATTTATCCGCGTTGAAGTCTATCTGCCACTTCGCCCAGTCTTGCATCCTATCTATGTCTCACTGCAACTTCTGACATCCCTCCAGACTATCCACAACACCACCAAGCTTTGTATTGTCGGCGAACTTACCAACCCATCCCTCCACTTCCTCATCCAGGTCATTTATGAAAATTACAAACAGCAAGGGTCCTAGAACAGATCCCTGGGGCACTCCACTGGCGACCGATCTCCATGCAGAGAAAGACCCATCCACAACCACTCTCTACCTTCTGCAGGCAAGCCAGTTCTGGATCCACAAGGCCAAAATCCCTTGGATCCCATGCCCTCTCACCTTCTCAAGAAGTCTTGCATGGGGGACCTTATCAAACGCCTTGCTGAAGTCCATGTAAACCACATCCACCGCTCTTCCTTTGTCAATGTGTTCAGTCACATTTTCAAAGAACTCAGCTAGGCTCGTAAGGCATGACCTGCCCTTGACAAAGCCGTGCTGACTATTCCTGATCATTCTAAACTTCTCTAAATGCTCATAAATCTTGTCCCTCAGAATCCTCTCCATTAACTTACCAACCACTGAGGTCAGACTCACCGGTCGGTAATTTCCCGGGCTATCCCTGTTCCCTTTCTTGAAAATAGCAACCACATCTGCAATCCTCCAATCCTCCGGAACCTCTCCCGTCTCCATCAACGACGCAAAGATCATCTCCAGGGGCTCTGCAATCACCTCCCTCAACTCCCACAGTAAGCTGGGGTACATCCCATCCGGTCCTGGCGACTTATCTATCTTGATAGAATTTAAAAGTTCTAACACATCCTCTTCCTTAACATCCACAAACTCAATCTTTTCAGTCCGCCGCAAACCAGTACAACCTCCCAGATCACTTTCCACCGTGAATACCGAGGCAAAGTACTCATTAAGCACCTCTGCCATTTCTTCTGGTTCCACACAGACTTTTCCCCCTTCACCTTTTATAGGTCCTATCCCTTCTCTTCTCATCCTTTTACTCTTCATATATTTGTAGAAGGCCTTGGGATTCTCCTTAATCTTACCCGCCAAGGCCTTCTCATGACCCCTTCTGGCTCTCCTAATTTCCTTTTTAAGCTCCTTTCTACAGGCCTTATACTCCTCTAGATCCTTAACATCTCCTAGCTCTCTGAACCTTTCATACACCTTTCTTTTCTTCCTGACCAGGTTCACCACAGCCTTCGTGCACCACGGTTCCCGCGACCTACCAAAACCTCCTTGTCTCATCGGAACGTTGTCATGCAGAGCTCCAGACAAACATTCCTTGAAAATCCGCCACCTTCCTTCAGTACTTTTCCCCAAGAACACCTCCTTCCAGTTTACTCGTCCAATTGTCTGCCTGATGTCTTCATATTTCCCCTTACTCCAGACAAACACCTTCCTAGCCTGCCTGATCCTATCTCTTTCCAATGCTATCGTGAAGGAGATAGAATTATAAGAACATAAGAACATAAGAAATAGGAGCAGGAGTCGGCCAACTAGCCCTTCGAGCCTGCCCCGCCATTCAATAAGATCATGGCTGATCTGTCGTGGCTCAGTCCCACTTTCCCGCCCTCTCCCCATAACCCTTAATCCCCTTGCCTATCGAGAACCTATCTACCCACGTCTTAAAAATATTTAGCGAGGCAGCCTCCACCACTTCAACGGGCAGAGAATTCCAGAGATTCACCACCCTCCTCAACTCTGTTCTAAACCGCGCCCCCTTTATCCTGAGGCTGTGCCCTCTAGTCCTACTGTCCTTTCTGAGCGGGAAGAGCCTCTCCACCTCTATCTTATCCATCCCATTCATCATCTTATACGTCTCAATGAGATCTCCCCTCATTCTTCTAAACTCTAACAAGTACAAACCTAGTTTATTCAGCCTCTCCTCATAGTTCAACCCCCTCAACTCCGCTATCAGCCTAGTAAACCTCCTCTGCACTCCCTCTAAGGCCAAAATATCCTTGCGTAAGTGCGGCAACCAAAACTGCACACAGTGCTCCAGCTGCGGCCTCACCAATGCCCTATACAGCTGCAGCAAGACCTCCCTACTTTTATATTCAATCCCCCTCGCTATGAAGGCCAGCATCCCATTCGCCTTCCTGACCACCTGCTGCACCTGCAAGCTGGGTTTTTGCGACTCATGCACGAGGACCCCGAGGTCCCTCTGCACCGTCGCCTGCTGCAGTTTTTTGCTACGTAAGTAATAGTCCTTCCTACCATTATTCCTACCAAAGTGGACAACCTCACATTTGCCAACATTAAATTCCATTTGCCATTTCCTGGCCCATTCGCCCAGCCTATCTAGATCCTTCTGCAGACTCTCCACACCCTCCGCACAATTTGCCGTTCCACCAATCTTGGTGTCATCAGCAAATTTCGACACCATACACTCGGTTCCCTCCTCCAGATCATCTATATAAATGGTAAATAGCTGAGGCCCCAGCACCGACCCCTGGGGCACTCCACTAGTCACCATCCGCCAATCCGAATAGCACCCATTGACCCCCCACTCTCTGCCTCCTATTGGACAGCCAATTATGATCTCCATCCCCGAGATGCTCTCCCACCGAGAGATCCATCACCTGTCCTGGTTCATTCGCCAGTACCAGGTCAAGTACAGCCTCTCCCCTCGTAGGCTTATCCACGTACTGTATCAGGAACCCCTCCTGAACACACCTAACAAACTCCTCCCCATCCAAACCCCTTACCCTAGGGATATTCCAGTCGATGTTTGGGAAATTAAAGTCTCCCATCACGACAACTCTGTTATTACTACATCTCTCTCGGATCTGTTTCCCTATCTGCATCTCAACTTCCCTGTCACTATTGGGCGGCCTATAGAATACACCCAGCAAAGTTATCGACCCTTTGCTGTTCCTAACTTCCACTCACAGAGACTCTGTAGATAGTCCCTCCACGGCATCCTCCTTCTCTGCAGCCATGACACTGTCCCTGATCAACAGTGCCACTCCACCACCTCTTTTGCCACCCTCCCTGTCCTTCCTGAAGCATCTGAATCCTGGCATCTGAAGTACCCAGTCCTGTCCCTGAGACATCCAAGTCTCCGTAATGGCCACCACATCACAATCCCAAACAGCTATCCACGCCCTAAGCTCATCTACTTTATTTACTACACTCCTGGCGTTAAAATAGACACACTTCAGCCCTTCAGTCTGGGCATTTCTGTTCTTCACCACCCGTCTAACCTCCCTCTCATACTGCCTGCAGTCCTTCCCTACCCGGGAGCTAACCTCCTCGCTCTCAGTCTCCTCATCTCTGTTCCCTCCCCCCAACCTTTCTAGTTTAAAGTCCCCCCAGTAGCCTTAGCCAGTCTTCCCACCAAGATATTAGTTCCCCTGGGATTCAAATGCCACCCGTCTTTACTGTACAGGTCACACCTGCCCCTAAAGAGGTCCCAATGATCCAGGAACCGGAATCCCTGCCCCCTGCTCCAGTCCCTCAGCCACGCATTCACCCTCCACCTCATTCCATTCCTGCCCTCATTCTCCCGCGGCGCAGGCAGCAATCCTGAGATTACTACCTTCGCATTCCTCTTTCTCAGCTGCCTACCCAGTTCCCTATAATCCCTTTTCATGACTGCTTCCCTCTTCCTGCCTATGTCAGCAGTACCTATATGAACCATGACCTCTGGCTCCTCACCCTCCCCTTTCAGGATGTCTGGGACACGCCCAGAGACATCCCGGATCCCAGCTCCAGGGAGACAAACCACCATCCGCGACTCCCGTCTGTGTCCGCAAAAACGCCTGTCTGACCCCCTCACTATGGAGTCCCCGATTAACACTGCCTTGCTGCTCTCTTTCTTAGTTTTTTGAAGTACTGGCTCAGCTCCAGAGACCTGGCCACCGCTTCCTCCCCCAGATGAGCTGTCCCCCCCAGTGGTACTCAGACAGGAGTACTTATTTTGAAGGGGGACATCCACCGGCGTGCTCTCCATCACGTGAGCTTTCCCCTTCCTAACCATTACCCACTTGCCTTCTTCCCGTTACCCCGGTGTGACCACTTGCCGTTAGCTCCTATCAATTACCTCCTCATTCTCTCTAATGAGACGAAGGCCCTCGAGCTGCAGTTCCAGTTCCTTAACCTGGTCCCTTAGGGACTGCAGCTCCACACACCCAGCACAGATATGGACGTCTGGGAGACCAGGAGCCTCCAGGACCTCCCACATATTACATTGGCAACAACATACTGGCCTCACACTCATACTTGCCCTTTTTAGAAATACAGAGAAAAAAGTAATAAAAAAAGCTTATAAACCTACCTTGCTTCACCCTTTTCGCTTAGGCCCTGTGAGCCAAAGCCCTTCCAACTCACACAAAAAAAACAAAAACAAACTTACCTGTTCTCACTCCGAGCCTCTCTCTCTCTTTTAGGTTAGAGGAGGTGGGAGGGTGGGATACTCTCCCTGTGTAGTGTATCGGGATTCCTCACCAGTCCAATTTATGGTAAGGGAGAAAAAAAACTACCCAAGTCTCTTTGCAAACTCCTGGTTTCTGGTATAAAATTTGAAGAAAATAAACTAACAAAGTTAGTTTTAAAAATCGCTTTAACTTACCCTCAAACTCTCCTCTTACAAATCTCTGCCTCTCTTCACTGCTCCTAAGGAACAAGTTTGTGGGTTGGCTAGTTGGAGGTTGATTGTCATTGGTATTTGGCAATTCTCGTCCCACTAGGTGACGAGAGAAAAAGGCGAGCGTGTTTTTTACTTTCTGCTGTAAAGTGGGCTCTGCAGTGCGGACGCATTTCTGGGACCAACTGGGGCCACCCACAGCTGCAAGTACCTGCCAAGGACATCAAGACCAACCATGGCTCAGTCAGCCAGGGTCCCCAAGTAGCAACCCACATCTGAAGGCCTATTTTCTTTAAATCAGTTTTCCAAACAGTGTACAGCAGACCTCAAATGTCTACAAATAGAAACACAAAAGAAACTCTTCAGTTTGAAATAAATCAAATCTTTCTCATTGAAAGCTCCTCAGGGAGCTGTTTTGGGAGATAGAAAGATGGCCAAAGTGCAGGCAAGACCACCCACGAAAGCCTATGAACAGATTCTGAGAGACTTGGAGTCCGAATGTCCCATATAATTGTCCAGCAGTAACCACAGCCTAAACAAGCACAAACATTCCCAGCGTCTGCCTCCAATTTGGCTTAGGAATTCCATGTTTAATTTTTGTTGTGTCCGGTTCATTTCTAGAGATCACCAGGAGCTCCATTCCCACCAGAACACTGCCAGGCAGCAGAATCAGTTTGGCAAAGGTTCGAGGTTAAAAATAACACTGATTCTATTTTGGGTTTTCCTTGTTTCCCGGAGGCTGATTTTGGGACTGTTATTTCTTATCGATACTATCGAATTATTTTCAAAATTTTCAACAACTGGGCTAAATTTCCCCCAAGCTTTCTTCACTCCAAGGAGAACAACCCAAGCCGCTTGCAGACACCTTATGAGATGGTAACAGCTAGTGATAGCACATTGAAATGGAATCGTTCCTCCTGGGGCAAATCCTCTGGCCCTGCTTCCACTTCTCTGTGGGGTTAGAGAAGCATTTTGGGGGCGATTCTCCACAAAAAATTTCAAAGTGTTGAATTCATGTAAAAACTGGAGTAAATCTCACAGGTTTTTTTCCAGCAAGATTTTCAAAATGAATCTCCCACACTCTGTGCATCGCACGAACACGACTCACTCCAGAATCTGGGAGGTTGGGCTGATTCCTGCCGGAGAGGCTGGGAGCACAGTGCTGAGCGGGTCACTGCACAGCCACTGACCGGCACACGTACAATAGCTCCATACAGCTGGTCTCCCGACTGCTGTGGAGATGCTGGTATTGGGCTGGGTAAAACTCCACTCACCTGACGAAGGAACAGCGTTCTGAAAGCTTGTGGAGTTTACTATCAAATAAACCTGTTGAACTTTAACCTGGTGTTGGAGGCTTCTTACTGTGTTTTCCCGATCGCTGGCCAGCTGCCCCCACCAGCAACACCACCCCCCCCCACCCCACAACTCCCCGATCTCCGCTTTGCCAGTTAATGCAACCATCAGCAAACCACCCCCCCCCCCCCCCCCCCCCAACCGCCCCTGGAACATGTCCAGCCTCCCCCAGTCTCTGGCCAACCTCTATCCGCAACCCCCACCCCCCCCCACCTCCACCCCGAGCCTGCCCAATCTCCTGATTCCTCCCTCCACCAGCATCCCTGACTACATCCCCCCCCACCCCACCCCACCCCCCACCAATCTTCCCCCACAGGCCCCAGCTCCATTAGGCTCTGGCCCTGCCCCTTGGCTCTGCCCAATGCCCAATGGACGGCACCAAGATGCCTCCTGGATATTGCCACTTTGCCCCTTGGGCAGTGCTGGGGGCCAGGCTGGCACTGCCAAGCTGGTAATGCCCAGGGGGCATCCCGCCTCACTCCTGACCTCCTGGCAGTCCTTAATGACCTCCCTTCATTCCAGCAGGGTCAGGCCACCAGCTCCCCCACAAGCGGGCAGCTGTTGTAAACCTTGTTGGAGTGAAATGCTCCTGATGGGTGTGGGGGTGAGAGGCTGGCGGGCCTGGAGAACTCAGTCCTGGGTCCACTGGGTTCAAGTTATATGGAAAACAACTTCTACAGAGTTTATTCAGCTCCGTGCTGATTGCTGGCTTGGAGCCGACAACTCCAGAAATCTGGTGCCTGTAGACTCATGGACGCCATGATGCCCAGGGGGAAACTCGCAAAACGGTGAGTCTTCCAGCCCACTGAGCTGCATTTTGGGAGAATCGCCCCCGTTTTCTTTGTGGGAGATGGTTTTGTGTAAAGCGGGGGGTTCACATTGGGTGTTGTCTGACTGGGCTGAAGGTTCCCGGCTGTTACTGAAACGCACGGAGAAATGTCACATTATCTGTATGGATTTCAAAGCCAACCAGAGGAAGGTTTGTGTTTGTTCAGTAACTACCTTTACCTCAGGGTATCCCAACATGCTTTTGAAATGTAGTCACCATGGCAATGTAGGAAAAGCAACAGCAAATCCATACACAGCAAAATCCCACAAATAATATATGATAATGACCAGATAGTGTTTCATTTTAATTCTTTCACAGGGTGTGGGCATCGTTCTTTTGTTGGACATGAGAAGGTATCAGTTAATGAATACATATTGGCCAGAGAGAACTCTGCTGGTCTTTATCACACTTTTTGAGACTCCATCAGTGAGGTTTTGCATCACAACATTCATCTGCCTCACCATCAGTGGTTCAGAATTCAAACTACGATATAAGCACACAGGAAATAATCAGATTCAATCACAAGCCAATGGTGCTTTCATTGATCTCAGATAAAAACCAGGACCATGCAATGGAAGTGGGAAAAAGCAGCCGTGATTCATAATCCCAGTCAGTATCCAAAAATCCAGATCAAAAATGAAGGTTTGGGATGTCAATAGGGCGTGCTCCTAATGGCAGCTTCATCCCTGGAGAGACAGGGGTTCGTGGGTCATCGAACCCTCGTGGGGCCCTCCGGGAGGGAGGGGGTAGCAGTGGGGCACTACCCCCAACAGGGAATCCAAGAAGTGAACCTCGGATATTGAGGCCCTGATCAGGAAGAAGAAGGAGGCACATAACAGGCACAGGTAGCTGGGATAAGTGGAGCCCTTGAAGAGATTAGAGGGAATCCTCAAAAGATTTAAAGAAACTGGTATCTACTTGAAAAGAGAAAAATGCACTTTTCAGGCTGATGAAGTCATACCTTTAGGATGGAGCCACTAGAGGAAGAGGTAAAGGCAATAAAAGAGGAACCTGCACCAAAGGACATCCTTCTTAGGGATTGTGGCTGATTTTACCCAACTTGTCTGTCACTTTGGCAAACTTACCCTGTCCTCAAAAGAAATATCAGTGCTGGCAATGGGAAAATACCCACAGGAAAGCCTTGGACCGAGTAAAACAGTCTCTGAAATCATTTACCTCACTTGTCCATTTCGACCCAGGCCCCGTACCAGCCCGCACACAGACCTGTACCAGCCCGCACACAGACCTGTACCAGCCCGCACACAGACCTGTACCAGCCCGCACACAGACCTGTACCAGCCCGCGCACAGACCTGTACCAGCCCGCACACAGACCTGTACCAGCCCGCACACAGACCTGTACCAGCCCGCACACAGACCCGTACCAGCCCGCACACAGACCCGTACCAGCCCGCACACAGACCCGTACCAGCCCGCACACAGACCCGTACCAGCCCGCACACAGACCCGTACCAGCCCGCGCACAGACCCGTACCAGCCCGCGCACAGACCCGTACCAGCCCGCACACAGACCCGTACCAGCCCGCACACAGACCCGTACCAGCCCGCGCACAGACCCGTACCAGCCCGCGCACAGACCCGTACCAGCCCGCACACAGACCCGTACCAGCCCGCACACAGACCCGTACCAGCCCGCACACAAGACCCGTACCAGCCCGCGCACAGACCCGTACCAGCCCGCGCACAGACCCGTACCAGCCCGCACACGGCCCCGTACCAGCCCGCACACGGCCCCGTACCAGCCCGCACACAGACCCGTACCAGCCCGCACACAGACCCGTACCAGCCCGCACACAGACCCGTACCAGCCCGCACACAGACCCGTACCAGCCCGCACACAGACCCGTACCAGCCCGCACACAAGACCCGTACCAGCCCGCGCACAGACCCGTACCAGCCCGCGCACAGACCCGTACCAGCCCGCACACGGCCCCGTACCAGCCCGCACACAGACCTGTACCAGCCCGCACACAGACCTGTACCAGCCCGCGCACAGACCCGTACCAGCCCGCGCACGGCCCCGTACCAGCCCGCGCACAAACCCGTACCAGCCCGCGCACAGCCCCGTACCAGCCCGCGCACAGCCCCGTACCAGCCCGCGCACAGACCCATACCAGCCCGCGCACAGACCTGTACCAGCCCGCGCACAGACCTGTACCAGCCCGCACACAGACCTGTACCAGCCCGCACACAGACCTGTACCAGCCCGCGCACGGACCCGTACTAGCCCGCGCACGGCCCCGTACCAGCCCGCTCACAGACCCGTACCAGCCCGCGCACAGACCCGTACCAGCCCGCGCACAGACCCGTACCAGCCCGCGCACAAACCCGTACCAGCCCGCGCACAGACCCGTACCAGCCCGCGCACAGACCTGTACCAGCCCGCACACAGACCCATACCAGCCCGCGCACAGACCCGTACCAGCCCGCGCACAGACCCGTACCAGCCCGCGCACGGCCCCGTACCAGCCCGCGCACAAACCCGTACCAGCCCGCGCACAGCCCCGTACCAGCCCGCGCACAGCCCCGTACCAGCCCGCGCACAGACCCATACCAGCCCGCGCACAGACCCGTACCAGCCCGCGCACAGACCTGTACCAGCCCGCGCACAGACCTGTACCAGCCCGCACACAGACCTGTACCAGCCCGCACACAGACCCGTACCAGCCCGCACACAGACCTGTACCAGCCCGCGCACGGACCCGTACTAGCCCGCGCACGGCCCCGTACCAGCCCGCTCACAGACCCGTACCAGCCCGCGCACAGACCCGTACCAGCCCGCGCACAGACCCGTACCAGCCCGCGCACAAACCCGTACCAGCCCGCGCACAGACCCGTACCAGCCCGCGCACAAACCCGTACCAGCCCGCGCACAGACCCGTACCAGCCCGCGCACAGACCTGTACCAGCCTGCGCACAGACCCGTACCAGCCCGCGCACAGACCCGTACCAGCCCGCGCACAAACCCGTACCAGCCTGCGCACAGACCCGTACCAGCCCGCGCACAGACCCGTACCAGCCCGCGCACAGACCCGTACCAGCCCGCGCACGGCTCTGCACCATCCTGCTTCCAACGGCTTGGCAGAAAGGTGCAGACTTTCAAAGCATGGATGAGGAAACAATCCTACAGGGAAATGCCCCTCTGGCCAATTCTTTACTCTCCTATAAATAGAGGACAAACAAGCAACCAGTACAGCACAGGAACAGGCCCTTCGGCCCAACAAGTTTGTGCCGACACAGATGGCTCTCTAATCCCTCCATATCCCTCTATCTGCTGCCTATTCATGTATCTATCCAGGTGCCTCTTGAACATTGTTATAGAATCTGCTTCCACCACCTCCTCTGGCAGCGCGTTCCAGGCATTGACCACCCTCTGTGTGAGAAACTTGCCCTGCACATCTCTTCGAAACTTTCCCCTTCTCACTTTCAACCTATCCCCTGAGCAATTGACTCTTTGACCCTGGGAAAAGGACTCTGACTATCCACTCTATCAAAGCCTGTCGTAATCTTATAAACCTCTATCAGTCCTCCTCATCCTCCAAAGGACCAATGAAAACAATCCAAGTTTATTCAACCTTTCTTCGTAGGCCACATCCTCCAAACCAGGCACCATCCTGGTAAATCTCTTCTGCACCCTTTCCAATAACAGCACGTCCAACGCTGCTACAAAGGTAGCAGCACCCAAATTATTGAAGGGTTGACGCCTGAGAACAGGCCTTGACCTTATTTTTCCAAATTTGACAGGGAGGGCGGAGACTAAGCAAACCTCACAGAAGGATTGTCATGATTCCATTGGGTGAGGCAGGTTATTTAACCTGAATGGTTTGGTTTTTGTCCAGAACATTGGTGAGGGGCCAGCTTGGGTACTTTGGAAGATTGGGAGTCGGGAGATAGCAGCAGCTTTATAAGACCCTGGTCAGACCCCACTTGGAGTACTGTGCGCAGTTCTGGTCGCCTCACTACAGGAAGGATGTGGAAGCTATTGAGAGGGTGCAGAGGAGATTTACAAGGATGTTGCCTGGATTGGGAGGCATGCCTTATGAAGATAGGTTGAGAGAGCTCGGTCTTTTCTCCCTAGAGAGATGAAGGATAAGAGATGACCTGATAGAGGTTTATAAGATGTTGAGAGGTATTGATCGAGTGGATTCTCAGAGACTATTTCCCAGGGGTGAAATGGCTGCCACAAGAGGACACAGGTTTAAGGTGCTGGGGGGTAGGTACAGAGGAGATGTCGGGGTAAGTTTTTCACTCAGAGGGTGGTGAGTGAGTGGAATCGGCTGCTAGAGGTGGTGGTGGAGGCAGACTCGATAGGGTCTTTTAAGAGACTTCTGGATGAGTACATGGGACTTAATAGGATTGAGGGTTATAGGTAAGCCTAATAGGTAGGGATATCATCGGCGCAACTTGTGGGCCAAAGGGCCTGTTCTATCATTTGAACGACCGGCTCAGTGTCATGTGTCACTGGCCAGCAGAACACTAAGTGCGGAGACACATCAGTCACATCAGAAAGTAAGAAGCTGCAACCCCCACCATCAGGACTCAGTGATAGAGTTCAGTGTGTCAGCAGCTGAGTCGGCAAGAGCCAAACCTACTGTTCTCCAAGAAGAATCTTGTTTATCAGCTGAAGCAGAGGAAGAGGGCACTGACTGAAGTTCAATATCCCACCTACCACCACTGGAAGCTCAGTTACCCGAAGCTCAGAGAAGCCGGGTGTGGGTTGCGTCACTCCACAACAGTCTAAAAGACTTTCAAAGTGACTGACTTTGTGAACTTTGCTGAATTGTCCATCTTGCAAATTTTATTTTGCCTGCATTTTGTTTGTATTTTAGTAAAAGAAGTTAAGTGGTTTGGAAGGTCTTTGCCTTGACAAAGAGTCATGTGGACTCGAAACAACAGCTCTTTTCTCTCCTTACAGATGCTGCCAGACCCGCTGAGATTTTCCAGCATTTTCTCTTCTCATTGAATACAGGAATTGTTGGAAATCATGTTGCAGCTGTATAAAACCTAGGTTAGGCCCCATTTGGAATACTGCATGCTGTTCTGGTCACCTCACTATCAGAAGGACTTGGAAGCTTTGGATAGAATGCAAAGCAGATTCGTCAGGATGTTCCCTGGTCTCAAGGCTATGAGGAGAGGTTAAATAAACGAGGATTGTTTTCACTGGAAGGATGGGGCTGAGGAGAGACCTGATAGAGATCTGCAATATTATGAGAAGCATAGACAGGGTGGATAGTCAGAGGCTTTGTCCAAGTTGGAAGTGTCAAGGGGGCACAAGGTGAGAAGGGGAAAATTTAAGGGAGGTGTACGGGGGAGGTTCTTCATGCAGAAAGTGATGGGTGCCTGGAACGCGCTGCCAGAGGAGGTGGTGGAAGCAGGCACATTAGCAACATTTAAGTGGCATCTGGATGGGTACAAGAATAGGAAGAAAATAGAAAGATACAAATCAAGTAAATGCAGAAGGTTTTTTTAAAGTTTGGGCATCATGATCAGCACCGGCTTGGCGGGCCGAAGGGCCTGTTCCTGTTCCGTACTTTTGTTATTTATCTGAATGGACAGGAAGGATCTGACTTTAATTGAAATCTCACTGATTAAGAACAGGGCACTCAGTTGGTACATGGGAGTTAGGTTCCCACAAATACTCTGAAAAATAATGTCCACGATCTTCAACACTTTAAAATTGGTTTCTGAAACATTAGCCTCCTTTGCCTTTACATCCCCTCAACCCACTTCCCATTCATACCAATCAATTATATACCCTCACATAATCCTATTGCCAATTTATGACCCCCTGAAACATCCCCATGGCCTTGATGGCCCTGTGTCAACTATGGTACCCCCATCTTAGCCCTTACACCAACTATATCAACACATCCAATATCTAGCATGGAGAGATTTCAGCTGCCATGCAGAGATGAAATATTAAAAAGTTCCAAATACCCAATACAGAATTCCCTGTGTAAAAAAACATTCATGAAAGCCCATTCAGTAATGAATTTCCTCAAATAATTAATCCCCTTATCAAAACATAGGCTCACATCAAAGACAACCAATTATTTGACAACCTCCTTGAGCTTTCAAACAAATTATGAGTTGATTTGCCCCTCCCCACCACACCACTGTGATATTGACAGAAAAACACTCTGCATTAATAGTGCCATAATGAGAGTACTTAGGATCACGTCAACAAACAGCTATTGAAATGGCTAGAGCAGATTTTTAACTCTGACCGACACGGTAGGCAATGTATTTTTCAATTTTCTAATAAATGACTGACTACTTAAATAACTGGACCCTATGAAGGTTCCACAGACCTTGTCAACCCTTCATGAGCACACACAAATTTTCTTAACATTCATAATTTTCACACTGTGGGACAAGACCAATGAAAATGGCGTCTGGTTTGAACTCGGTACTGCGTTTAAATAATTCTGCTGAGTTTGGGTTCCCACATAGGAATCGTGCCCGACATCCCCAACCACTCCAAGCTAAAATTGGATCTTCTGGAAATGAGGATAAGACTTCCAGATCTGGATCCTGATTGCCATTTTGGAAAGTCCCTGGAGTCACCATGAGTCTGCAAATATCCAGACCAAAGGTTACAGCACAGAGTAAGATCACTGAGGGAAATTGGTCCACTGCCGTGTTGATGCTCTGGGGCTGTTCTGTCTGTGGGACAAAATGGTGATGGTGGTGTCTGGGACACTATGTGTAATGTTTGATTCTGTTGCTTGATGTCCCTGTGGGATAGTCCTCCCAATTTTGGCACAAGTTAGCGAGGAGGATCTTGCAGGATTGACAGGCTGACTTTGTCTCCGGTGATTCTGGGGTGGTCTGTCTAGTTTCATTCCTTATTGACTTTTAAGCAGTTTCAAAAGATGGACTGGTTCCTAGGCC